>NC_034601.1:88799933-88858160 GCF_900095145.1 Mus pahari | reverse complement strand
CACACACACACACACACACACACACACACACACACACACACACACACACACACGGCAGGGTGTGTGGGGTGGGAAACTCAACCCTACAGCATTGAGCTTTGGATGGTTCACATGGGTTTGTTCTTTTTGCAGTGAACTGAATGCCAAATCCAAGGAGCTGCTCCTGCAGATCTCACAGGATGGGTGCTCCTCAGAAGGTGGGTGGTGAACATGTAGAGAAGTGTTCCAGACAAGCACTCTGATCTAGGCTCTGGAATGGGGAAAGGAGAAACCCTGAGAAGGAGGCGGCTTCCTCCTTTGAACCACAGGTCTCCCAACTGAATGTTTGTACAAAGTTAAGAATCAATAATGTCATTCATTTGGGGGTCATGCTTGTCTGGTTTTTAAACTTTTTCCTTAATCTTTGTGTGTGTGAATATGTTGCCTGTCAAATATGTCTGTGTACTGTGTGCATGTAGTGCCTACAGTGGCCACAAGAGGGTGCCAAATCTTTCAGGATCAGATGGTTGTGAGCTTCCATCAGGCTGGGAACTGAACCTGGGTCTTCTAGAAGAATAGCCAGCACGTCTCTACTTTTAAAATCCAGAATCTTTCTTCAATAATTTTTAAATTAGAGGGGCAATTTCAAACCACTAGACTTAACAGCCTTCCTTCAATTTTTTTTTTTTTTTAAATTTTGTTTTTCAAGGCAGGGTTTCTCTGTATAGCCCTGGCTGTCTTAGAACTCACTCTGTAGACCAGGCTGGCTTCAAACTCAGAAATCCACCTGCCTCTGCCTCCCAAGTGCTAGGATTAAAGGCATGCACCACTGCTGCCTGGCGCTTCAATTTTTTTAAAATTAAAAAAAAAAAAAAGTAACAAGCCGGGCAGTGGTGGTTTACTCCTTTAATCCCAGCACTTGGGAGGCAGAAGCAGGTGGATATCTGTGACTTTGAGGCCAGCCTTATCTACAGATGGAGTCCAAAACAGCCAGGGATACACAGAGAAACCCTGTCTCAAACAAACAACACACTTTCCCATCATAGCCATTGTTAGCCCTAGCAGTTCCTGTCCTAATGTCCCTCTCTATAAGTGTCAGCTGATGTTTCCTTACAGAATAAGTCCCTTGGCTGAATTTAAAATAGACACATGAAGGCTGGAGAGATGACTCAGCAGTTAGGAGCACTAACTGCTCTTTCAGCAACCACATGGTGGCTCTGTAATGGGATCCGATGCCCTTTGCTGGTGTCTGAAGACGACTACAGTGTATTCATATAAAGTAAATAAATCTTGAAAAAAAATATATATACACATGATTCAGACAGAGGAAATCAGCATTCTAGAGTTAAGTCACCAACATAATCATGGATTTGAGTGTACACCTGGGCTTACATTGGTAGTGTTGATGTTTGTTCGAGTCTTTTGTTTTTACGTTTAGTGGTGTGTCTATGTAGATTTGAGGACCGCTTGCAGGAGTTGATTCTCTCTTTCTATCTTGGGGGTCCTGGAAATCAAGTGTAGTTCTTCAGGCTTGGTAACAGGTGCCTTTACCTGATGAACCATCTTGCTGGTCCTTAAATTATTTTTTTCTTTCATTTTGTGGTGCTGTGCTTCAAACATGTTAGATAAAGTGTTGTAGCACTGAGTTATACTCTCAGACCTCTTGGATGTTAAAATCCATATAAACATTAAAATTGGGAAGGAAGAGACCATTGGCCTATCCAGCTGTACCGTTGAGTCTCTTGGTGATTCTTTTGTTTTGTTTTGTTTTGTTTTTTAAGATTTATTTATTGTTATATGTAAGTACACTGTAGTTGTCTTCAGACACACCAGAAGAGGGCATCGGATCTCATTGCGGATGGTTGTGAGCCACCATGTGGTTGCTGGGATCTGAACTCAGGACCTTTGGAAGAGCAGTCAGTGCTCTTACCCACTGAGCCATTTCACCAGCCCTTGGTGATTCTTCTGAAGGGAAGATGGAAGGCAAGAGACTGGCCAGATGATCATGTCCTAATTACCGTTAAGAGTTCTGTTCTAGCCTCTTGGAATCAGCTGTCTTGAGATGCCTGGGGAGGCGATAAGAAAAACCTCACCTTCCTTGAGTGGTTATACAGGACACCCTGCATCAGGCTACCTTCGACTTCTTATTCCTCCCAGTCCCTGCACCTAGTGTCCCACCCTCCTCCATTCCAAGGCAGCCTGGTGTAGTCTGTGAAACTGCAGCTTTACAGAAGCCATGCAGAGTATGCCCGTTCAGCCCGTGTTTAAATTCTCATTCTGAATATTTGCCCTCTTGCTCATAATCTTTGTGTGATTAGTCATTACATTCCTATCTGTCTCCCTCTTCCTCCTTTCTCACCCTCTCTCTCCTTCTTACTTATTCTTGCTTTTCACATACAGGGCACACGTTCTATAGTAGGTCACTGTCATTATGCTTTGACCCCTCAATCCTTCCCCAGGACATTTAGTAGTCACACCACTACCACCACCACCACAACCACAGACATCTCTTTTCCAGTTTCTGTCAGTGGTTCAAGGATGGTTGGTACAGTTCTACACCCTATGTTCTTTGGATATTGCCTTTGCCAGGCCTGGCATGTAGCCTCATTCCTTCTGGAATGTCTACAACCTCTTTATGTTTGATGAGACTAACACTGTGTAGTGAACCTAACAGAACATCCCTCAGGGTGTGTGAATGGAAACATCACCATTGTTCTTTCTTGTCTTCCACTCTAGGTCTGTTGGGGATAGCAACCATTCACCTGGACCTATTTAGGAAGCAGCCTAATGGCCCACAGACCTTCAGACTGGTCAGTGGAACAGAGCCTGACAGCTTGGTGTTGGGTGCAGTCACCGCAGAGGTATGGTGCCATGTTCTCTGCTGCTACAGTCCTGTCTCCTGCCTGCCAGGGCTCACTGTTGCCTCCGTATGACACGCTGAGCTCACTCACGATGTGCTGTTCGCAACATGGGTTTCAGGTTCAGGTGGACACATCTTACCAGGACTGGCTTAAGGACTGTAGGACTGACCTTTCCCAGGGTCATTTCAGCTAACGTAGCTGCCCTCCTTTTAACTTGGGTCTTTGTCAGTCCAGGTTGATTTAAAAAGAAAATTAAGTAACATAGGTGAAGAAACTAAACTAGAGGTTATTGGGGGGAAAAAAGTGTACTGCAGCCAAGTCAGCCTGTTGTTACTGTCTGCAGGGTACATATTTGCAGGTCTACAGCTGTAGTTTGCACCAACCAGTCTGAAAATATTCAGGGAAAAACAAGCAAATAAAAAAACATCCAAACTACATCAAACTGAACAAGTATATACCTTTTCTTCTTACCATAATTCCTTGAGCAGTACAGAAAAATAGCTATTCCCTTGCATTTTTGTTGTATTTGGTTTGAGAGGTCATCTAGAGGTCATTACTATACCAGGAAAGGACATGGGTATTCTGTGACACCATGTTCTGTGTGTGGGTGGTGGCCTAGAGAGTGTGGGAAGCAGTTGTCTGTGGAATCTCCTTTGTGTTTCAAAATAAATGTCTATCTTTGCCATAGTTTTCTTACATAGAACCTGGTGAGCTGAAGTCCTGGCCAGCTCCTCCCCCTGTTTCTGCTGCAAAGATAGAAAAGGACCGTACGGTGATGCCATGTGGGACTGTGGTCACCACTGTCACTGCTGTGAAGACCAAGCCTCGATTTGACACTGGGAGGGCAACCCCACTGAACTCAGGTGAGACCAGAGTGCATTCTCATTGCAGGAGATCCACAGGCTACCAGCCTCTCGGGTGGGGGTGGGTGGGGCTCACCCTGAAACACTGAGCATTGTGGGCTTCAGTGACAAGGCTTAGCAAAGAAGTCTAGTAGCCTGGAAAGAGAGGAGGGAGGGGAGGGGAGGGGAGGGGAGAGGAGGGGAGGGGAGAGGAGGGGAAGGGAGGGGAGCAAGGGAGGGAAGGAGAGATGGGGTGGAGAGAGGGGAAGGGAGAGATGGGGGTGAAGAGAAGGGGGAGGGAGTTGAGAGACAGACAGACAGACAGACACACATACACACACACACACACACACACACACAGAGAGAGAGAGAGAGAGAGAGAGAGAGAGACAGAGAGACAGAGAGACAGAGAGAGACAGAGACAGACAGAGACAGAGAGAGACAGAGAGAGACAGAGAATATGTTAAGAGACAGAGATGAGGTTCTTCTGGCCACATGGAACTCAGTACTCCATCATACTCATGATTATTACAAGTCTATTACAGGTAACTGAATGTATGTTAAACACCACTGATAAAGAAGCATGATATGGGCTGAAGATGTGCCTCAGTTGGGCAGTATTCATCTAGCATAGATGAAGCCCTGGATTGGATCCCAGAATTGTATCAAGTAGACATAGTGGTACACATTTGTAATCTCAGAACTGAGGAAATGGAGGTAGAAGGATCAGGAGTTAAAAGTCGTTCTTGCCTAACATGAAATATTATCCAACCTGGGATATATGATGCCATGTCTCAAAAAAAAAAAAGTTTTGGGTTTTTTGTTTTTGTTTCGTTTTTTAAATGAAGCCAGCACAAACCTTTCTTTTGCATTGTAGCTGGCCCCTGGGTGGTCAAATGAAAAATACATTGTTATGGTATATTGTGTAAAGGATCACCTTCCCAAAGTAGCTCCCATGGCACAGGTCAGGGACCCACAATTCACATGAGAACTCTAGTTTTATTAAAATGTCTCTTGAATTTTTGCTCCAACTTAGACCCCCAGCCCCACTTTTGCCAACATAGTGGAAGAATAGAATGTGTGAGTCTAAAAGCCCAGCTACAGCCAGTAATAACTGCAGGGCCTCAAGGTGCAGTAGGGGCTTCCTCTAGCTTTCTAGAATCTTCTGTTGAAAATTTGCATGCCCTTGCTGATGGAGTCTTGTTCTTGCAGAGTCCCCTGTGAGGACACCCGTCAAAGTGAAGGTCATTGAGAAGGACATCTCTGTCCAGGCCATTTCTTGCCACAGCGCCCCTGTCAGCAAGACATTCTCCTCTTCAGACACGGGTAAGATATCTCTGTACTTCTGAGCTTTAGCTTAGGGTGTCTTTGGTTTAGTAGCAAATAGGAAATGAAAAAGCTGGGAATGTCAGGTAAAGGGAGACTGAGGACATAGCTGGGCCCCTTGGTAACTTTATGAAAGCTGTCTTATCATTTGGCATGTGGGTGATATCAGAGCCATTGGATGAGTGACACTAGGGACAGCATGGCCTGGATGCTATGCTTTTTCCACTCAAGCATTTAAGAGTCATTTTCTGAGCTCTCTGGGTGCTATTTTAAAGTTATTTTTATATAGCTGCAATCAATCAGTTGACAAAAACAGCTTCGTGGTGGGAAAGCTTATTCTGGCTCCAGTTTCAGTCCCTTATGGGGTTGGGGGGAGGCATGACTGTGTAAACACATAAGGAGCCAGGATCATATTAGACCAGGAAGTAAAGAGATTCTAAACCCAGGGCTATCTCCTTCAAAGCCTGTCTCTAGTGTCAGATGTCTGCCAGCTAGGTCCCACCTTCTAAAGGTTCCACAGCCTCCCAAAATAGTGCCATTGGCTGGGGAACAAGTGTTCATAACATGAGTCTATGGGAGACATTTGATATCTAAGCCATGGTATTGCACCCTGGCTCCAAAGGTACATAGTCATCTTATAATGCAAAATACAATTAGTTTAACTTTAAGAGTCCCCATAAACTTAATAGTTCGAACACTGTTCAAGGATCTAAGTGTAGAGTTTTGTTTTTGAGACTCAGGGATGTTACTTAGTTGTGAGCCCCTGTAAAATCAAAAGGAAAGTTAGATATTTCCAGACTGCAAGGGTACAGAGTAATTGTGCCCATTCAGAAGGGAGAAATGGGGGATTGGGAGGAAATTTTAGACTAGAGGGAAACTGAACCGTATCAGGGCACTGAATGTTGTAGTCCTGTGTCTGGCATTTAATGCATGTGGTGGAAATTATCTGAGCACCAATAGACACAGACAGTTCCACTCCTGCACCTTTGCCATTTGCAGCCCATGTGGCCTGTCTCTTGGGCTAGCTCCACTTATTACCTACAGCTTTCCTTGGGACATGTTTTATGGTCCTGGCATTTCCAACATCCTGGGGTCTCTACTGCAGCTTAGGCTTCATCCTCAGAGATTCTTCCCAATGAGATGCTCCCCACAGGAAACCTGAAATGAATAGTATTTGGCCCTACACACTTTCCTTAATCTAGGTGCAACCCTTTATGATCCCATTACACTTGTTTACTGCATGCTTGAAAACCTAGCACTAAGTGGACAACCCTATGTTTCACTGATCACTTGATATGTAGCTAGGCCTTCCTTGTATCATGACCACAGTGACTTATAAGTGCCTAGATGAGTGAACCTTTGACACATTTCTCTATGAAGCCCCATTCAAGTGTCTTTCGAATGAATACATAGCTTTATATGCTGGAAGTATCAAGGGTCTCACCAGTTCCTGAAACATCCTGAGAGCATCCTTCTTATATCCTAGTACACAATATTTGACTTCTTCCTAATGGTGTTTAAATAACCATGGCCACACCTGCCACTTGCTTTGGCAGGTTGAGATACTCTTCTTTCCTAACCAAACACTTCATTTTTCATGTCTTTCTACTCTAATTTCTATTTTTACACCCCACTGTAAGCCTGGCTAAAGCAGCCAGTAGTAACCATGCCATGGCCTGAATGCTGCACTATGAATTCCTTTGAATTCAGCCTCTTTATAGTCCCAGAACATAGATAAAATATAGGCAAATTCTGTGCCAAAATGTAACACAAATAGTTTCTAATCCTGTTCCCAGTGGAGTCCTTGTTCCCATTCCAAATTCACTGTTTCTCTCAGCACTCAGGTGTTCCATACACCCACAGGAATGTAAGGTCTAAGGTCTAATTACAGCATTCTAGAACCTTTCTTCCTTTTTAAAAATATTTTTATGTTTTGTTACAGTGTATTTTGATCATATCTGTGATCACAACTCCCCAGTCCCCATCTTCTCGGACCTAACCCAACACAAACCCTCCCACCTCATGTCTCATTCTGGTTTTTTTGTTTGTTTGTTTTTTGTTGTTGTTGTTTTGTTTTTTAATAAACTGAGTCCCTACATGTATGAGGGACCATCCATCAGAGCATGGTTAACCTACCAGTGACTACAGTCCTTCCTGTCCCTAGCAGCCATCAACTTCCAGTAGCCCTTCAGCTATGAACAGAGCTATGAACTCACTCATGCATGTGGAATGTCGACTGGCTTGATCTTGTGCAAGTAATCATTGCTGTTGTGCTTCATGAGTACAAAGGCCATTTCATATCCAGGGTACAGCAGTTTACAACACTCTTTCCAAACCTCTAGCTTTTCCTTCCTCTTCTTCTAGAGTGTTCCCTGAGTCTTGGGGAGGTCATTTATTCTCAAAAAATTTTCTTTTATGAGTCTCTGCATTAACAACTGCCAAAGGAGGCTTCTTTGACAAAAGTTGAGGTCAACACTAATTTGAATGAAAACAAATATTTCTGACCTATATCCATTTAGCAAAGCAACAATAGACAGCTCCTCCCAATCCTGGGCTTTTGACCAAGTTTATAGGATCAGGAGTCAATTCCTTCCTGTAAAGCTGACTTCAAATCCAAAAGGCAGAAGGTCACCCCATCGTAGTTGTGCCACTATTGCACTAGTCATACATCTTGCCTGTCAGGTCAGTTCAGAAGAATGCAGAGTTTCTGCTGTGTAAGCCCACTGATTCTTTTTCTCCCCCAGCTGCCTGCATAGCACCTTCTATCAGGGAGGAAGTTTTCAGGTCAGTCCCAGCTTTCTCTATGTTCTAACTGAAAGTGTGTTGTGTCTTCAACAGTAGGTCTTACCTTCTATTTATGGTGAGCCACAAGAGCAATGGCAATAGCCTGTGTCATTTTGTGAACCTCCAGGGCTTCTTCAGGGGTTTTTCTAGTTCAAATCTCCAAATTCTTCCACATTTCTTCCACAAGTCAGTTCCAAAGGCCCAAACCACATAGGTTTCACAGAAGCAACAACCCACTTTTGTACCAATTTTTCTGGATTAGTAATTTTGTATATTCTGTACCACTATGACAAAGGGATCTGACAGAAACATTAAAAAGGAGAAAAGGATTGTTTTAGCTCACTGTTTTAAGAGTAAATGCATAGTAGTCAGAGTGTGTGACAGAGCCTGCTCACATCATGACTAACCAGGAAGCAAAGAGGAAGTTCAAGGTTCCATCCCCAAATGTATTATAGCCCCCAGAGTAGCACCGCCATTTCAGAAGGCCCCCTAAATACTGGCCTCTCGGAGACATTTCACATTCAAGCTGTGACAGTACCAATTCTGTAATTTTAGAATTATTTTCAGGTAATCAAAATCTTGAACAGGTATCTTCCTAGAAGTCAGTGTGAGGACCTGAGTTTAATCTGCAGCACCCACCTAAAAACCAAGGATTTGCTGAGCAAGCCTTTAAGCCAAGCTCTGGGGCCAAGTGTGTAACTGTAGAAACCAGCCCCTGTGACCTATGGCCATGGCCAATGTCCTGCTCCTAAAACAGTTTTATTGTCTTGGTTCCTTCATTTGCTTCTGCAGTTCTGGGAATCAAACACAGAGCCTTGCCTTGTGCATGCTATGCAAGTGCTGTATCATTGAGCTACACCCCGATCCCTTTCTGTCATGTTTCATTTTGCCAAACCTGATAGCCTGGCATCTTGTCAAGTGGAAATTTTTTTAAAAGAAAGAAAACAAAAAGGAACTCACCTGATGGAGCTAGGGATGAGCAAATGACAAAACATGTAAGCTCTGTCAGTAGTACTTAGTACATTTATGTCACAGGAAGGGCCAGCTCTTAATAGCTTTATTGGCTGCCTTGGATTAATGTTCTGTGTCAGCCACTTTTGGAGGGAGGAGGAGTCCCCCTGTGAGGTCCAAATTTTCCCAATGTTTAAAACTTTCTTCTTTTCTTCTCTCTCTTCTCCTCTCTCTCTTCTCTCTCTCTCTTTCTCTCTCTCTGTGAGAGAATGAATGAATGAATGAATGAATATGAGGGTCAGAGGACAACCCACAGGAATCTGTTCTCTCCTTCCCCCACTATGTCCCAGGGATCAAACTAAGGTTAGATCATTAGACATAGTGCCTTTTTTTTTCTCCCCCTGAGACAGGGTTTCTCTGTGTAACCCTGGCTATCCTGGAATTCACTCTGTAGACCAGGCTGGCCTTGAATTCAGAAATCCGCCTGCCTCTGCCTCCCAAGTGCTGGGTTTAAAGGCGTGCGCCACCACTACCCGGCCATGCCTTTACTTACTGTACCGTTTCCTCTGCCCACAATTTTTTTATTTTTGTCTGCTGACCTTTGCCATTTTACATAGCCCTCTTGAGAAAAAGTATTACCTTATAAACAGTAAAACATGAGTCTCAAACAGACACATCCTCTGTAGCTCATAACTACTGGGAGTCAAGTTGTAGATAACAGTGACCTTCCCTTGTTTCTGAAAATAAAGTTTTACCAGAACCAGGCCTTGCCTGTTCATTTACATGTGGCTCCTAGCTGCTTCTACTTTATGGGGAGATTAGTTGAAAAAAACCTCAACCCCTTATTTTCTCCCTCCGTCCAAATGCTTGCCAACCACTGCTTATAGACTGTTCCGGCCCCCATGCTATGGGGGTTTGCTTGGAGCTTGTGAGGTTTGCTACTGCATTCAGTGCTACTTTCCTTCTGGCAGAACTGTTGGTGCTGAATGGCTCAGATCCTGTGGCTGAAGTTGCTATTCGGCAGCTCAGCGAATCCTCAAAGCTGAAACTGAAGTCCCCACGGAAGAAAAGCACCATCATAATTTCAGGGATCTCCAAGGTAGGTGAGGGCAGCAGCAGGAGGTGGGAGTCTGTCAGCATAGTATTCCAGTTCCTCATTCATCCAGAAGGTCCCCTCTGCAGAGTCCAGTACAGGTCTTCCCAGGAGAGATAGTTACCTCTGGGACCACAGGAGTCCTTTGTCTTGTTGATTCAGGAAGGTAGCAGCTGTCTGTGATGCTCTGAGGCTTGAGAGCTTGGCGAGTCATTTCTAGAATGATGACTAAGAGAAATAAAAGCACATATAAGACACCCCCGTGGTGAAGTCTCCGCCTAGCTGCCTCCCTCCCAGGGTTACTTTTTCTATGAGATTACTCATTTCTAAAACATTTAAATATTTTGCAAAAAAATGTGTATTCCTTTTTGTTATCTGATAGAAATAAAGATTATTCTATAAAATGTTCCAGTTCAGTTCCCCTGTTCTTCTACTCTGTGGTATCTTCATGGAGCAGAAGGTGGGAGTGAACTGCCTCTGATGGCAGCCATGCCATTGGACTGCAGAACAGCCTAGATCTTCAGTTTAAGGGGTCATGCAAAAAAGGTCCTGGTTCTTTCTAGACATTTCCAAATATGCAGATGGAGAGAGAACTGCAGAGAGTGACAGATTAGGTAGCTGTGGTCATGATTAGAGAGGATAGATAGGCTCTTACAAGGTCATCAAGAGGGTAGCGAGGACAGCAAGTTGGAAATCACCCTCACTATTGCTGACAGGTGCCAATAGTGAGTCACCATAGCTGGTAGTGTCTACAGTGAGTGGGTAGCCTGGGCCCAGGACTCCAAGAGAAGCTCATTGGTATCTTTAAACACCAAGACAGTGGATGTCTCTTCTTAGTCTGGCTTCTTCAGCCACTGGAGTGTGAGAGGCAGATCTCTGGTGCCAACAAGGCCAAATAGTAGAAGCTTTTACTCAGTCTGGGTTAGAGAAGTGAACAAGATGAAGATAACCATGACTGTCTGCTCTCTACTTTCTGGCTTTGCTTCAGAATTGTCAGCTAATCTTCACATTTAAAATCTGTAGGTCACTCTGATTAGTAATTTTATTGGCATATAGACTGTTGTATTAGTAGTCATCGGGCACTTCTGTAAGCTGGTTCATCTTCAACTGTCACTTAGCAAATGCCAAATCCTTCCTCCCTCCCATGCACTCTTATTATATCCCTGGGATGGCTTTTCGTTTGCCCTTAGCCTCTGTTGTACATCTCCCCTGACAGACCTCACTATCTCAGGACCACAATGCTGCCCTCATGCTGGACTACGCAGCTTCTATGGACAGCACCAACCAGGGAGATGCCACTTCTGCTTTGTGCCATCCAGAGACCACTGAAGCCTCTGCCACCACCCCACCTGAAGAAAATGAGCCAGCTCAGACACTACCTGCCCTCAAGCCTAGAGAGAATGATCTAGATTCCTGGGGCCTGGAGAAGGAATCTCCAGTAGTATCATGGAGCGGTCCAGCCTTACAGGAACCTGATGGGGATGAACTATCTGAGAGCTCCCTGAGTACTTCAGAGCTGGGAGCTATCAAGAAGCATAAAGGTACCTATTTCCAAGCCTCTAGCTTCTCACTTAGGCTCCCCTCTCTGTGTCCTCATTCCTATGCTGGCCTCCTTTTGTCCTCTATGAGGCTGTCCCAGTCTCATACCCTCCATCCCAGTCTGCTCAGCCACTGAGAGCTAAAAAGAAAGTGGGAAGCTTGCATGTGAGCCGTTGGGCTTCATCTCTGCATCTGGGGACCACTGTGTTTTCATGACTCCAACCACATGTCCAACTCCATGACATGGAGTCAGCAGGATCTATAAGGGAAGAGACTCCTAGAATAACTACTCACTGACATGATGTACATGTAATTATAAAGGCATTCATTAGCACAATCAGTCCTTTTTCATGAACAATGGGCCCTTATTTCAGAATTATGCATTTCTTGAGGGTGTACACTTAGTCCCACACCTTTGTCTCATAGTCACCTTTGGCAACAGCCCCAGGACTTAGAAACTTCACACTCACTGTGCCTTACCTCCAAGACTTGTGGACCATACCTACTATCCACATCCTTGCAAGAGGGCTGAAAGAGGCCCCTGCATCAATCCAGGAACTGTGGTGGGACTCGGTATCCACTTCTAGTTCTGCCTATTACCTGTGGCTCCAAGGCCCACTGCTCTCTATCAAGTTCTTAGGACCCCCTTGGAATGCACTGGGCAGGAAGCTTAGCCATGCTAGGGGTTAGGAATTCTGGCTACCTACTTTTGTTAGGAACATGTGGGGTATCCTGCTGGATAATTTTGCCTCAAGGAGGACATGGGTAATGTCTGCAGACAGCTGTGGTTTTACAACCAGGAGATGGGGTACTATTGGCCCCGAATGGGTAGATGCCACAGGTACCATACTCCTTAGGGCACATAGCATAGACACCACCACACAGCAGAGCACAAGTCCCAGGTGCTGAGGTTGAGAATCCACCCTCGGTGCTCCACCTCTTCTCTGCTCATCTCTTAGCCATTGATGGGTAGCTGCTTGCCTGTGACTTGTGCCAGTACCAAGTGGAGAAAGATAGGGGAGGTATTGCACATCAAAAGAGGAAAGAAAGAGGTTGTTCCTGGGGGAAGATTTTAGACCATCCAGGTTACTTCCTAAAGCCTGTCCTTGGAGACCTTCAGCTCAACCCTGTGTCCTCTCTTGGTGTGAGCTGTGGCCCAGGATGTCAGGTAGACTGTCTACTGGCCACCCTATTTACACACTCTAGCCAGGTCTTTGTCCTAGGGTCAAAGGAGCCTCTGGGAAGTTGCTGGGAAAGTCAGCAGGGAGGAACAGGAGACACTGGAGGATATCCTGTGTTTCACTTCATTTTGAGTCAGTGGTCTATATCCTCATGTCCCTAAAGAATCCAAACCTCCTCTTGTGCTCTCCAGAGTTTCTCAGAGTTGCCAAACCTACCACCCTAGTACATCCATCCAGCGCCGCTTTGCTTTCTTTCAGCCTTTCCTGCTCCCACTAGCTCTCATTTCCTTTGGGGTCCCCTCCTTGCTGTGCATCTTCCATCCTTCTCCCCTCACTGTGGTTCTGGCCCATCCTCTAGGGTCTGGAAGTAGCTTCTGTGCATGTGAGCTTTCCCCACAGACCCTGGATATTGGGGGAGATGCAAACATGTTTGGCTGGTATATGTGTTTCACTCCTGGCTACTCTGGAAGCAGAGGTTGAACCTGCCCTTGGGTCCTTAGAGTGCCTTGACTTAGTTTTCTGAAAGGTAGTATTTCGCAATGTCTTAAAAAGTATTTTGTAGGACCTAGGCATGGTGGCACATGCCTTTAATCCCAGCACTTGGGAGGCAGAAGCAGAAGAATCTCTGACTTCAAGGCTAGCCTGGTCTACAGAGTGAGTTCTAGCCCAGCCAGAACTACATGGTGAAACATTGTTTTGTTATATATATATAGGGTATATATATATACCCTAGCCCTATATATATAATATATAAATAGGTACACACACACACACACACACACACACACACACACACACACACACACACACACACACATATAAGATTCTGCCAACCAACTCAAGCTAAGTACAAAGCTTCTAGAAACCTCAAGGTGAAACTAGCTAGTTGGTGAGATACAGATTTAATGGAACATTTTGTCAAAACAATAGTGGAGAATAATGGATGAGGACACACCACACATTGACCTCTGACCTCCACGTAGGTATACAGGTGAGTACACTTGCACATACACCACACACACACTTAGTTTTCATCCTGCACTTTCTAGAAGCTTTGTACATAGCTTGACAGGTTGGCAGAATCTTAAATAGGTCTAAGCTGGCTTGTCAAACCATTTTCATTTTATGCCAGTTTTTTTTTTTTCAAAACTACAGGGAATGGCTTGATGGGATTTAGTTTTGTTTGTTTTGTATTTATTTTATGTATATGGGTGTTTTGTCTGCATGTATATTTAGGTATTACTTACATGCTTGTAGAGGTGAGAAGAGAGTCTTCCATCCCCTGGAATTGGAGTTAAGGTAGTTGTAAGCTACCCTGTGGATGCTGGAAAAAGAACCCAGGTCCTCTGGAAGGGAACAGAGGTTAAGCCAGTGCTCTTAATCTTTTTCCCATCTCTCCAGCCTCCAGTAAGGTATACATACATGACTTGCAAACCATCTTTACCTCCTGGTATAGTGAGAAGAATGTTGGAGGCTTCAAGAAAGCCCATGTAACTGGAATTCTCCAAGACTTTTGCTGACTGGAAATTTACATATTATTATACTTTAGTCAAAACAGCAAATAGATTCCCCAAAATTCAGAATTATTTTAAATTCAAAAAGCAGGACTGGGGATATAGCTCAGTAGTAGAATGCTTTATATAGCATGCATGAGGCCCTGGGTTTGTTCCCAGCACTTGAAAAAGAAAACAATACTGCTATAGCTATGTGACAATAAACCCATTGGAACTGTGCTCAAAGGTCTGGGGCAAATCTTAACCCTGTGTTCATCACAAATGCCCAAAGAGAAATTTGATAAAAACTGGAAAGAAACATTGCCAAATATCTTGCATGGCAACCTTGCATTTTTGCATGTGTGTGTATATGTATATATATATATGTGTATACTTGAAAGTACATTTGTATATGTGAGAGCATGTATGTGTATATGCACATGTGTTCTCTAATGCATATGCATTACATGTATGTACAAAGTGTGAGCATGAATGTGCACTTATGTACGTGTGTGGTATATGTATGTGTATGTATATAAGTGTGAACATGTATGTGTATGCACCTCTGCTTATATGTGCATATGTGTACATGTTTACACATGTGAGCATGTATGTGCATGAATCTGTGCTTATGTGTGCATGTGTACAAGTGTGAGCATGTGTTTACGAGTCTGCAGGCATGTGTACGTGTGCATGCACATGTGTGCAAGTGTGTGAGCATGTGTGTACAGAGGTATATGATGCAGTGATTCTAGACTCTGACTTTCACTCTGACTCTGCTCTTGCGTGCTTTTCTTTTTGCCTCTCAACATCTCTGCATTTCGTGTTCGTTCCCTTTAACTTAAGAGGATCACTATGCCAACCAGAATTAATTACCTACACAGTAAGTTATTTTTTTGTCTTGCATTTTGTTTTTAAGTTCTGCTTAATTGAATATGTGGAGCATGCCTAGCAGAGTTAAGGCTGTCCCTGCCTTTCTCCTTGCTTAGTGGCTTGACCTTCCCTTTGCTGATTTTCTGTGATTCTGGCTTCTAGGTAGATTGTCACTGTCATCAACCATCAGACAGGACTCTTCTTCTGTCCTCTGATGGACCAAAGCCACCTTGCTGTGATGACTTAAGCAAGGGCAGCCTGATGGGGATAAGGAGCCAGGAAGGGATCCCTTCACTGGTTTCCTGTCCCTCCTATGAATGGTCTGTCTGAGGTTTCATTTGAAACGTGAGGCTGTGTTTGGGCATCAGAGCACACATTTTCAGGTTGCTAGGACCACTGTCTTCCTACTTGCAGATTTTTTTAAAAAAGATTTATTTATTATATGTAAGTACACTGTAGCTGTTTTCAGACACACCAGAAGAGGTCATCAGATCTCATTGCGGGCTACTTGCAGATTTTAATACAGATTCTTCCATGGCCATTTATAGCTGTCCCTCTACAGAAATAAACAGGATAAATTTAGAAATGTGACAGCAGAGTTAGAATTTAGAATAATTCTCAAATTCCTCCTATTCATGTTCCAGTCTTCTTGGGGTGTTTTTAAAGGGAACTAAAACCAGGGAGAGAATTTTCCCTACTGTCAGTTCCCATTTAAAAAGTATGTGATTTGCCTCAGATTTCTTGTAGCTTCAAATGAATGTTTGAGAACATGGTATGTGAAAATCAAACCAGGGCAGTCAGTGCTGGTATCTCCTTAAATACTGACTTATATGATACTCATACCCTATGAAAGCCAGTGTGATATTTTGGCATATGGACACTCACATAAAGATGAGTCAGGAGAGTTTCCTTCTCTATAAGACTTTATGCATGGAGTGCCCCCTGCTTCTGTGTGTTCATCTGACTCACTGTGAACTGTGGTTACCTGCTATGCTAGAGAGCTGCGAATCTTATCCCTATGAGTGACCTCCCTCTCTATCTAACCCTCAGCCTCTAGAAGACTCTACCCGCTGTCTTCTGAGCCAAGTTCCCTCTCTACTTTGTGGCTGTGTCTCTTTCTTGATTGCTGTGTATGTCTCTGGCCGTGGTTCTTCCAGAATTATTTGCCCAGTGGTAATTGTGGTAAATATCTTAGTTTGTGACTATGGGTACAGTTCTGTGATTCTATGGTAGAGGGTTTACTTGGTACCCTTAAGAGTGAATTTGATACCCAGCACCACAAGACAGATTCTCTCTCTCTCTCTCTCTCTCTCTCTCTCTCTCTCTCTCTCTCTCTCTCTCACACACACACACACACACACACACACACACACACACACGGCAGGGATCATTTATTTGAGTCACCACTCCTCACAGGTGCAGTTTAGCTGCCAATGTCAAGGTTAATTTTCATCATTGGAATGTCTCATCCTCTCCACATCCTGGTATCCTTCTTTGGAGGTAGAATTCTTCTGGAATCTTACTAAAAACCATGCCAGTGCCTTGCTCTATCCTTCTGTATGCATGCTCTTCCCTGAGACCATGAGGCAGGCACCCTTTGCTCCAGGCACTTAATGGCTCCTTCTCAAGGGTAATATCATTGATGTTCAAGGTCAGACTTTCCTTAGCAGCACCAAAGAGCTAGACATAGGAACATTGGTTTCAGGGGCCAATCACCCTGGGCTTACACATATGTCATCGTGTGACCTAAGCAGTCACTTCTCCTACTCTGATGTCCTCAATTTTCAGCAAGTCCTCCACCCTCAACTCAGTGGGAACGCTAAGTATAAACCTAATAAAATAGGCCTCAGCACCCACATCAAAGCATGCCCTTCAGTCTGGAAACTCATGTCATCCCACAGAAGCCATAATCTCTAAGAAGGTCCAGCAAATCAGTACAGGAAGATTGCCATGTAGGTTCATAGGATAACATCCATTTCTGACTTATTCTGGAAAATGTAGCTTAACAAACTAGCAGAGAGGCTGATGAGATCATGAGGGAGGCTGGAAAACAGACAACAACCTGCTATAGGCCACAGCATGGTGTGGGGCCTTAGAACAGGTGCAGGCCTGCTGAGCTGGTGTTGCTAAAATGGCAGTTCACACCTTGGACAGTTGTACACACAGCAAACACACACTGGAAGCCTTCCTTTTTCTTTCTTTTCTCTCTTCTAAATCTTTCTGAAGTTGATCTTAGCCAAACAGCTGAGAAACAATACAATCTAAGCCTCTCAAGTCTATCAATCAGTCTTATACCCAAGTTGAAAGTCTTTGACACTTTAGGACAGGAATTTTACTTTAGACATTCATTCTGCAATTTCTCTTGGGCAAATTGTAGCGATCACTAGGAAGTGTGAAGATTACCTTTTTAAATTACTTGACTATAGTCACTCGGTGCCCGTCTTCATGGTCTGGCCTCCTGCCTTAACCTGAGCTGATCTATGCTCGCGGCTGAAGCATCTGTGTTGTTTTAATTTTTTCCTGTTACTGTGATAATACTCTAACAGAATCAACTTGAGAAAGGGTTTATTCTGGCTACAGGTCAAGGATGCAGTACATCATGGTGGGGAAGTGAAAAACAACAGGAACTTGTAGCAGCTGGTCACATGGCATCAGCTGTCAGGCATCAAAGAGAGATGAATACTGGTACTCAGTTCTGTACAGTCTATATAGCTTCATATACTCTATAGCTCCATATAGTCTATAGTTTCATACAGTTCTGTATAGTCCAGGATCTCAGTCAGGAAGTATTGTCACCCAGAGTGGGCAGACCTTCCTACCTCAGTTAATGGAATCAAGGTTTTCTTCCACAGGCATGCCAAAACCCTGTCCCCCAGGCGATTCTAGATCCTGTCAGGTTGACACCTGGCACTAACCACCACATGTGCTCTTCAGACATGTCACTCTGCTTTGTGTCATTCACAGCCTGTGGTCACATGCCACAGAGATAGTAAGATATGACACAACCTAAGACAGCTAACAAAAGAGAGCCAAGATAGCACCTGACTTGGATATTGAATCCTTGAGGCAGGGCAACCCCCATCAGCCCAGCCAAGTGAAATGTTCCTTCTTCAAGATGTCCCCAGATTCTGATTCATCAGATGGCCCAATGTGAACCCAAGCCTTAACATTTTTGATAAGAAGCTGGCTGATTTTTTTTTTTTTTTCCTGAGGATGAGGGCATGGCCCCACTGGTACTTCTCTGATGTTTGCTCTTCTGTCTGGTAGGGTTTTACGAACCAAATAGAAAGCAGTACAGTGGTTCCTGGTTATCATCTTCATCCAGATACTTCTGTTCTCTGTCCTGGATATATTCAGGTTTGTGGGGCTGTAGCAAAGTACAATGAACCTAGTGTTTTAAAAAGAAGCTTTATGATCTTTTATTTTTAAATGCAAGCCTTAGATGGTAATGACCATTGAACTGGCTCCTTCTGAGGCCAGGAGGAAAAAACTGCCCATGACCTTTCCTCACTTCAGGAGTTCACAACAATCCTTGGCCTTCCGTGTCTTGTAGGTATCCTAGTCTTTGCCTCACCTCCTCTGTCCTTCACATTATTTCCCCTCTGTGTCTCTTTCCAGATTTCCCCTTCTTATAAGGCTACCAGGCATCAGATATGTTTGATTAGGCCCATCCTAATTATCACCTTTTTAATGTGAACACTTCTGGAATGACTAAGGGTGTATTCTGCTATTCTGGGGACTAGGAGTTCAACACAGGGATTTGAGGAGGACATAGTTTAGCTTGTAGCACTGTCCTGACCTATATAATATAAACCCTACCCCAGGCCAACCTTCAGTTCCAGGATATACATGGGCCCTTCCTACTACACGGTCTCTGGGGTGTACAGTTGGCCCAGGGCTTCCATTTACCCTTCAACCACCTTCACCTCCTCTGTTTCAAATATGGGTACCCCAGCTGCTTATGCTCTTTGGGACTCCAAAGCTAACCTAGAGCAGATTCCAGGAGGGTTGCTTGTACATCTGAAATTTCACAGGCCCTCATTCCTCCACTCCAGCCCAGATAATACCCCTTGAAGCCTAGAATGTGGTGCCTAGAGCTCAGGCCTCTGCCTAGCTGATGCTTCTGATTTGACAAAATTGCCCACATGAATGTCTCTGTGTTCACACATGGGCCAACTCCAGTCATCCAAATACAAACTAGTGGTTGGCCTCTTGCTCAGAGATGGAACTCACACTAGGAACATGGCAACAATGGACTTACGGCTGGGAGCAAAACCATTTGCATAACTGTACTTAACTTCCTTTTCATTCTCTTCCCAGCATTCCCTAGACCCTAGCAATTGCTCCTGGAAAAATGTAAAACTCTGTCCTAACTGTGCTTCAGCACAAGCAATTTGTTTGTTAAGGTAGAGGTTTTTAAACATTTTCAGGCAAATTTGTGCAGATTAATTTGGACCCTCTGGGGCAGTTCAGTTTCTCTGCTTCTGCTAAGGTGGTTTTTTGTTTGCTTGTTTTTAGGAGGTTTTATTTGTTTTGTTTTGTTTTGTTTTTGACTTTTGAGATAGTCCTGACTGTCCTGGAACTTGCTCTGTAGACTAGGCTAGCCTCAAACTCAGAGATCCACCTGCCTCTGCCTTTCAGGTACTGGGATTAAAGATGTTTGTGCACCACCATCATCAGCCCAAAGTAGCTTTTAAAAGTGACCAGCTTCTTTTTCCATTGTGAATATGGATGCTAGGGAGATCCTGACCAGGTCTCCTCCCTGCCCTAAGATGCTAACATGTTGGTATGTTTTTTAGGTACAGAAACACATCCATTTTCTTTACCCTCTCCAGGGCTCTTAGCTTAACTATCAGGAACAGGGCCTTTATTCCTGCGCATACTGCATAGCCTTGCTCACAGAGTTCCTAGTAAAGGGGAGGGGCCATGGTAGACCCCAGCCCACCCACTCCACAGTGCAGCTTTGCCAGTCCTATTGCTAGAATTTTCTGCTTTTCACTTTGCAAAGTGACCTCCTATCATCTAGGCTGTGGTGTTTGCTCCTCTGGGCAGTGGTCACTCCTTGAGAGAGCACTGACTCTGTCACAACTGTCTGGCAACTTTGCTTCCTCCTTGGCTTGAGTTCATCCTCCCTATGGCTCTAACCACTCCTGTGCTCCCCTTTTGCAGAAGGAATCCTAAGGAAAGGTGCCAAGCTCTTCTTCCGCCGGCGACACCAACAGAAAAACCCAGGCTTGAGCCAGTCACATAATGACCTGGTATTCCTGC
Source organism: Mus pahari (assembly GCF_900095145.1). Lineage (NCBI taxonomy): Eukaryota > Metazoa > Chordata > Mammalia > Rodentia > Muridae > Mus > Mus pahari. Next base: position 88,837,970 of record NC_034601.1, on the reverse strand, counting down.
AGCAGCCAGAGGGGAGGCAGAAGAAGGGGGCGACCCTAGGCCGGCTCCTGAACAGAAAGCTGCTTACCAGGCACAGAGGCAAACACACCATGAATGGAGCACCCAGAGAGCCCTGCATATAGCCCAAGTCACCCCTATCCTCACAGCTAGAGGATGGGGAACAGGAAGGCCTCCACCAGAACAGCAGGAACCAGTACAATCAGATGCCTGCTTGTCTATCTTGATTGTTTTCCCCAATAATCTTGTCTTTTAAAGAAAAAAAAAAAAAACAATCTGTGTGTATGGCTAGGAAGCTTCCCCTGAGAGGACTGATAACACAGTCCAGTTTGCTACCAGATACTCAGTGTCTGGCTCCAGCTTCACCAAGCCATCAAAGCTCTGAGGGGGAACATAAGAGAGAGACTTGCATCATTGAAGCCATGTGCGATCTGATGGACTATGGATGGTAGGCAGGAGGGATCCCAGTCCACCTATTCTTCCTCTCTCCTGAAGGACTATTGGAGTTCATGTCTGGACCATGTCAGGAGGGAGAGGTGTCCCTCTGGGCTGTTGCTATGAGCAGGATGGGCTACCTCACCTAACTTGTTTAGAATTAAAACGTGCACCTGGACCAGGGGATATAGGCAGGAATTTTGATCCATGGGAAAAAAATAGGAAAAGATATGCTTTGACAAGTGTGAGGTATTCACCTTTGATATTAGCCATAGAAATTAAAAATGTATGCAGATACTAAGTGTGTTCTATGCAGACTGTGCCAGGCACTTCCAGATTTACTCTAGTCTTCTTTCAAGTGAAGGTGTAGAAATTCAGATATGTTTCTTTGTTTCTTATGTCTGGGGCTCTGTTTTTTTCCCACAGTGCAGACAGCATGCTGAGCTCAAATATGCTGAGGCTGCTATCAGTAGCAGTGAATGACAGCTTATAGGACATGATCATTCATATATATATATATATATATATATATATATATATATATATATATATATATATATATATATATATATATATATAAATATAATTTCTTGCCAAATATAGCTAACAGCAAAAACAAAGAACTTTTAGGGCAACTGAGGAAATTACTCTGTATCTCAGGTGCCAGTTAGTCTTAGGTGTAGAAGTTCTATAACAATGGGCCAAACTTGTAGGAATTCTTTTTATGGGATCTTCAGAATTTTACTGTGAACAGAGACTTCTGGTCATATTTTAGGGTATTCTGGTTTTGGTTTACTGTGGGAAAATTATAAAGTTGGCACCTGGCTTCCGTGTCCCCACATAAAGTCCTTAAGGTGCTGTCTTAATCTGTATGCCTGGCATTTTGGGTTCACTGAGTCTCCGAACCCTCCAGAGACATTGTCTTTGGGTTAGGGTATCCATTTTCCTCCTATAGCAGTGGAAAGGCTGACAGTAAAACCTGTGTGCTCAGTCACTGATATGAAATCAGGAAGCTCCCTCTGGCATCTTCTGTTCATTAGAAATATGTATTTCAGGGGCAAAGTCACTGTTGACCAAAAATGTCTGTGATAGCCAACATTATAGGAAAATGGTTTTTTTAATATTTTGTTTTAGCAAGAAAGATTTGTAAACTACATTTAGAAATCCTTTTTCTTTCTTTCTTTCTATTCTTTTCCTCAGTTCTTGGAATTAAACCTGTATCTTTGTGCACACTACACAAGTCCTTGTCCACCGAACTATTTTCCTGGCCCTCTTTTCACTTTTGGTTATCATAGTTGTCAGGATTTTACTGCTGTGAACAGACAACATGACCAAGACAACTCTTATAAAGGACAAAATTTAATTGGGGCTGGCTTACAGACTCAAAACTTCAGTTCATTATTATCAAGGTGAGGGCATGGCAGCATCCAGGCAGGCATGGCACTGGAGGAGCTGAGGGTTCTACATCTCGTTCAGAAGTCAGCTAGGAAAAGACTGGCTCTTTTGCACTGAGCAGAGCTTCAAAACCCACCCTCACAGTGATGCACTTCCTCCAACAAGGCCACACCTCCAAATAGTGCCACTCCCTGGTTCAAGCAGATTCAAACCTCCACAGTCATCATCATCCTAATTATTGTCATTATCAAGCTAAGGTTTTACTAAGTTGTTGCTTGGGCTGCCCTGTAATTCATTCTGTAACCCAGACATATCTTGAAACGGATTCTCCTGCTTTCGTCTCTCAAGTTACAGTGAGTACAGGCTTGAGCCACTGAGCCCGGAGAACTTTACTTTCAAATAAACATTTGAAAATTCTTCATGGGTATGGTGGCACAGACCTGTGATCCTAGCACTTAGAAGATGGAGAGAGGAGAATGTTAGCTTCCACTTCAACCTGGGCTATATGAGACTCCCTTCTCAAAACAAACAACAAAAATAGAAGAAAAAGAACCTGGAAGAGTCTTAAGTTCTTAGATGACTTTGAAGAGACATCTTAAACATGCTTTATCTTTAAAGATCACCAAATGTTATTCACTGCAGAGTTCTAGAATGATCCATCAATACTAAGTTGGTTCCCAAAGCCAGTAATCCCCACTACTTTTTGGGAATAGAATTGACTTAAATGCTGTGCTTTACTTGAAGTATTGCTACTCCATGCAGTCTGCAGAATTGTGATCCATAGCTGTCAATTCCCAGAGACTACAGGTGCCAGAAATTCTGAGTCTGATGGTGTGTTTTCAGTGTGGGTCAGTAGCTGTCATCCAACATACTGGGGGCCAGAAGTGTTTCAGACTTCTTTTGGATCTGGGGTTATCTTGATAAGACTTTACCATCTGAGCATCCCTTCATCCCAAAATATAAAAATTTCAGAAACATGAAACTCTTTGGACACTGTGGTGCATACAGCACTTTGGGTTTTAGACTTTTGGGTTAGGGATGCTCAACCTATGCAGGTTTTATTGATTTTGGCATTTAGGTTAAGTCTATTCAAGTGTGAAGGTATCAGAATTTTAGGTTATACTTTCTCTCAGCAAGAACAAAAAAGAACAAATGATTTTTAGCCATTCTAGCCCACAAATGACTCTGAGCATCCTGCTCCTGGCTTCCCAACCACATCCAAGACCTGCTTCCTCTAGGGTCTCCATTGAGAAGCCTTTGCCAGTTGTGAATACCAGTGTGCAGAGATGGGGAACACAAAGAGGAATCCTCAGGGACTAACCTGAGAAAATGGGCCTTCCTCATACTATAAAATCCCTTCTCCAAGCTGTTTATCCACTTCTGTTTCTTCATAGTGTAGGGTAATTATGTTGAAATGAACATCATTAAGATTATGTAACAGGTGCCAACAGCACGCATGCGTAAGTCAACTCTGTCCAACCATCTTGACTACATTCTTTGGTGGCTTCAGTTTCTGTCTTAAGATTTTAGCAGAGTGCTAGTTTTAAAGCAATTTTTCATGAACACTAATCCATGTGTCTGTGAATCTGAAAGCAGAACTCAGGTTGGCTGGGATTGGCCACATTTCCCGTCCTTCATGCAGTGACTGAATAGAGCTGCTTGTGTGGTGTTTGTGTAGCAATAACAAAACTAGGGCTCTCTTGCTCTGATTGAAAACACACTATGAACAATAGGATTTAGACAAAGCACTTTATTTTACATTTTAGTTTAGGTTTAAAACTAGCCCTGCTTCCTAGCTGTGGATACTTGGCCATTTATTGCTAACCAGTTCCAAATTAGAGTTTTGCTTGGATTTTCCCTGACCACATTTACAGAAAATTTTCTTATGCAGAAAGGGAAAGATTAATTTACATTGCTGCCACCCAAAGTGGTGTTTTCTTTGGTTAATAAGCTCGGGGCTGTCAATCTTGAACTTTCAAAGTTCAAGTTGATAGATGTTAGAAGGTAAAATTTGTCTGTCACAGAAACAAGTGTAGGCACTGACTGACAACCAGGCACAGAAACAGGTGTGGGTCCTGACTGACAAGCAGGCACTGTCTCCACTATCCCAACAGGTAAAAAGGCTTGAGGACCAAAGCACCTGCACAGGGACAAAGACACTGTTCAAACCAGTAGTGCAAGCTCCTATCACCTCTGGCTCTTTACATAAAACGTCCATGTTCTGTGTATAAATAAGTTTTGGGATCACCAAGCTGCCTGGATCGCTTTGCTGATGGTGGAATGAAGATGTGATTATCCGTCGGGCTGTAAGCTGTGGCTTTCTGCCCGCTGTCATGCCAATCTCTATGTCAAAGAGAATAAAAGTAAAAGCTTTCCAGGTGTGTGGCAAACCTGAAGCTGGTGTGTGGTAACTGGCATCTGTGAAAATGATTGTACTTGTTATAAAAGACATGGGTGGCATGGGATGCCATGCAGCGAGACACGGCTGGAACTTTATTGACCTCTCAAGAAATAAATGTACTCACGGAAAACTTTAAGCTGAGTTGTTTCCAAGTGCTGTGTTGTCCTAAGATACCAGAAGCTTCTCTCATGTTTGAATTACTGCCATCCTCTGTCTTTTTGTTTGACTGGCCGTCACAGCCAGGTACAGAAAAGATGTACTAATGCCTGCTTTGACCCTCATTCCGGGCATGGACTTTCCTCCTTGTGCTCCTGTGTTTTGTGGGCTATTGAACACCACCCAGGCCACGCTGGGGCTAAAATTTGCTATACAATTTTAGCAGTTTCAGAAGCTTCTAGGGGATGATGGATTGTGGGTGCTGCAAGCTAGAGTCTGTCCTGGCCCAGGTCCCCAAAGCAGTGCCTGATATGGCCTATGGGAAACATGTTTGGGGAAGCAGGGGAACATTCATCCATTTGGGTCCTTGCTATCAGTGCTGCACCCCAGCAGAGGGAAAAGGTAACAGCTTAGCTATGGGAGCCATGTGTGTGACAGCATTTATGCTTTCATGGGACATGGCAGTGGTTTCTGGGGTAGGATTGGGGCAGCCTTGCTGCCTGCTGCAAGTATCTCATCCCCTTGGTGGTCTTCAGTTTCTGTGGTCTCCTTCACTTTGCCCTGCCATATACACAAACAAAAGCATTGCATTTGGAGAGATGCTGCATTGAGGAACCAGGGAGACCATCTTGCTCACTCTTCAGCCCTATTCAGCCTGCTTGCCTATGGGGATTGCATGTGGGTGGCCAGCCACTGTCATCTGCCCATCAGGATGAGTCACCTGAGTCTAGCCCCATCCATTCTCTGCATCAAAGGCGTCATCTACTATGGCATCTTTCTGTTGCTGTGGTAGAATACCATGACAAGAAGAATTTATGGAAGAAAGGTTTTATTTTTGGCTCATAGTTCCAGGAGGATTAGAGTCCATTGTGGCAGGGAAGGCATGGCAGTCATCAGAGAAAGCAGTGGGCAAGAGTGCGGAGCTGGCTGGTTACATTGTCATTCACATACAAATCCAAACTGGAAGTGAGGCAAGACGATAACCCCTGCCTTTAGGAAAGCTGTACCCCTAAGAGTGGTGGTTCTTGGCCTGTGATCCCTTCAGGGGTTAAGAGACCCTTTCACAGGTGTCACCTAAGACCATTGAGAAACAGATGATTATATTATGTTAGCAAATTTACACAGAAAATTTGCTACTTAATAGTAGCAAAAATTACAGTTATGAAGTAGCAACAAAAGAGAGTTTCTGGTTTGGGGGATAAACCATGAGGAACCGAATTAAAGGGTTGCAGTGTTGGGAAGGTTGAGAACCACTGTCTTAAAGGTTCCATATCATCCCCAAACAGTAGCATCAACTGGGGATCAAGTGTTCAAATACCTGAGCCTGTGGGAGGCCTTTTTCATTCAGACCCCAACAGGAGAGGAGACCTCACTACTGGAGAAAGGCAGTACTCTCGCTCCTAGTTCCTCAGCCCCACACACTACACAGGGCAAGGCAGTGATGGCAATGCCTGTGTCTGGAATTGGAGTGTGTTAGGATTGGAGGAGCTGGGTGACTGTTGCCTCCTTTGTAGACCACCAAGGTCTGCTTTGTGCTGGCATCCCAAGAGGAGGACTAGAGGGCTAAACTAGTCACAATTTACCATTTGTTCGAACTGATCTCTGCTGGCACCTCCAGAGGAATTCTGAATAACCCAACTTCCCTGCCATCCTTGGTCATTCTAGAATGCACACGCTCATTCTCTGTATATCATCCTTATACTATTAGACTGGGCAGACAGGCCCTACCTTCTCATGAAGTAGCCAGCAAAAAAAGACTTACAAGAATAGCTGCCTACCATAGTTAGTCCACATGTTCCTCTCCTGGGCTTAGCTTTGCTGGAATGTAGGTATTTTAGCAGTTATCCCACACTCCTGGTATCTCTAACTTCCCATCTCCTTCCCTAATTTTTCAGTTTTTACTCTGCCAGCTTCAAACATCAATCGTCCTTTCCATGGTTCCCCACAATTATTTTGACCTTGTAACATATTGTTTGGCCTCCAAGATCTTCCTCTGAAATCTGAATAACCCTATAACTTTTGTATTTTGCATGTATGCAAAACCAGTGTCATGTGGATTCCACCAAAGTCTCTTGCCAGCTCAAAAAGTAGCTGGTTTCTTGGGCCACCACTACCGTGGGCTGAGTGCCTAAGCAGATAAATATGGTGAAAACAACCTTGAGGTCACGACTTCCTATGGAGCTCCTGTAGGAGCAAGGAGCCCTGACATTGAGAGCTCCCTTTTCAAGGGAAAGTCTTTCAAGTAAGTCTGCTTTCATATTCTGTTCCAAGGCAAAGCGTGAAGCTCAGTAGGTAATAATCCATTCAGCCTCCATGTCTTCCTTAGTCTCAGATTTACATCGGTTTTTCTTACTGTAACCTGTCGAGTTTTCCTCCTGTAAACAGCCTGATTTCATTTATACACTTAGTCCTGTTTCATATGTAGAAGCTGAAAGAAGTGGCCTTCTGAGCACTCTAGAATGTGCAATACCAATGAAAGTGGTATAGGGGATGATAGGGTGTGTACCTGTTTTAAAGGTGTCTTGAAGGGCAAAGATGTTCTTGTCCGCTCAGTTCACTACACTGCTTGCCTCATTCACACACACGCACAGCTCTAACCTTAACTCCTCGGTTCACATACCATCTGGCCAACTCTCATGGATCACACAGCCCCTCTCCCCAGCTTTTTTGTTCACTCAGTCCCTTCCCTTGAATCCTCACAGCCTGCTTCACCAGGTCTCCATATATTCTCTCTCCAGTTCCCATCCACATTGACAGTTACCCGCTCCCCATGCAGGAAGGCAATCGTCCTCCATGTTTGCAACTACGCATCTCTGTCCCTGGGTTCTTCAATCACGCAGCCGTTTCCTAGGCTCGCTGTCTACAAAGCCCCAGCCAGCTCCCACTACATGCAGTCCTTTATCCCTGACTCCCTGTTAACGCAGCCCGAAGTTCCCAGCTCCATGTGCAAACACCCGGAGCACTGGGCCCGCCCCGTCGGCCTGAGCTGCGCACTACAACTCCCACGATGCCGCGCCACCGCCCCCCCGGCTTCCGGTGCTGCGCAGTTTCCGGAGCGGATCGCAACCCGGAGTCCGGATCCGACCCCGCTCTGCACATTCCACAGGCAGGTAAAGCCCCGGGCCCGTGCTCACCGCTGCCCCACCGCGCGCCTCCCGCTGCGGCCCGCTGCCCGCGCCTGGCCCGGGCTCGGCCTCCAGCCGCGCCCCCCCACGCCCGCCCCGGTCCGGCCGCCGCGCCGCCTGTTCTTTGTTACAGTCGCGGCCGCGGGCGCCGTGGGCGATCGGAGTCAAAACCCGGCTGGAATCCGGAGCCGCTCCGGGATCGCCCTGCGCCCGCCGGGTTCCGCTGCCGCGGGCTTGGCCTCTGCCCTAAGTGCCCGGCCTGGGTTCCGAGCGCCCGGCCCGTGCCAACTGCCCGCCGCGCGCTCGGCCCACGCCAACCGGCGCCCGGCCGCCCACTCGCGGGCTCGGCGCCCCCCGCCCCGGCGCGGGCTCAGGCGCTGCGCCCAGGCCCAGCGGCCACAGCCAGGCCCTGCGTGGCTGCGGGCTCAAGTCCCTACAGTCCCTTCCCGGCTACCCGGCCGCCTTACCCGGTTTTCGGGCACAGCCCAGGGAGGGGCCTTGGTCGCCAGCCCCTTTGGCGTTTAAGAAAGTCCGAGGCTGTGCCGTGGCTCCCAGGCCCTGGCGCCCTACTCGTCTCTACCTTTTGGTGGCCCAGGGACCACAGTGGAAAGACTGGCTGGAGACATGTGCCCACCTACTATATGGGAAGAGGGTGGACAGGTTGGGGCCAGGGCCAGGTGGAGCCTGCGTGCTTCCGAGGTGAATTTTGAGAGGGCAGAGGTAGGACGAGAGAGGCAGTGGTGGGCGAGGGCGCGCTAACCGCCCCCCCCCCAACCCTTCTTGGAATGGATGGAGAGCCTCTTCACACATGCTCATAAGCGTCCCCCTCCTCCGAGGTGGTTTAAAATGGTAGAAGCAAGAATGTGAGCTGGAGACACGTGGACCTGTGCCTGAATTTAAAGCTGCCAACGCTTCTTTTAAAAACACATATGCTAGAGCCGGTCAGAATCCTCCGATGGAGGTGCTTGTGCAGACCACCGCTTGAGGTCCTGAAGGCAATTTTAAGAATAAAACCTGAATTCTTGGACTGTGGAAACCACTCAGGGGTGGCAGAGACAGTACTCCCTGGAGAGTGCGGAGTAGCTGCTGAGACTTGATCACCTATACACCCCAACCATATTTTCCTTCAAACCTACCGGCTTTCCACATCTTACCTACAACAGCTGCCTCCTCAGACTTGCCATTAAATTAATGCTTTACTCTGAAATAAAACCTTCAGATCAGATTATTAAAGGGAAAAAGCACTAAGTTTTCTCCCAATGAGGTTTGTTTTTCTGTCTTTGATTCATGCTTTCCCGCAAATGTCAGCAAAGAATATACTAGCTGTACTCATTGGGGAACAGACAAGGTAGTTTGTTTTTCCAGAAGACAAATGGGTAGATTAAAACACCAACCACAGCTAGGTTGATGGCAAATGCTTAAAATCCCAGTACTCTGGAGGCTGAGGCAGAAGTCTTATGTTCATGGAAGCCTGGACCACACAAAGCCAAACAGTTGCAAGGCTGTCTTAGAGAGATTACATTGGAGAAGAACCACTGTTACCATGGGATGTCCTCCTGTTCTTTTTTCCTGAAAGGTTATCTGTGCAGAAGGTAGGGAAGACATTGCTGCATTTTGCAGGTATAATAGAGCTTAAAACTGGTCACCAACAGTGGCTTAAAGGCTGGCCAGACTCAGATTGTCATTTGTAACATGTGGCTGACACCTGTTCAGGATACCTTACCCAGATTGATTTACCAGGCCATTTCTGTGGTAAATGTTTGTGGACACCTTTCATACAATGGAGCAATGGAAGAGGCGCAAGACGCAGTGTAGACCATAAGTAACAGTGGTTACACAAGAGTGGCAAGGACATGAAGGAGGAAGGTTGCTGGGTGTGCAGGGGTTGTTGGCACACTCTGCACTGGGACCTGAACCATCTATCTAGGAAGGGTGGTTTAGTAGGAGACAAGTACTGTGAGGAAATCTAGCCTCTTGGTGGAAAGCAGAGTGGGCTAGTGCACAGAAGGCTGGGTGGAAACATAGTTGGGATCCCAGGCTGGGAAAGGGCAGTGAATCAGGGTAGAGAAGCAGCAGGATGCTTGTGGAGAGCTATGAGTAGGACTGGCACAGGAACTATGTCCTTAGAGTTGAGCCTGTGGGTGCCTTGGGGAGCCAAAGCACACAAGAGTACAGGCCAGTAGACTCCACTCAAAATAGAAGGAAACACTGAGGAGATGATCCAGCACATGGCTGCTATCCTAGAGGCACCAGCTGGCCCACTGTCCAGGCATCCTTTGAGAGTCTGGGGATGAATGAGACCTGACAGACTTTCCCGGGCAGGTCTTCCTTCACCCAGGGCAGAAGACCACATTCATCCATTTATCCCCTGGCTTGGTGTAGCTATGGCCCTGGAGAATGTCTTGGTCCACAGGTATAGGGGGGACATGGAGTCACTGTGGGTGCCCACCTTCCAGCAACTTGGAGCCCTGACTAACTGGCAGTTTTGTCTCCTAATTCAGAAGGGTAGGCATGAGGCTCTGTTGTTCCCAGCCTTCTGCTCCATCTCCTCACCCATGTGACTCTCTGTTCTGATCTCCCAGGAAAAGAGTTACAGTGGGCATTTATCGTCAGCAGGTGAAATAATAGAGAACCATAAAATGCCCTGTGTACTTCTTGAAACAGCTTCTTTGGGTACTGGATGACAATTCTTTGAAGGCCATCACAACTCACCCGAAGAAATGAGTGCAGCCTGTGGTCCTGTGAAATCATGTCTGATTCAATGAATAGACATACTTGTGTTGCGAGAAATTACAACAGGGACGTCAGGAGAGCAATTGCAGGCAGCAGTGTGTAATGGACGGTTTAGCATCTCCAGGGAAGGAGGCAGGAGGGTACAGAGAAGAGGCGGGGTCATCTTGCTGATGCTTAAAGGGAAGCTGGTTTCTGTGAGTTGGAAGTAACTGGGGCCATCCTGTCATGAGGCTTACATTTTCATAACTGCATTTACAAGAGTGACATGAGGATCTATTTTAAGAGGTCAGTGGGATTTTCATTTGCTGCTCTTAAACCTGGCCCGATCAGAGAAAGTGGTACTGGGAACGGAGAATGGTGAAATACTTTTATGGAGATATTGGCAGCGAGAGTGCTGTGCCTGGTACCAGGCATCAAGTGTTCTTCAGGGGTTGGTCTAGCCTTAGGGAGAGGCAAGTGCTGCACCAAGATCTGGCTTGGAGGTGACTTTCAACTATGTGCCATATTTGGGGAGGAGGGAGTGTCAAGGATACACTGCATGCAGACGGAGGTATAGATGGCATAGTGTGTCCAATGAGGGAATCAAAGCAGGAAGAAAAACATCAGAGGGGAGGGAGGGACCTGAGATAATGATGGAGGGGGATGTAGGCTACAAAGAAGGTGTTCTAAGGAGCCATTTGTTGGAGCTAAGGTTAGTTCTCCCAGTAGCCCTAGAAGCAGTTCCTGTATATCAGGTATTTACATTATGATTTGTAACAGTAGCAAATTACAGTTATGAAGTAGCAGTGAAATAATTTTGTAGGTGTGGGTTACCACAACATGACGAACATCACAGCATTAGGAAGGTAGAAACCACTATCATAGAAAGTAAGGAAGCCAGCAGTTTTCCGAGGACTTTTAGAGTGGAAGGAAAGAGAAGGTTACACAGGTGACCTCTAGGCATAGGCCCTTTTGTTTCAGTGTGTGAGCTCTGAAAGTCCGTAAGATGCTGCCAGAGAGATGCAAATAAAAGGGTTTTCAGGGGAAAGTGGGAAGGCCTGTTTTTGGTGCATGGCAGTCATGAACTAAGAGAACTTGCAAGGAAAGTGCTGTTGGGAGGGGGCCTTATTAAAAGTAGGTGGGTATTTGACAGATGGAGGGAAGGTTTTTAGTTTACTCTGTTTGCTGGTGAAATGACAGAATTCCCCAGACTAGGTAATTTATAAAGAGCGAGAACATATGGAGACTGTTCCCAGCCGGGTTAGAGAGCACCAGGAACCCCATAGGCTGGGCATCCTCGGGTTACCCTAATAGGTTGGGGAGGCTGGGCCATGGAGCCTACCTTTTAAATATGGGTCTATCTTGCAGGATCATGTGGGAGAGCATCACTGATAAGGAAGTTGGGGTAGGGGAAGATCATGGCTGTTTAGGCCCATGAGAGAGGATAACATCTTGTGACTCAGTCACCTTTCAGGCCTACGCACTCACCTCCTGGTACCATCATAGTGACAACTACATCACAGCCAGAATTTTGAGACCACATGTACCTCTTAGCAGTTCTGGGAGAGGAAACAGCTGTAGGTGACATGGAGGCTGGGAAGGGGACCTGAATAAATTCTTAGGAAACCTGTACTAGTGGATGCCCTGCTGGAGTCCTTCATCTTCTTCCATCCTCTGTCACTTGGGATGGGGGCAGGCACTGAGTCTGGTGGGATCTGATGAGCCTTGTTGATGAACTTGTGTAAACTTGATCCGGGTTGCCTGAAGATCCTACTTCCCTCTACCAAGATATGTCTTGGGCCTCCACTCACGGTTCTGAGGGTTGAGGAAGTACCAGAATCACAGGAAACCTTAGACAAATGACAAGGCTTGAGGGACAGTATTGAAGCCAAGTGTGTCCTGAGCATTGCTAGGGGTGTGCAGGGGTGATATGATTGGACTGGAGAGAAGGGAGCATACCTACTGTGCTAAGAGTCTGCCTTTGAGCCGGGCGTGGTGGCGCACATCTTTAATCCTAGCACTCAGGAGGCAGAGGCAGAGGGATTTCTGAGTTCGAGGCCAGCCTGGTCTACAAAGTGAGTTCCAGGACAGCCAGGGCTATACAGAGAAACCCTGTCTCAAAAAAAAAAAAANAAAAACAAAAACAAAACAAAACAAAAAAGAGTCTGCCTTTGATTATTCTGCTGTTTGAAATATGAGTGTTAGGTCTACAGATGTTTGCAGAGCCAACACATCCAGCTAAGAGGCTGCCTTTGAGAAGCATATTCCCTGTGTCTAGTTCTCTATGTGGGCTTTTGGCATTTTCTAAGTTTGAGGAACACATGTTAATTAGTGATGGCAAATTTGCCTTTTATTGTGATGAATCACAGTACTGCTTAGCTTAGTGCAGTGTGTTAGGCAAGATGCTTCTAGAACTCTGTCCTTACTGACTGCCAAATTTCTGCCATCATACCTGGTTGAGCTAGGATCTTCAAGTTGAAGGACACACTACCTCAGTTAATTTTTATGCACTATACTGAACATCTTTCTTTTGCCCAGAAACTCCTCTGCAACAGCCAGAAGTGAACATTAGAAACACAACCTCACCACAGATGAGCGAAGAACTCAGAAAGGATGGAGAAGTTAGCAGAGAAAAAAGACTCAACCTCAGTTGAGGGCTCCAAGCTGCCAGAATGGCAGGCCCGGCCCTAAGGCCTCAGATAATAGGGGCTAAACTACACCTTCTGGAGGTTTTCTGGAGGTGGCAGTTGAACACAAGTGCCTTGCTGACTGGAAAGAAATTAGACATGGTGGTGTGATGCTGGAAGCTGTAGGCCACAAGGGTTCCACCTGCAGCATTTAGAATTCTGAGTGAGAGTGCCATGCTCTGTCAGCTTGCTGTGCCTCAAGGCTCAAATAAGCACACTCAGACCGTAAGCAGGCTTTGCAGGGAACCTGCAGAGGAGGAGCACAGACAGTAGTAATGCACTTAAGAAGAGTGGTGGTGGGAAGGGATGGAACAGGCAGGCATTGGAGAAGGAAATCAGTGAAATGGGACATGGGGCCCACCTCATTGCCCTGCCAAACAGCTAGGCGAGGCTATAGAGAAAGTGGGAATGTGCAGCCTCCTCTTCTCCAGCAGCAGAATCTCCACATAGGCACGCCTATAGCAAACTACACACACTCAAAAAAGAACCCAGACTGAGAGCAAAGCTGTGCTGAATCTAGATGGGTGGCAGGCACAGTGTGGTGGTTAGTATTAGCTGCCAGCCTGACAATCTAGAATATCTGGGCCAACCTGTGGAGGCTTATCCTGATTGCACTTACTGATGTGAGCAGATCCATCTTGACTATGGGCAGGACCATTCCCTGAGCAGGGGATTCTGGACAGTGAAAAATGGAGGAAGCCAGCTAAGCATTGGGAAGTCTTTACCACTATCTACTTCCTGACTATAAATCCAGTGCGAGGTGTGGCTTCAAGCTCCTGCTGCCTTGACTTCCCTACTAAGATTGACTGTCTTTGAACTGTGAGCTAGAATAAATCTTGTCTTCCTTAAGTTGCTTTTGTTATAGTATTTTATAACTAGCAGCAGGAAAAGACACTAAAACAGACAGGGAGCCCAGAAAGGACCATTTATTAAAGAGTGTGGGAAAGCTTTGTTCTCCACAGGAAATGAGCTTAGGAAGCCACAGGGCCAAATATGGAGGCAGAGCTTAGGTGACCTGCTCCTCTGGCATGGATGGCATGCTGGAGTCATTTTGCATCTGCATCTAGGTAAACACTTACCCACAGGTGTCTGTCTTTAACACAGAAATGGGCAGGAAGCAGTATAGGAGAACTCCAGGTCCCAGGAAAAGTCCTTGTCTTGGAAAACAGTGAATGGCTCCAAGAGATTGACACCTAAGGGTGACTTTGGCCTCCACACACATGTGCACAAATAGGAAAACCCACACATAAACTATGTTGTAAAGGCTCACTATTAACCGGGCTCTTTTGTATCTTGACAGGTATCAGCAATGGCTGAAGATGGTAGTGAGGAGATCATGTTTATCTGTAAGTGACCCGTAGACCTGTCTGGGATTGGTGTGATGTCATAGAACACAGATGAAATTGATACTTGTCTATGCAAAGTTACATCCACATTTTGTTTGTATAGCATAGACATGCACCTCTTCTGAGTCTACAATTCGACTTGACTTTGAGAGTCTGGGTGTTACCTGTCTGCTGCAGTGCTGTGGCCTCAGACAACTGCTCTTCAGGACTCCCATTAGGGGCACATGACTGGGTGATCCTTAACTCAAAAAACTCACCCAGGGTTTAGAAAGAATGAAGATTTTAAGATTTAGGGTAAGAGGTTATTACTACCCAGAACCCTGATCTCCCTAACCATGGAAATGATGTGTGAGTTTGAAAAGGGACTTTTGCTTGGCATTCTGTGCTTTTAGGAGCACTAAGAGGTGACTTTTGTGATAGGCCTCCTCCAACTGCTGTAACACTAGTCTTTGTATCAGCACACATGTCTCAGGAACCCCATTGCATTAGGGTCCCTTTTTCCATGTTTGTGGTCTTTGGGTTTCTCTTTCCCTGGTCTTTGCCCCTTCTGACACTCAGTGTCTGTTTGTAGGGTGTGAAGACTGCAGCCAGTACCATGACTCGGAGTGTCCTGAGCTGGGACCTGTGGTCATGGTCAAGGACTCCTTTGTGCTGAGCAGGGCAAGGTGAGTGAATACCAAAGCTACCACAGCAGCCCTGTCTATGAAGAAACTGCCTGTGTGCTGTAGACAGAGTGCAGGGGTCTCATGTATTCGAAGATAGAAGAAGGCTTGAGAGACAAAGTGAGAGATTATGTGTGTGGGGATGATACATCCCTCAGGGAGCTGGGCACTTTTCCACTAGGGTGAGACCTAATAGTTCCAAAGCATGAGGGTGTGTTTCTTTGATGTAGTCAGGGACCTCAGGATCTGGGCTGTGCCAGCCTGGATTTCATCAGTTTATGTATTGAGCATATTGAGCAAAAGGGACCAGACTTGCCAGACGGTAGAGGTACACATCCTTAATCTCAATACTCATGAACCAGAAGCAGGTGGATCTCTTTGAGTTTGAGCTCAGCCTGGTCTACAGAACAAGTTTTAGGATAGCCAGGGCTACACAGAGAAACCCTGTCTCAAAAAAAATATATCGTATCTGTGTTCTGAATCTAGGCCTCTGTCAACAGGTATGCACTGTAGATGAAAGTGACTAGGGTAAAGGTTCTGGACAGGTAGTCCAGGGAACACGTAAAGCTCCTGTAACTACCAGGAAGAACAAAATCTTTCAGATGTACTGAGGCAGCTCAGTAGCCAGGCATTGCTCTCCAGGCCCATGTTTTCCTGTGAAGCTTGTGTCTTCAGAGATCTAGTGTGAGGGCCCATAGGCTGCCATGTAGTAGCCATTTAGACCAAATGTTGCATTTCTGTACCTCAGTTGCCTGAGATATAGAGAACCTAAGTTACCCCTATGAGGCTCTGATGGTGCCTGATTCAGGCTGATGCTAAACTGATATGCTTGGTATCTTATTAGTGTTTCTAGAAATCTCCCAACTGGTGCCTACCCCTGTTTATTTTTCTTTAGTTGTGATTTATGTTTTGAAATATCTTTGCCCAAAGTAGAGGGCTGAGATGCCAACTGTCCATTTACATCTAGCTGAAGACATTGTGTGCACAGCCTTGGTCATTGACTCTCTCTTCTTAGCCCAGCCTCTGCTCATCCTTACTGCTGAGGGGCCAGCTCCATGATCTCTTTTCCAGCATTTTCTTTGACCTTCTAGTCTGGCTAATAAAGCCACACCCTCAATGGGAAGTATCCAGCTCACCTAGACCAGAGCTGCTTTGCTGGTCTTCAGTACAAAACACTTCACCATGCTCTGTGCCCTCTTTATCTTCCTTCCTCCACGTTCTCTACATACAGTCTTGAAGGTCATAACTTTGTCAGATTCAGTTCTTGTACCTCAGCACCACACTAGGAATGTGGGGTCAGCACTGTCTTGTAGGGCTTTAAATGTGTCCCTTAGTGTATGGGCTCTGGGTCCTCGTAAGCCTAGGCTAGTCATGTTCCCATGTATGGGAGAGCTTAAATTCTGTTCCCTGACAAAGTACATATTAGAAGCATGGTGGTCTGTGAGGGGGCTTATAGGCACTGCATTGCTCTGGTCAGTGGCAGGGCCTCTTTGAGACTCCTTCTGCTTCCAGGTCTTCCCTCCCCTCTAACCTGGAGATCAGGCGCCTGGATGACGGGGCTGAAGGTGTGTTTGCAGTGACCCAGCTAGTCAAGCGCACACAGTTTGGTCCGTTTGAGTCCAGGAGAGTCGCCAAGTGGGAGAAAGAGTCTGCATTTCCTCTGAAGGTAAAAGCTGCAGGGACAGGGGCTTTAGGGCCCCTTCAGAATCTGGGGCTACCTGACTTCTGGTGGGAGTGGGGTGAGGGCTACTGAGTGGCATGGATTTGTAAGTGCTAGGTTATTCATTCCTTCACTTCAGCGTGCTTTACATTACAGAGCGTGAGGGTTAAGGCAGTAGGTCTTTAGGAAGTACATTTAAGAACAGTCAGGAATGACCCCATGCTGATGTAACTCCTCTCCTCCCCCAGCAGGTGCTGTGGCTGCAGCACAGCGATGGTCTCTGTAGCTTCCTGCACCGGTGTGGCAATCTCACTCACATGTGTGAGTTGCACGAAGCTCTCAGAGACCGAGTGACAGCATGGGGCTTGGCGGCTGCACAGAGCACATCTGGCTGAGGGAGAACGGGTATTTCCAACTTAGATATAACACCAAGAAAACCAAAGTGGATGTTAGTAACAAGAATGGCTGAGGATCTAAAGTGAAGCACAGGAAGCCTTCTGAGGCTGAGGAGGCTTAGACATGAGGCAAGCCTTCAAAGATAGTTGGGACATAATCAGATGAAGCTAAGTTGTCCCTCGGCAGCCCTGGGAACAGTGTGCTTCACTTTGATACCTGGAGGAGGCAGCCACCGTTCTTAGGTGTTAGAGCCTCAAGAGGTTGGCAGGCAGGCACTCTTTGGATATTTGAACTTATGGGACAGACTTTAGCCAACAAGGAAAGACAGATGCCTGATGATAGACGTTTTCAGGAGGAAACCTGTGAGGAAAGCAGAAAGAAAGAGTCTGTAGTAAGGAATAATATGAAAGGCCTAAATCTGAGGCCAGAAAGGCAGGTAGTTTACTGTCTGTTCTCTGCAGGCTATGGGTTTACCAGGTTATGGGTAAACACTAATGCCTGCACATGGCTAGAGAGGGCCCTTTATGCCTGTTTGACTTCCTTCCACCTCCTCAATTCTAAAAGTTGTTTTCAGGTATTAACTTGTTCTCAGCTCTGAGTACCTGTATGTCCCAAGGGAAACCCTGTGTCCCTTAGAGGAAGGTGGAAATGTGCTTTCTACACCCACTAGGGGTCACTGGGCACCTGGTGGCCTCTCAGTTTGTTACTGCACCTCTCATGAATAAGGATCTTCAGGAAAGGCTTGGCAGTGGGTCAGGGTTCCTGAGGAAGCAGTCATCATTGCCCGGATAGAGGACAGACCCTATGCCTATGCTAACTCAAACCTAAAGATACTAAAGGTCTCCCTGCCCTACCCTCAATTAACCCTGAAGCTTTAGTGATGCTCTGCAGACTCGGAGCAGCTCACCTAGACTGAAGGACTCTGCTGATATGCTTGGGGCAGAACTAGAAGAATTTCAATATCTGGGTAACCACCTGAGCCATGGGGAGAACTCAGGTGTCCTATTCCCAGTAAAGCTGAGAGGAGAGCTCAGGATTTCCATGATGCCTAGAGAGGAGAGCTCAAGATTCCCTTGATACCCGCACAGGAGGAGAGCTCAGGTGTCTTACTCCCCATCTGGCTCACAAATAGTCCTCATATATACCAATGATGAGGGACCCATTGCATGTCTTCAACTTCCTCTTTCTTGTGACCAGCCTGACCCATCTAAGACAGAGTCTTTCTCTGACCCCCTAGCCATGGTAATCAGCTTGTCAACAGGTCTTATCAGAAGCAGTGTGGATGCCCCTGTGGTCCCACACTGATAGACTGGTGGGTAACCAGCCTGTGGCCCTTCCCTCAGGTATTTCAGAAGGACGGACATCCTGTGTGCTTTGACACTTCCAATGAGGATGACTGCAACTGGATGATGCTAGTGCGACCAGCACTGGAGCCTGGGCACCAGAACCTGACCGCCTACCAACATGGCAGTGATGTGTATTTCACCACCTCAAAGGACATTCCTGCAGGCACTGAACTGCGTGTGTGGTATGCTGCCTTTTATGCCAAGAAGATGGACAAACCCATGCTAAAGCAGGCCTGCTCCAGTGTTCAGGGTAAATCCTGTTTCCTCTCTAGGGCTGGGCCTCCTGCCAGAGATGCCAGTGAAGTTGCTGGGTCAACAGCTGAGACAGGGAAGGTGGGGTGGATCCAGTGCCGTGCTTGTCACCATACCTGGGCATATGGAGTGACATACAATGCTCACCAGACCTTGGGACCCTTGCTGGTGAGAGATGGTGTCTGTCTCTGCCTTTAGGTGATTTGAGGCACTTGGGTATAATACAGGCTAGCACTTGCTCCAGTCTCAGGGTTTCCAGTGTAGCCCATCCCTTGATCCTGTGAGGAAGCGGTTTATTTCTGTGAGTACAGAGGCTCAGGGACAAGCCAAACAAGCCAAATCATGGTGTAAAAGATGAGGCCCAGGACAGGCTGAGTGACAGTGTAGAACAGTGGTTCTTAACCTTCCTAATGCTGCCACCCTTTAATACAGTTCCTCATGTTGTGGTGACCCCCAACCATAATTTTGTTGCTACTCCACATCTGTAATTTTGCTGTTGCTACGAATTATAATGTAAACACCTTTCTGAGGGTCTTAAGTGACCCTGTGAAAGGGTCATTGGACCTTCAAAGGGGGTTGTGACCCGTCAGTTGAGAGCTACTGGTGTAGCAGATGAGGGAGCCAGGGGCAGGCCAGGTGACAGTGTAGAAGGTGAGGTTAGGGAACAGGCTACATCACAATGCAGAAGGTGAGGGAACCAGGACTGGTTAGTGTGCCAGTGCTGCTACTGTGCCCCTCTTCTAGTCTGGTTCATGAGCATGTATGTATGGCAAAAGTGTGGTATATCTGGACAAATACCTTGATGCGTGCCATGTGGTTGTTATAACCTGCAGAATACATGATATTAACAGGTGTGCAGGTACCTTCATGTGTGTATAGGTGTGTGTGCAGATGTATTGATGTATGCATATGTCAGGACTTGTGCAGATATACAGTGTGCACATTTTGTATGCATATAGATGTATGGATTTATAGATGTGTTGTAGAGTGTATGGATCCATGGGCGTTAGATGTGTTAATGTATGTATGTATGTATGTATGTATGTACAGGCATGCAGGAATATGCCTGTTTGTACAAATGGACAGGTGAATATATGTTAGTGTGTATGGATCCATAGGAATGCACATGTGTTAGTGTATGTACCATCATACAGGCATGTACATGTATATACAGAAGTACAGGTGTGTACCTATGTTGGTGTATGTATGTTTATGGGTATGTGACTATGTGTGCTCAGATGTACACATATGTGCATATGCTTGTATGTATGTACAAATATATAGGATTGTGCATCTGTATACATATGCACAAATGTGTGTTTGTGTGTATCTTGATGCATGTGCACACAGGAATGTATTTTTGTATGGAGGAATTATTTGAGCGAGTCATCAGGTTCAGGATCTTTCTGGAGAAGTGGATCACAGTAGTGTAGTAGAATCAATTTATGTTTATTTCCGACTAGCTTACAAATAAATGAGACTTAGACTATGATTATTTTATTTGGTTTTGACAATTGCTGGGGTCACCCCTAAGCTACTTTACTTTTTTTCTTTTCTTTTTTCTTTCTTTCTTTCTTTTTTTTGTTTTTGTTTTTGTTTTTGTTTTTGTTTTTGTTTTTTTTTTGAGACAGGGTTTCTCTGTGTAGCCTTCCTGTCCTGGAACTCACTCTGTAGACCAGGCTGGCCTGGAACTCAGAGATCCGCCTGCCTCTTGCCTCCCAAGTGCTGGGATTAAAGGCGTGCGCCACCACGCCTGGCCTAAGCTACTTTTCTAACTGCTGGCCTGGCTACCTCCCCAGCGCTGTACCCCAAATACTTGCTGTTTCTTCTGGCCACATGCTCATGTTACCTTTCCTGTTGTGGTGCCTTCTCTCCTCCTCATTCTCTGCCTCCTCTTCCTTTTGCCCTGCTTGATCAACTAGATAACTCAAAAAGCCTCCTGCCTCTAATCACTCCAGTAATTGGTGGTTGTCATTTTTATTTAGCCAATAGTTTTAAATTAAGGAATAAAGCTTGCAGGACAAAAGCTGGTAAATGTGAGAATTCATTCGTGGCCTACACCTTCTGGTACAGAATTTAGCATTATAGAACCTAGCAACAGACCAAACCTCAACACTGTTGCTGCAGTACTTACCGTGTTGTACCTTGGTCCTATGTATCTCCCAGGGCAGCAGCCTTGCTTATTGTTATCATGAAGAGTGTCATCATTAAAGTGGGACAGTAGCAACTTTTCATGCAAATGGTTTCTTTCTATGCCAGCCTTCATGTGATACAAAGGCCTTAGGCATTCTTAACATTCTGCAAAGATCTCACTGGCGTAGTTTCCTAACACAGAGGGCTCTGGCTTGTCTTATGTTTCTAGTGAGTTGAAACTTTGAGGAGTGGAAGAGACTGATACATGTCCTGAGGCCAGCCTCATAAAGCAGCACAAAACGGAGCCAGCAGGCACAGATATGGCTTCTCCAAGCTCTAGAATCTTGAAACAGTTTGCTGTGTCTTGGGGCCAATGGCAGGCAAGCAGGTACTTGTAAGTGGTGCAGGTCATTGGCTGTTGTCGATCAGGTGGAGTCTCTATGTCTTTCTACCTCTGGGGCACTTGCCTAGCCTTCTCAGGCTGGATGCTGCTGGCATATGTTCCCCTGGGCTTTCCCACTGGCCGTTTAAGTTGCAGTTTTCACACCTTACCACCTACCTTCCTGGCCAACCATCTGCCCTTTCCCTAAGTCCCTCCATGGTATACCCACAAAGCTTGGGCTATGAACTGGTTACATCTCCCCCTCTCCCCCCTGCATAAGCCAGGCATTGCAGCTCTCCTTGCCCACATCACAAAAGCCCACAGAGAGCAAGGCGTATGAAGAGAAGAGAGAAGCATGTAGACATGATTCTAGTCCCCTGGTTGGACCCGAGAGGGCTGGACTTTGCATTTTGCTTAGCCCTGGGCCTTGTGTGTGCACCAGAGAGTTTGCCACCCCAGGGTGGAGTGGACAAGTCTTGTGGACATCACTTTGTTCTTACCCTAGGTGGGTGGGACCCCAGGAGATGTACTGTGGCACCCAGGCTTTAAGATAGCATGGGTCAAAAAGGCTCAGTCCCCTCCTGTCCTTCTCACATTTCCTTTCAATGGGCATCTTTTGTAGATGTCTAGAGTCAGGTCCTAAATATGATGGTCTCCAACTTCCAGTGGTTCCATGTAATGTTTTTTGGTTTGGGGGTTTGTTTTGTTTTGTTTTACTTTATGATAGCATGAGTGGTAAGCATTTGGTAGGAAATCTTTACTGTAAGCTTTGGTCTTCCCTCAGCCTGTGGTGGGATTCTCTTGAGGCTGAGTAGCTGCAGCTCTCAGTGACAACATGACCACTAGGAAAACAGCCCATATTACTCACTGTCACAGCTGAGGTGCAGCTTGGTATTTTCACTTAACAGGAGCTTTACCAGGCAGCATTGTGAGTTGAGGAACATCTCCTTTAAAAAAAAAAAGGACACAAACCAAATTTCATCCTGCTATAGCTGTGATGTTCAACGGAGATAAAAAATGAAAAATAAATAGACTTGGGTTCTTTGTCTTGGCTGTGGACTGTGTTCTGGGTATGTATTTCTCTGAGCCCACATTAAGAGTGGCTTGGTTTCCTCCCAAGGGCCTGAACATGTGAGTGGAGTGAGGAACATGGACTCAGAATCACCCTTCTGATGAGAATGACACAAAGTAACATCTCTAGTCCCTGGGAAGCCATGTCATACCCACAGTCTGGCCACCCTGACTCACTCTGCTTCTGGCTTTGGTTCTAGTGTTTTCTAGTTTTCAAACCAGTTACAGTGTATTCAGTTGAGCTCACTATGTTGGGGAGCTTTCAGCAGGTGTCTGCAGGTGTGTGTCTCTTACCACAGACTCCTGTGGAGCAGCCCATCCTCCCTTCCCTCCTGATTTCATCCTTGGTGACCCTCTGTCCTAAGCTGAACTGCTGTGTGTCATGCTAGACTTCACAGTTGGTATGTACGCACATACCAACTGTGAAAATTTAATTTTTCATTAAAATTCTTCAGGTTTCAGTTCCCACCTGCCACCATTTTTGTTACCTTTTTCCATCTTTGATTTCTGTTTGATAGTTTCCACATTGCCTATGTTTTCCTCTTGCAGTAGTGGTGTGCATCCTTGTTTCTGCACTTGGTTCTCAGCACTGCTGTGGAATGCGAGGAGTTGGGAGTGTGTTCTTTCCTGGTGCATTGTGGGTATATAGCTGCAGATCTGGGGGACTGTCAAGACTCAGGAGCTTCTTCCAAGTGGCCTCTGGAGTATTAATATTAAGCTTCATGGTAATGGGTCTGGATATGACATGGCAGCTTTGGGCTGGCCCCACAGAAAAACTCACTAGACCAGATCCTGAGGCATGCCCAGTGTAGGTCCCAGGAGAGCATCTGTGATGTCTTGAAAAGGAGCCTGCAGTCCCCTCCTGCATGGCCAGGGTCAGTTTGTGTACCTGAGCCTCTGTCCTTGTCCCTCTTACTTGGGTTTCTATGTGTCATCATTGGAGGGCTAGAGGCACCTTGCCCCAGTTGAGGATTTAAAAAAATTGAACAGTTAAAGCTCACTCCTGCTTAGGCACAAGACCTCATGGCCAGACAACAGTTACAAGGTACAACACTTACACAGAAAACTCTGTGGGATATGTTGGACCAGGATCACAGCCATTCCAGGTCCAGGAGCACTGTGAGATGGCTGTTGTTGGTCCACCATACCCTGTTATATGAGCCACTGAATATTTAAATATGAGGGATCTGTGTGTGTATGTGTGTGTGTGTGTGTGTGTGTGTGTGTGTGTGTGTGTGTGTATTTTGCTACAGGTAGAATAAAGGTAAAGCATTCTACCTCATACCCCACTTTAAAAACTCTTTTTTGAGACAGGGCTTCACTGAGTTCTAGCCTGTCTTCGAACTTGTTCTATGACCATGGTGGGCCTTAGATTTCCATTCTTCTTGTCCAGTCAACTAAGTAGTTGGTATTACAAGCCTGCAACCAGGCCCAGCTCAAGTGTACATCTTGGAGGCTTTTCTCTTAGGGAATTTGAAGGGCTCTTAGGGAACGTCTGGGCTGGTGAATAGGAGGAGCCACATTTCTGCATCTGGTAACGGGACTCATCCTGTGGTAGTAGCAGGGATACCGTATCTGCTCAGCTTTCTCACCTGTGAAATGGGGATGAACTTGATCATTGCATGTGAGACTGAGGGTAGTGTCTAGAATACAGTTGCTCATGAGTCTGTGGTCATCTCCATCCTTCTCAAATCACCTAGGGGGCAGGCCATTCTCTGCTCTAGTGGCTAACCTTTCTATGTCTTGCAGCTGCAGGCACCCCTGAGCCCAGTGTCTCTGTGGAACCTGAGCGTGGCCAATGGGTGTGTAAGGTGTGCTCCAACACCTTCCTGGAGCTTCAGCTCCTGAACGGTAAGGTAAAAGTGGCAAATGGGTTTTTTCCAAGGAGTGCAGACTATTGTGCTGAGCTTTTTCATGCATGTTGGCCATGCCTGTGGTTGTCAGGATGTGCTAGTCTTTGTATTGTCTGCACCATGGCCCACAGTGAGCTGCTGCTCAGACCTCCTCTGCAACCGTATGGCCTGGGGATGTGAGTTATTCACGCCAGCCTCACTCTGTTTATCTAGAAAATGACCATCATGGCTGTATAGACTGTTGTGAGACTCACTGAGTCAGTGCAAGTACATGCTGTTACCTTCCCTACTGTCCTGCTGACCAGGCTCTGGATATGGTGGACATAAGCAAGGACCAGAAACCTTCACATGCCTCTTGAGGTCCTGCCTAGTGTCTGTATCTAACAGTCTCCCTCTGTTTGTCTTCAGGGCATCCTGTTACTTCTGCTTTCCTTACTAATTAAGGTGGCCAGAGAATAATTGACCCCATCCTTTATTACACAGTATCCTGGGAGCCTTTCTGCTGGGCAATAGAGAAAGATGCCAGTCACATAAGCTACAAAGAAACTAGGTGTGAAAGCTGTGACTTTTATCACATATCACATATTGAACATGCTTGATGGCCAAAACCCACAGGGGCCACGGGTTTGCAACTTCAGGGATGTGACAGACACAGCTGGGTTCTGCTCTTGTAGTCTGAATAAGTCAGTGATTGGAATACTCTGGGATTTATAAGAAGGTTCTTCCTAGACAGATTTTAGCAACAGAAATGCTAATGAGGACATTTCTGGGAGAAACCTTGGTCACTAGGCAGGGTTCATTCATCTCCTAAGGATTGTGGATATCTGTTCTTGTGTTCCTAGATCATCCTCCTTCCTAATCTTTGTCCTTAACACTTGTTCTTTTGCCTGGGGAAATCACATATGTTCATCATAGATGAGAAAAATGAACAGCTGCCAGTTTCTTCCTCCTCTTCCTCCTCCTCTTCTTTTTAAAGTTTTATATGTGAGTGTTTTGCAGGCATGCATGTCTGTGTACCACATGTGTGCAGTGTCCATTACAGGCCAGAAGAAGGCGTTAGATCCCCTATAACTGGGGTTACAGGGGGTTGTAAGCTATCATGAAGGTACTGAGACATGAACCTTGGTCTTTGGAAGCTCAGCAAGACCTCTTAGCCACCTCCAGCTCCATCTGCTGTTGCTTCTAGGTTTCTTAAGAGTGCTGAGCTTGTGAAAGAACATATCCCCTAGGTGAGGGCAAGGTCCATCTATGGAAATCACAGGGTACAGGGACATCACACAAGATACAGTCACTCAGCCCTGGTCAAGAAAGGCTGTTTGATCTGTTGGGTAATTTTCCTTGGTGACTAGTTTTACTTAAGGAAAAAGCCTTCCTTCACTTTGGTAGTAGAGTTAGGCAATGTTCCTAGATGCCAGCTCAGCTGAGACCTCTTACCTTGTACCTACCGTGAGTCGGTGCATCTCACAACAGTCTATACAGCCTTGGTGGTCATTTTCTGAATAAACAGACAGAAACTGGATTGAATAGCCCACATGCCCAGGCTATATGGTTACACATGCTGGAGCCACATTCAAGGCAGGCATTACTGCTCAACCTCTGCTACCAGGGTGTCATGGGGCTCTTTTTTCTCCTGCAACCCTTGCCTGAGTGTCTGGTGGGTAACCTGACAGTTGAGAACTCTGGGAAACTAGGCTGCAGGGCAGAGAGATCTTTTGTTACCTTCAGATTGGCTTTGAAGACATCCCAGAGCCAAATGGTATGGCTATAGAACACAAATCTATGGAGTATAGGCTTCATTGGGTCATACTTTGCCAAGTAGGAGAAGTGAATCCATGACCCCCTCATCTTAGCCATGATCACACTGGGCCTGAAGCTACCTTCTGCAGAACCTTGTCTGAGAGGCTTACCTCAAGTGAGAAGGTGTTGCTTTGTTGTTTAGGCTCCAACCTATGGTGTTTGCCTTCCCTGTGGTCAGCTAACTTCAAAACTAGATGAGTCTTTTGAACTTGAACATATTTCATGCATTTATTCATGAATATGCATGACTGAGCGGGTGAGGGTCAGCATGTGTCTTTTAAAGTCAGACCCACTATGCATAGTACCAGGAGACCAACTGAGATTGCTGGACAACATGGGAAGCACAGGCTGTTATTCTTGACCTTTCACCTGATACTGTCATTTCCTGGGTCCCCTTGGGGAACCCTACTCCCGTCTCAGGAGGCCACTTAGGATGTCTGATTAAACATGAGGCAATAGTGAATGTACTGGCCTTGGTGCCCTCCTGGAATTCTACTCCACTTCATTGAATGCAAGGACAAAGAAAGAAGTAAAGAGCATTGAGCAAGGTTGAAAAAGATGTCAGGATGTGCTTGCAGCAGCATTAACCAAGCAAGCATGCAAGAGAAGCCGAAGCTAGCAGTGGGACACCCAAGAAACATGTCTGCTCCTACAGAGCTTGGGGGAGTGTCAGGAGTCTGGGAAGAGGGGACTGTCAGCCTGCTTAAAACCCTGACCTCCCGGTCTGTCCAACCCTGCCATGGCCCCACCCATCTGCATCTCTCCTTCCGTCAGCACCCTTGGGAGACACTTGAGACTGGGAACCCTAAAGTACTGAGGACAGGGACTCGCAAAGTCAGATGTTGGAATTTGGGCAGTTTCAGACATTTTCATTTCTTCCTCTTCGAGCAGTACAGCTGGCTCAGGCCCCAGACAGGGAGGAAGAATTTTTCTGTAGAAACCAAGAGGTCAAAGACCCACAAGTGGGACTGTTCAACCTCTAACCATCTTGAAGAATAAGACTCTAGGTGCTGGGAGAAAGCTGAACATGAACAAGAGACCAAACAACTTCTCTGAGGAATCTGAAAACTGTTCCTCCCCCCATCCCCCTCCAAAACAAAACAAAAATCTTCCATGCTGAAGTTCTCACTGAGGTGAGAGATGGCAGCATAGCACTGCATCCTTCAGATAAGAGCAGGCCACTCTCTTGAAGATTGAAGAAATCAGAGGATGGTAGATGAATGGTAGATGACTGAAAATGAGAGCTGTGGTAATAGTAGTCATAAAATTGATGCGAAAGTGTCCAAAAACCCTGGGAGAGTTTTCCATAAGGAAGAATGTGGAGAATACAAATGAGATAGAGACTGGAGGATGGTCTGAGACTGCAGGTGGACAGGAGTGTTCTGTGGGGAAAGGGGAGAGGCAATAAGAATTGGTGGACTGGGGATGTAGCTCAGTGATGGAATGATTGCCTAGCATCATAAGCCCTGAGGTCAAGCCCCAGCATCCCCCAAACCAGACATGGTAGCATATGCCTGTAATCCAAATCTTCAAGAGGCAGAGGCAGGAGGCTCATCAGGAGTTTAAAGTTATCCTCAACTACAGAGTAAGTTTGAGAACACCCTGAGTTACATGACATCCTGTCTCAGACCCTAAAGGATGCAGATTTATAACCTAGAAGGGCCCAACAGGCCAGCAATGTGATGAATGACAAAAACCCATCTGTGCTATCATGGGACTTAATCATAGGATTTAGAGAGAAACAGAGGGTAAGCTATTAGAAACGGGAGCACTGTTAGGACAGAAAGGCAGACTTAGCTATTAGAGTCTTCACTGTCAGCAACCTAGTGAAGATATTCAACAAACCCAGAAATTTCCAAGCTGTGCCCCCCCCCCCCAATCATGAGGAAAACCTGGAGTATGCAGATTGTCACCATCAAACCACTTGATGAAGACACTGTCACCCACAATAACACTGGATTCCAGCACCCAAATGTGTACTTTTCAGCTTCTAGCACCTCTTGAGTTTTACATTACTACCTTGCCCAAAGCAGTATACATGTCCTATAAATATACGGAAAGGAAGAAAGTCCTCTGCAGGGAATGGGAAAAGTTTATGCAGGTCACTAGCCCAATTTAGAGAGTGCAGAGGGCTCTGGGAAGAACAGATGCTATAGAAAAAGAAGAAAGGGGAAGGGCCATGTGAGAGAGGGACAGGGAGGGGAGGGGTACAGTCTGGATGTAAAGTGAATAAATAATGAGAAAAAGAAAAGAGAGAAATCTAGGAGGTAACTGTGTTTGACTATAAGAGAGGAGAGAAGCAGGGAGTGTACAAACTAGCAGCAGACATAGGCAATGAATGATTGATGGAAGATAAGCCAGTAATTAGCTCCAGGGGAAAAGAATGCTAGGTACAACTGCTTTGTGGCACAACTGTGAATAGATCTTTATGGCCATGGTCTTGTAAACACCAGTTGGCTTACACCAAAAGTATAATCTGAGTGTGTTGGTGTGACTGGGAAGAGTCTGAGGTCTAAGAAGGAATCCCCATATTTTAATTCATTGGTAAACACTGTAATATGGTCAGGCCTCTCTATCTATGTCATTCTCATGCCAGTGCTCAAATAGCTGCACACCAAAAAGCTGCTCAGAAAAATGTGTGTCTACTGAGTATGTACAGGATTCCTTTTCTTGTCATTATTCCCTGAATGTAGAACAATGACCATTCACATAGTTTTTTTTTTTTTACTGCATTTTGATATTTTGCATGCTAATGTATATGATTTGTGTTAGTTTTTGCAAATGCTGTGCCATTTTATGTAAGGGACTAGGGCATCTGTGAGTTTTTAGCCTCAGGTTCCTGGAACTATTCTCTGTAGGTGTGGATGGGTGACTTGAAAATGCAGGTGATTGAATGGGCAGAGTGAGGCAGGAGACTGATGGGTTTTGTTATGAACCAATTACACAGTTATTTGCACCTTTCTTGTTGAACTTTTTGCCAGTATTGTGAGCCTTTTCAAAGAAACAGCTTTGAGCTTCCCTTATTTCTTACTGTATCTTCATTTTTTTTAAAGATTTATTTATTTATTATATGTAAGTAAGTACACTGTAGCTGTCTTTAGACACTCCAGAAGAGGCTGTATCTTATTTTGAAAAATTAACTTCTGATGATTTATCTTTTTTGGTTTTTGCTTTTGTGTTTTTGAGACAGGGTTTGATGTAGTCCAGGCTGGCTCTGCACTTGGTCTGTAGCTCAGGACAACCTTGACTTCTGCTTCACTTCCAACAAACATGCGCCTCCTTTTTATCCTCTTTTATTTTTGTTTTTGTTATATTCTTTCCTCTGTTTTAAATTGAATGCTTCACTCAGTCACTTTTACTTTTTTTTTTTTTTTTTTTTTTTTTTTTTTTTTTAATATAAGCACTGAAGTTTTCTATAAAAGCCATGCTGGCTAACCTCCACAATTTATTTGACATAGCATCTCAATTCTCTTACACACCATAATATGGTCTAGAAATTCATAAAGCAAAGACTGACAGCTGTATGAGGAGAAATTGCACCATCTCCTCTCATGGTAACCAGAGCGGTTAGTAAATCAAACACAGATCACAAGGGCATAGGGAATTTGATGAGCATGGTAGACACACTTTGTAACCTGTGTGAGTGCAGCATCAGAGTTAGTGTGCTTCTCATGCATTTTTAAATAAGTTTTTAAAATTTGATGTGCATTGGGATTTTTGCCTGCATGTATATATGTGTAAGGGTGTCAGGTCTCCTGGAACTGGAAGTACAAACAGATGTAGGCTTGTCATGTGGGTACTGGAAGTTGAACCCGGGTCGTCTGGAAGAGCAGCCAATGTTCTTAACCACTTTGCCATTACTGCAGCCCCACTTCTCATACATTTATTTACTGATTTCTGAGACAGGGTCTCTCTTGGTCCTTCAGCTTTAACCTTCTGATTGCTGGGATTTTAAGCATGTGACACCACACCTGTTTATACAGTGCTAGGCACCAGATGAAGCCGACAGCACCAATCCCTAGCTCTTGCTATCCCATTTATTTACTCTGCTTATTTTGGACCTTGGACCCGAAGAATCACAGCTTCTACCTACTGTGGATGGCTCTGAGTGTCCATGTTGAAGGCGTTGCTTTTCTCTGTTCTCTGTTCTTTGAGGGGAAGCAGTGCCTTCAACACATATACAGAGCCATAGTATAGAATGAATCCCTGTCTCCTACACAGAGTCCATGTAAATTTGAATCTGTGTTGCTCTGTACCTGGGTCCAGAGTAGACCAAGTTGGTGTCTTGGTCTCCAGATCTTGTAATCCTATCTTTACAGCCTGATAACCTGTGAGACCTTATGGCCTCCAATTTCACTCTTGCTGTGTCCTTCACTTTGGTTTTAAGTTCCCTCTGTGTGATTGGCAGAGTCTTGTTTGCTTTCCTTTAATACTGCTCAACCTATGTTTTTAGGGTGTGTGTTCTATTTGTCTAACATGGTTAGGTACCAGATCATGTTAGCTTTCCCTCACAGGCCTTGGGGCCACCAACCTAGCATAGTCTCTAATCCTGGACAAATCAGGGATAATGGCTACTTAGCTTGGTAATGGTGCTGAATCAATTCACATTTGCAGAGGGAGGAACCAGCTCCAGGCACAGTGGTGCTTCTGTCATAGCTTCCCTTCCTCTTCTTGTCATCTGGTACTCCGTGACGAAGCACATTTGCCCACTGCATCCCAAGTTTACCACTCCATATGGCTGCCAGCCTGTTTCCAACGTCTGTCTCCACTGCCTTTTTCTGGGTGGTTTTGGAGACTTTCTGTTAGCTGTAAATAAGCAAAGACATTTTGCTTTCTTGTAGGGTTTATAAAGAAATGTTTAGCTGGGCAGTGGTGGTGCACACCTTTAGTCCCAGCACTTGGGAGATAAAGGCAGGCTGATCTCTGAGTTTAACTCCAGCCTGGTCTACAGAACAAGTTCCCAGGACAGCCAGGGCTACACAGAGAAACCGTGCAAAAGAAAAGGAAGGAAGGAAGGAAGGAAGGAAGGAAGGAAGGAAGGAAGGAAGGAGTGAGTGGGAGGGGGGAAGGGGAAGGGAAGGAAGGAAGAAAAAAGGGAAGGAGGGAAAATAGAAAGGAATGGGGAGGGAGAGAAAAATAGAAAGGAAGGAAGAAATGTTTAGTGTGCTTTAGGTGGTATTCCTCTATAGGAGCTTCCATCTTAGTATGTCACACTCTATGAGAAAAAAACAGGAAATACAGTCAAGGAAGTAATCAGGTTGCTGATGGTTTCATGGAATAAGTAAGACACGAGCTGCACCAGCATGTGAACATGGCTTCTTTAGATATGCGTGTGTACTTCCAGATTTACAGACTGTTTCATGTAACACCATACCCTGTCTGTGTCTCATTTACTTCTGAGTACAGCTTCAGGGTGGGGGATGTGACCCAAGTGGCAAGAGTGCTTGCCTAGCATGCAGGGAGCCCTGGGTTTGAACCCTCTTACTGCATAAAACGGGGTATGATGGCATTTGTGTAATCTTAGCCATCGAAGGTAGAGACAGAAGGGTCAGAAGTTAAGACTGATCTATGCTACATGACACTCTTTAATGTATAAACAAAAATAATTTAAGTTGATCAGCCTACATTTGAAAGTTGCAATCGTGAAGCACTATACATTTCTAAACTTAGAGTGCACCATGATCTGGAGCCGACTGGTCCTGAACATGTCAGATGAGAGAAACTCAGTTTGAAGCTACATGTGTGTAGTAGAGCCATTTCTCTTTAAAAACAGTGAAGATAAAGTTTATTTAACTGTGCAGAGGGCACACTTGGCAAGCATAGCAAAGAAAGCCAACACAGTGAGGCCAGTGGTGAACTGGCAGGAGTTCAAGTTCCTACTGTGTCATCAACAGCCTGTCTCCTCTTGCAGAGCATCTCTTGGGCCATCTGGAGCAAGCCAAAAGCCTCCCTGCAGGTGGCCAGCAGCATGAGGCAGCTTCTGAGAAGGAGCCTGATGTGCCCAGGATGGAGCCTCCCACAGCAGCTGAGAGCAAGAGCATGGAGAGTGCCGTGGTCACCAAAGAGCCAAAGAAAAAGCCTCGAAGAGGGAGGAAACCCAAAGCATCCAAGGTTGAGCAGCCTCTGGTCATTATCAAAGATAAGGAGCCTGCAGGTGAGTAGCTGCTGGGGTGCTGGGGTTGGTGGTATGTTCCTCAATACCTTTTAATTTTCTGGGTGACCATCTTGGCAGGAAGGGCTCATGAGGTAAGGGCTTACATCTTTCTAGTCCCTCAGTCAGCTGTTAAAAGTGTGATGGTTCTCTTAGGGTTTCTATTGCTGCAATGAAATACCATGATTAAAAAGCAAGTTGGAGAGGAAAGGGTTTATTTGGCTTACTGCTAGATTATAGTTCATCATTGGAAGAAGTCAAGACAGGAACTCAAGCAGGGCAAAACTTGGAGGCAGGAGCTGATGCAGAGGCCATGCATGGAGGGGTGCTACTTACTGACTTGCTTTACATGGCTTGCTCACCCTGCTTTCTTATAGAACCCAGGACCACCAGCCCAGGGATGGTACCACCCACCACAGGCTGGGCCCTTACCCACTGATCACTAATTGAGAAAATGCCTTACCGCTGGATATCATGGAGGCATTTCTTCAACTGAGGCTCCTTCCTCTCTGATGACTCTAGTTTGTGGCAAGTTGACACAAAATCAGCTAGCACAATTATCATGCAGAATCTTCACACTAGAGTGTTAAAAACATGGAAGTTTTTTTAAATGGACACCTGGTTAACCATTGTCTCATCAAGAGTGGAGCCCTCGGTCTGGTTTTGTTTGTTTTTTGGGGGGTTTATTTATTTATTTGGTTTTTTGTTTTGTTTTGTTTTTGTTTTTTGCTTTGTTTTCTATTTATGGTTGGTCTTAAGGTCAGCATGTAACCCAGACTGACTTTAAATTCTTGATCCTGCCCACTTAGCCTCTTAAAGAGCTGTGATGACACACCTGTGCCACAGCGCTTGGGTTGTGTTTCTGTGTTTCACTATCTCAGTTGTGAGTCTTGCCCATTTCATGCCTGTCAATCACAGCCCTGTTTACCCAGCAGCCCTTAATCCATCATGCAAGTTCCCAGTATTTGTTACCTATTGCTTATGGGTGGACACGTTGCTCGTCATGTCCCTGTTCTTTTTAAATTTTTTCTTTCTTTCATTTACTCATTCGTTCATTCATTCATTCATTCATTGTGTGTATGTACAGACACACCATACAGACCACAGACCACAGCATATACAAAAGCCAGAGGATAACTTTGTACTTCTCTTTCAGCTCTGTGAAGACTCCAGGGATGGAACTCTGGGGCCAAGCTTGTACAATAGCTATCTTTACCACTTAAAAATTTAGTCTTTATTAAAATCCAAAGTCTTTGTAAAATTCCAAAATCAGTCTCTGAAATGTGGGAGCCTATAAGATCAAAATTAAGTTAAATACTTTTCAAGAGGGAAGAACCAGGGCATGGTCATAATCTGAACAAAGCAAAACTAAATTCCAACAGTGTACATCACTCAGTGTCCAATATCTGAGGTTCATTCGTGGTCTTCTGGGTCCACCAGCCAAGGGATAGCACCACCCCCACTGGGCCAGGCCATCCCACATCAATCGATAGTTTAAAAAATAACCGACAATTTAGTCAGGGTTTCTACTGCTGTAGCGAGATATCATGATCTTATAGAGGCATTTTCTCAATTGAGTTCCCTCCTTTCTAGCTTGTGTCAGGTTGACATAAAACTATCCAGCACACCACTTGAGCCACCTCACTGACCTGAGTTTGTCCTTTGATTATGCAGAACACTCAGCTAAGTTTGCAGCAATTCACTCTGTAGCATGTACATATCTCTGGAAAACAATTGTCTCTGTGGTCCTCATGTAACCCCTGTCCCAGCTGCCTGATCCCTCTGATGCTAGGTTTATCTCACATTCAGGACAAGCGTAGTGTTCAGATGACTGCCCCTTCTACCTGTGTTACTGGACTCTGACTCTTTACTCTTTCCATTGTGGAAATGAGAAGAGAGCTTCCATGGAACATTCTCTGCTTTCCTGTTTCCTTCTCTCTTTGGCCAGTACTTGTTCTCTGAACATATTAAAGTATCTACACACAAGCAGGAGTGGTTTGAGCTCTCTGTGGGATGTCCCTGCCTCTATAGACAGGAAGGGACAGCAGGAACTACTTCTGTCATTTGCATTTGGTAATAGGTGAAACAATAGAAACCACTGGCTCCAGAGAGGCTTCCATGAGCAGCTGATGGGAGCAGATGCAGAGACCCACCTCCAAACATTAGAGGGAGAGAAACCCAAATTGGAGATCTCCATTGACTCTCCACCCTTAGAGCTCAGGAAACCTCACAGAAGAGGGGGGAGGAAGAATTATAGGAGCCAGAGGGGTCAAGGACACAAAGGAACATGGCCCACAGAATCAACTAAGCAGGGCTCATAGGGACTTACGGAGACTGAAGTGTCAGTCACTGAGCCTGCATGGATCTGTACTAGGTCCTCGGCATATCTGTTATGGTTGTTAGTTTGGTGTTTCTTGGGACTCCGAAGAGTGGGAGTGGGTATGTCTGACTCTTTTGCCTGCTCTTGGGACCCTTTTCCTCCAACTGGGTCACCTTGCCCAGCCTTAATATGAGGGTTTGTGCCTAGTATCTTGTTTTGCTGTGCTCAGTTGATATCCTTGGAAGGCCCACTCTTTTCTGAAGAGAAATGAAGGTGGATCTGAGGGTGGCATGGGTAGGGGTGGGGATCTGGAAGGAGTGGAGGGAGGGAAAGCTGCAACCAGGATGTATTGAAAATGAAAGAAAAAAGAAAAAGAAAATAAATAAAAATAAACCAATGGCTCAGGGTCTAGAATCTGACTCCGTTTGTTGAGTGTTTGCCTGTCATTCACAGAGCCCAGGGTTTATCCCCAGCACCACAGAAACTGAGCATGATGACACATGCCTAGAATTATATCTCATGGGAGATAGAAGGATCAGATATCCACAGTCATCCTTGATTACATAGTAAGTTCAAGGCCAGCCCTAGCTACATGAGACCCTATTTAAAAATAAAACAAAAACCAAAACAACAATGGTTGACATTTTCTTCTTTATAAATCCTCATGATTCATTTTTATCCCACTTCTGATGTGGCCCTGAACAGAATATTTATTCACCTTTGAACATCCTCGAGATGACTAGTCATACTTGTACATCTCTGTCAGAGTTCATTTAATAAGCTACAAGATCTGGTATCCTGGGCAGAGACAGGAGACTGATGTAATGTGGTTCTTGGGCTTTACAAGGCATGCAGTGTAACTGTGGTTTGGATTAAAAACATTATACCCTCTTTAAATGTAGATAAACGTTTAGATTCTAAAATGTTCTACTTGTATCCCTGTTGTATCCACACCCAGGAGGTGCTCCCCAGGGCGGTGCTTCTCCTGGGTTGTGTGATAGTCTGTCCCGTACATTAGTGATGACCCTTTGTCATACCCTTTTGTACAGAGCATGTGGCAGAGATCATAACCGAGATCCCCCCAGATGAGCCTGTGAGTGCAACGCCAGATGAACGGATAATGGAGTTAGTCTTGGGGAAGCTGGCAGCCCCCACAAATGAAGCCAGCTCAGTGCCAAAGTAAGTCCTGATTGTACATGACTGGTGCTTGGGGACGGAGCTCTGGGAATGGCTAATTGGTACCGAAGGGAAAGTACCTCCCACCTTTAATCCCCACAGCAGAGCTAGGCTTCATCTCTTCTGGCCAGTGTTGTATGTTCTGAACTGTAGGAGTTTCCTAGCTTCCTAGTTCACTGTGAGAATTTTTTTTTCTTAAAACACAACAACAAAACAAACGACAGACAACTCACCCACAGTGTAGACGCTGGCTATCCATCTCAGAAGCTTTTTATCTACCCAAACTGAAACTAACCACCCCGTTTTGCTCTCTGTCTGCAGGCAGTTCCAGCCTATACCCCCATGTCAGCAGGGCACACACTACTTGCTTTCTATAATAGCTTATTTTTCTCAGTACATATCCTTCTATGTCATAGTGTGTGTCCAAATCTCTGTAAGGCTCATGTTACCCTGACGCATGTACCTGCCTTGCCTGCTTTCCCATGGGGATCCTGAGGGCTTTGCCCCAGCTATGTGAGCAGTGCTACTATGGTTCAGCAGTTGCTTGTATTTGGATATTAGTTAGTTTCGCATCTTGCCCTGCTTTCTTTTTTGTGAGCTCGGGAAAGAAATGTTTATACCGCAGTTATAATTCCCTAGAGTCTTTGCCCTGAAGTTGACTCAGCTGCTGGTGTTTTCTATGCCCTTTGGAGTTGGCAGAATTCACCTGGTGAACTTGTGAAAATGTGGGTGTGTTTATTATTTCTTTCCTGTCTTACTGCCCAGAGGATTTCAAGCACTTACCAGAAAAAGCACACTTGACAGGATGAAGAAGCGTTTAGGAGTCCAGTTCAGAGTCAACGTAAAACATAGTAGATACTAAGTCAGGACAAGAACCATAGACAGGGCTACCTTGTTTGAAACACAAATGAAGCTCAGGCTTCCTGGTGGCCAGGGCTGAAGCAAGTGAGCTGTTAGCACTGAATAATGCTCAGTTTGTGCTACCCGGGACTGGGTGACTCCAAGTTCCACCTTCTTTTCCTTATGGACCAATCATAGTTGGGAAATGTGGCTGATGAGCTTCTGAGGTGACTATGATTGGAAACTTATTCTGAGGACCCAGCCACCACCTCTCCTTGACCAGCTGTCCCTCTCTTGGGCAGGTTCACGCATCATCCAAGCAGCACCATTGCCCTCAAGAGGGGCTTGGTTCTGTCCAGCAGACATGGCGTCCGGCGGAAGCTCGTCCGTCAGCTGGGTGAGCATAAACGCATCCATCAGTGTGGCACCTGCAGCAAGGTCTTCCAGAACAGCAGCAACCTGAGCCGGCACGTGCGCTCGCACGGTGAGTGCGCGCACGGTGAGTGCCTGCCCAGCCTACAGGGCAGGGCCAAGAAGGTGTGTGTCCATTGCTGGGTCCTTGCTGCAGAACTGCTGCAAGGGGTGGCCCTGTAGCTGCCTGTTCCCTCCAGCACAGGGGCACCCCACCCAGACAGAGACTTCATGTTTCAGAGATGGGTGCACCTTGCTGAGAAAGGTCAAAGCAATGAATCTACCTTCTGTCGGTTCATTCCTTAGGTGACAAGCTGTTTAAATGTGAGGAATGTTCGAAACTGTTCAGCCGTAAAGAAAGTCTAAAGCAACATGTTTCCTACAAGCACAGCCGGAATGAGGTAAGTGAGCACCCAGACAACTGACTGAACAACTGTTTTCTAGAGGAAGAGCCATAATAGAAGGGAGCTCTCAGTTTCCAGAGGGAGCCCTCCACCCAATGCATTCTGAGCCCAGCTTAGGCCACTGCTTACAGAAGCAGTAGGGACAACATGGGAGAACATTGGTAGCTGGTATTTGGGGTGCAGTTACCTGAGTGTGGGGTTCTCTTTCTCAGGCAGTTGGACAGGAAGAATATTCTTACTAGAACAGAGGAGGAAAACTGGTATAGCCAGTCCTAGAACTTACTAGAACAGCACACAGAGGGGGGCACCTGTGTTGAACTCCTGCAGTCTTCCTTGCTGACAGTGTGCCCTTTGAGCAGGTGGACGGTGAGTACCGCTACCGCTGTGGCAGCTGTGGGAAGACATTCCGAATGGAGAGTGCACTGGAGTTCCACAACTGTAGGACAGGTGAGGCCCTAACCCATATGCTTGCCCCGCGTGTTAGGAGAAAGGGTCCCACTGAACTGTCTGGGCCTCTCCCTGATCCTTTTACCTCAAGGAATATGAGGAACATTCAGAACTGTCTAGCCATTGGAGACATCTAATGCAACATTCCCTTAGTCAAGAAAGGATGGGTTGTCTCATGTCTGTTCTGCATTCTCAGACCCTGTGTCTAAGGCTACTGTGATGCAGGACCCTTGTTCTTGCTGACAGGTGAGCAGCAGTATTGAGTTTGTTCTAGAACTATGAGAGAGAAAAATGCAAAGGCTTGAGATTGGAAAGGCCCACCTCCCTTGTCAGAGCCTTCTTCCCACCATCGGTCTCCTGTACCTGTGTCCCCTGTGGGCATCCAGACAGATTCTGTTGCCACCTGTCCTAGGTTGTTACATCTGAGCCTGTTTCCATCTGCCACTCTTCTTTTTTTGTTTTTTTTGTTTTTTTTTTTTTTT
>NC_034601.1:88725930-88791551 GCF_900095145.1 Mus pahari | reverse complement strand
GAATTTTGATGGGGATTGCATTGAATCTGTAGATTGCTTTTGGCAGGATGGCCATTTTGACTATGTTAGTCCTGCCAATCCATGAGCATGGGGGAGATCTCCCTGTCTTAATCTTCTGGATTCAGTCACCACTGTGTCTCAAGATCTCCATACCAAGATCCAGATCAGAAACTTCTATCTCCCAGCCTCCAGATTAGGTTCACTGGTGAGCCTTCCAATTCTGGATTGTAGTTCATTTCAAATATAGTCAAGTTGACAACCAGGAATAGCCACTACAGGTGGCAACTCCTTGAGGCCTGCCTATCCTGCACTGTAGAGAGAGAGAGAGCCCTGAGGTTACAAGTTCCTGGACTTTGACCATGGAGCCAAGTCACCAGAGGAAGTGTAGAGAGAGGTCACCAGTGCCTTTGTGTTCTCCCTTACTCTATGACTCAAAACTACAAGGTCATTCTGTGACATTCTACTCTGTTGTCAGGCTTCTGTCCATGCTGGTGCCTACCTGGGAATATAAGTGTCTCAACCAATTTGTTCTTCCTGTCTGGCTGCTTTCTTCTGTCCTCAGCATGGTGCCTTGTTCACTGTGCCAAGGCTGATCTGAGAGACAGGACAGGTAGATTTCTGGAGGTTGCCTGACAGTGACATGAACCATCTGTGTGGGAGCATGCACATAACTTCAGCATCTACAGCCTGTGCCCTCCCTGTCTTGGTGTGCCCATAAGAATCTGGGCATACTCCTGTCTGTTCCCATTTGGTTCAGCCTCAGGCAGACTCTTTGTTAACTGGATTGGTGTCACCTTCCTGTTGTTCCTCAAGGAGAAGCAGAATAGGGTGAGAGTAACTGCAGCTTGAAGTTGGAGATGCAGGTGTTCCTATTTATGGTTTAAATAATGTTTTCTCTAGACAAGAATGGAACAGAAAATGAAGAATCAGTTGCTGTGTGTTGGCTAAAACTGCTATACAAGACACTTAGCCTTGTTAGGTGGTCATGGCAATGATGAACTGCAAGCGGATTTTCTCCTGAGGCTGATTTTAATACTGGGAGTTGAGATTGAAGATGAGCTGTTAGCTTCGAGACCCCATGCAGCCTCTTTACATGCTCATGTGCCTTTTGTGGTATGAAGTTAGTAGAATGTGCATCCTCAAAGGATTTACAGCGAGCTGGGGTGCTTCAAGTGCATAGTATTTCTACAGCCCATGCTGTCAGGCCTTTTCTGTGTCCTCTGTACATTGGAGTCACTCTCACTGTTTGCTGTGTTCCCTTAAAACCTAAAGAGGACACTATCAGGTAGCAAGGCCCTAGTCAGGGCCCCAAAATACAGCCCCCATCTGCTTGGGCCCAGAGCAGTCCACTAATGTTTTCTCAGATGCCTGAGCCCCCTGCTCTTTACCATATCCTGGAGCATTTATCTACTGGGCCTGTACATATCTCCAGTGACTGACTGGATTATGAGGTTTGGGCTGGATATCGTTCTGAGGACTGGGTTCTTGTACCCAGTTATAGAATCATCTTAGTAGACTGTGTAGGTGATCAGCAAATAAAACAGTTGGTAGTAGGATCTCTTTCCACATACCAGGAGAGGCTTGTGAGGGAGAACATTAGAGCCCAAGCCAGCACTGCTGCTTCTCATTGTTACTAATGTTGTTCGGAACTTATAAGGAAAAAGGCTCGTGTGTTATGTTCAGAGACTCAGCTGTACTTTGAACTCCTGCTTAGGCAGGAGGCCCACTTGTGCTGTAGATCTGGTTGGGGCATAGCAGAGCTGCTCTGTAATGTAGCCAAACAAATGAGAGAGAGGGTTGAACTGTATGAATAGCATTTCCTTGGGAATTTGAGTTGCATGGTGGGACAGGACACTGCCATGATGTCATTCTCATCACATGTATTGAGGTCACACTGCCAGGTGCAGGTCCAGGTCTCCTGAGACTCACATAGGGCTTAGTCTAGTCCATGCCCTTGCAAGAGGAGCCGTCCTCCTGTGAAGAAAGCTGTAGCTAAGCCACTGCTCTCTGTGCTGCCCTGCCCCCAGATTTGGTGCCCACTTGAAGGCCAAGACATAGCCCTGCCTTGTGTCTTTGTCTCATTGGAAGAGGAGAAAAGATGGCTGATTTTCTTCAATTTTAGATGGGTTGACCTCTAGCTAGCTACACATGGGATCTCCTGAGTGGAACTAGAGACTTCTTGAAGCATAGACCTCACTTGAGTAGTCCTACCAAGTAGGGTTTTATAGGAAAACATTTGCTGAGACTAGAGACATTCTGGTCTTTGCTCCTGAGAGAAGCAATGGCATACTTGTCACCTGATATCAAATGCATCCACATCATGATGCAGGAAAAATCAAGGGATTCTGAGAACTGGCCCACAAGGAAACAAGGCACTCAGTGGATGTGGAACAGAGACTTCCAGGCACCAGGCCAAGGGGACAGTGCCAGATGGTAGAGTAGACTTTCAGAGGCAGGAACTACAGCTTGACTGGCTGTCATTCAGGAGGGACTTAAAAGTGGGGGCCAGGATTTGGGGATGCTGACTTCTTGTAGTGTGAATATGTATGGTTATGTGCTGTGTGCTGAATAGGGGTAGAGATGGGTATGAACAGAGATGGGTTTTGTGTGTGTGTGTGTGTGTGTGTGTGTGTGTGTGTGTGTGTGTGTGTGTTTTGAGTGAGTATGGAGCATGTGTCCACCAAAGGGAGGTCTAGGCCAAGACAGCTCTTCAGAAAGGTTAGAGAAGTTGCAGGTGTAGCTGTAGGGGTGCTGTAAGAGGCAATCAGGCAGAGAGGAGGAAGGCCAACCGGTGGCACTGTGCTGGTAGAGCATGGGGAGGACACAGACCACCTCTGGGTCTGAGGAAGCTTATAGTGCATGCAGATAGAGGGAGAGGAACCTAGAGAGCTGTCGAGGCAGCCTTTCTGGTGAGGAGAGTTGACACACCAGTATATATTTGTATGTCTAGCTGAGCACACACAGCAGATGAGCTCTGAGCCACCGTGCACCACTGGTTTCCTGCTGTGATTGTTCTGTTCACTCTGCTGAGGCACACACATGAGATCCTGGTCAGGGGTGATTTACTACACGTTGTATGTTTGTTCTCTGGACAGATGACAAGACGTTCCAATGTGAGATGTGTTTCAGATTCTTCTCCACCAACAGCAACCTCTCTAAGCACAAGAAGAAACATGGGGACAAGAAGTTTGCCTGTGAAGTCTGCAGTAAGATGTTCTACCGCAAGGATGTTATGCTG
Source organism: Mus pahari (assembly GCF_900095145.1). Taxonomy (NCBI): domain Eukaryota; kingdom Metazoa; phylum Chordata; class Mammalia; order Rodentia; family Muridae; genus Mus; species Mus pahari. The sequence continues at coordinate 88,788,313 of NC_034601.1, read as the reverse complement.
GACCATCAGAGGCGACACTTGGACGGTGAGCTTGGGGCTTGAGACACCTGCCTTCTGACCCAGTGACCTTCCTCCCAATACTAGGATTCCTAGAATAGACAGTATTAACAGTGCAGTGAGCAGAGAGAAGGAACAGTGGGGAACAGATAGTCACAGCTAGACTACTCTGTGTTGGCGTTAGACAGTTATTTGAAGTATTTCTTTAGAGAACTTTTTAATACTGTGAAGAATGCCTTTAGTGTGATGAGCTGCTCTCTGTGATGAATCTAGCTGGACTAGATACACTACTCACATATGACCTACACTATTACTGTGGGCAGCAGCTTAACTGCTCTGGAAGCTGAGAATACCCCTAGCCTCAGATCTACTTTCTGCTGTGCCTCCTAGTCCTAGAATCCTGGAATCAGCCTGTTCCCCGATGCCAAGGTCACCAGGTCTGTGTTCAGTCAGATTATATAGAAATGCCCAGAAAAGACACCTAGTTTCTCTCCTTTACTTAGAGATCGCCTATTTCACATGAAATTGTTTGTTTGTTTTGTTGGTTAGTTGTTTGTTTGGTTAGTTGGTTAGTCTTGCTATGTTGCCCAAAGTAGCCCTGAATCCATGGGTTTAAGCAACCCTCCACTAGCCTCTTGCATATCTGGTTCCACAATGTTTCCAGCATAGTTACCAGGCAGTTCTGGGATCTGATCTGTGTTGTGTAGCCTCACATTTCCTGTCTGGTCTGGGACTTCAGGTGTGCGGCGAGTGAAGAGAGAAGACTTGGAGGCCAGCGGGGAGAGCCTGGTTCGTTACAAGAAGGAACCTTCTGGATGCCCAGTGTGTGGCAAGGTAATGTTCTGCAGGGGCTGTTGATGTTGGATACAAAGTCTCTTAGGCTCAAGGTCAAACCTGCAAGGAGGGAGCATTGTCCAGGAAGCTTGTAGGCATGTCCAGCCTGCAGCATGCAGTCCTCTTGCACCCCCAGATAGTGATGAATGCAGGTTAACACAAACATCCTGCATTTAAGACAGAACACATGTCCTAGTTAGGTTTCTGTTGCTGTGGTAAACTGTAACCAAAGCAACTTTAAGAGAAAGAGTTGCTTAGGTCGGGGCAGGAACTCAATAAGGAACTGGAGACAGAAAGTCATGAAGGAGTGCTACTTACTGGCTGGTTCTCCATGGTTTGCTCAGCTTGCTTTCTTATAGCACCAAGACAACTAACCTAGGGGTGGCACTGCCCACAGTGAGCTGGAACCTTTTATCAGTAATTATCAAGAAAACACCCCCACATACTGGCCTATATATAGGTCAATCTAATGAAGGTATTTTTCTTAATTGATGTTCCCTTTCCCTAGATAATGCTAGCTTGTGCCAAATTAAACAGAAGACTAACCACCACAATGAGGTTTATTTTTTTGGAGTTCAGGAGTTCAGTTCTTGCAATTTTTTTTTTGTTGTTTTTTTTTTTGTTTGTTTTGTTTTTGGTTTTTCGAGTCAGGGTTTCTCTGTGTAGCCTTGCCTGTCCTGGAACTCACTTTGTAGATGAGGCTGGCCTCAAACTCAGAAATCCGCCTGCCTCTGCCTCCCAAGTGCTGGGATTAAAGGCATGTGCCACCAAGCCAGGCCTACTTGCAATTCTTAAGTGTTAACTTTGTAGACAATACCATGCTTCATTGTCGGAAGGTTAGATGAACCTGCTAGGGCAACAGTGTTCAGTATGCACTGTGTTTTTAACTGAAGCATCCCTCAGGTTGCACATTCAGCACTTGGGTCTCTGCCACCTGGGATTGGTTTCCAGTGAATCTGCTGAGAATCTTTTTTCCTATCTGCTCTATAGGACATGCTGTCCTCCTGAGTGGCTGGACCTTGTCTTCATATCCACATTGAAGAGGGGAGATGCCCTGGAGCCTTATGCTGTCTGTGCTGGCCACCCCTGCTCAGCTAGATAGCATTTTCTAAGATAGTATTTTTTAAGGTAGGCTAAGTATTTTCATAGGGTACCCCATGGTAATCAAGGTTAGGTTGTCAATACTAGGTATTCTCACCTGGGCAACCTGTGCTGTTGTGTAGGTGCCTCACAGGAGCTACCCTGGCCTTGGCTCATGTCTATGGTGCAGGTATCTGGAGCTCCCAGCCCCTGTCCTGGTTGCCACATACATATTGTCCCATTCTTCACACATAAGCACCTACCTTCAACTGGAAATTCCATTGCATTTTTGTTAGGCTCAACTTTGACAACTTAGGTAAATGGAAGTACTAGTTGTGTCTCCAGAGGAATAGAAGTCATGTCCCTTACTGCACAGAGTACACATTGGGGGATACAAGTTCTAAAAAGGGTCCTCTGTGCAAGTGCACACTAGGGATATAGGTTCTTGAGAGGCTCTTATACATGTGACTCAGGCAGCCTCAGTTGTTGCTTAGAGAAGGAGGTACTGCTGAGCCTGTCCCAGCTACACACAGTAGCATACCATTGGTACCTGAGCACCACCACATTGGGATCCCAACCCTTCGTGACTGGCTACTCCTGACTGTGAGTGTGTAGCAGCACTGCCAGATCCAGTAATGCTTTCTAGAGGAAATGAGAAACTGCTTTCTTGGTATTTTCCGGTTTCTTTCAACCCACAGAGCAAGCCAAAGCCTGAGGATCAGCAGAGTAGCAGAGCCATGTGGGGCCTCTTAAACTCTGGGTTTGGGGGCCAGATGGTGCAGGGATGAGGAGGTAGAGCCTATGGCAATAAATAGGCTCTGGGGCTCCTCATTTGAGCCAAGCCCTGCCATTGGATGTTCTGTGGTCAGTGGAGCTCCTGGGTCCCTAGTGATGTCTGCTTTTTAGACCACATCCTTCTAGCTCCAGCTCAGGGTTTACTTTGGCCTGTTAAGTGGCTCCCAGAGGACTAGTGTGGATACATGAGTAAATCTGCATCCATTGAATGGGCTGGAAATAGAAAGCAACATGAAACAGTATTCAGACTGAATTGAGTGTCTTCTTTGATACCTATTTTGAGAAAATTGTAGGTATATCTTCATGGCTTCTCAGTAGACTCTGTGCCAGAGAGCTGTTTAAGTCAGCATAAGCACTCTTGCACTCTATTGCACAGAGGCTGGAAACAGTGTGACTATTGTGGTGTGAGTGGTTGTTTAAATCACCATAAGTCTAGAACTTGCCACGTATTCTAGGCCTGGAAGTAGCTTGTCCTGTTGGCCACAGGGATCAGCTTATGTGTATGTCCAGTAACCTAGCCCTCACTGCACTGGCTCCCTATCCCCAGGTGTTCTCTTGCCGGAGCAACATGAACAAGCACCTGCTGACCCACGGTGACAAAAAGTACACCTGCGAGATCTGTGGGCGCAAGTTCTTCCGAGTGGACGTACTCAGGGACCACATCCATGTCCACTTCAAGGTGCAGATCCCATACAGGTGGCACTTGGGGACCTGGGGCAGTATCGCTTAGTACATAGATGAGGCACTCATCAGCAACAGACTGTTATTTCATAGTTCTGAAAGTTCAAGATGAAGGTGCTAGAAAGTTCACGGTCTGTCGAAGGCATCCTCGTCCATCCGTTGCTCTCTTGCTGTGTCCTCACATGGTGGAGGGATGAGACTGTTTTTGGAGTCTTCCTTTTAAAGACTGTTATTCTACTTATGGGTGTCAGACCCCTGTCATTCCCCAAAGGGCATGCTTCCTCAGTGTCTCCTCAGGGGTGAAATTTTAAGACATGGGCACTAGCAGGCTCTTCATACAGTCTTATACTAGCACATCTGTTTGTCCAGCTGTAGGGCCTGAACAGAGATTCTTCCTGTGTGGGACCTGACAGATTACTCTTACCTGGGCCTTTCCCAGAACAATGGTTGTAAGGAGGGTGGCAGTCTACCGCATCCCTGCCTTTAGGGAAAAGATGAGTAGTGCAGGAGCCCCGGGATGTCGAGAACTGGGTGTAAGGACAGGTGGGAGAAGAACCCGTCTGAGTCAGAGGGCTAGTCCAGAGCAGTGCTGCAGCAATCTGTGCTGTCCTCCAGGACTTTGCCTGGGCAATGGTGGGATGATTTTGCTGGATGTGTGACTCTGAGAGCTGGTGAATGCCTGTACCACAAAATGGTCAGGCCCAGTACCATCATAGCTCCCTAAGCAAACAACTCATTTCCTGAAAGTAATGACCAGCGAATCAGTTCACTGTTAGAGGCCGCGTTTGTGACTCTTCTGCAGGACATCGCGCTAATGGATGACCACCAGCGGGAGGAGTTCATTGGCAAGATTGGGATCTCCTCAGAGGAGAATGATGATAACTCTGATGAGAGCGCAGACTCTGAGCCACACAAGTACAGCTGCAAGAGGTGCCAGGTACTCAGCACTCTGCCCCTAAGCATGGCTTCCAGGGAGAAATTTATAACCATGGAGCTATGGGGAACTCATAGCACTATTTTGTCCATTTCCTCTACTGAAGAAGGTTGTTCATATCACCTGGGCTTGGGGATGGTAACCATATGTCTCACACCCATCAGAGCCCACTTGTGGTTTGTCACACCCATAAGCAGGACTACTAGGGTAGGGCCAGTGTCTTAGGAACTGGCCTCAGACTGGGGATGCCTTGACCCATCCCTCTCTTGATCAAGCCAGCCTGAAACTTATCAAGGCAAGGTGCATGCTTAAAGGGAGGACAACTGATTTCCAAGCAGTCTGTGACCTGAGTTTCCATAGCCTCTTCTGTATGTGCATATCCCACCCAAACCCCTCTCTGGCATGAGTAACTGACCCTCTCCGGGTGTCTAGCTGATACAAGTGTAGGTAGTAAAGATGCCCAGGAATGCCAGTGGGTCAGCAGCCTCCACTCTATGTTCTCACAGCTCACTTTCGGCCGTGGAAAGGAATACCTGAAGCACATCATGGAGGTGCACAAGGAGAAGGGCCATGGTTGCAGCATCTGCCACCGACGCTTTGCACTCAAGGCTACCTACCATGCCCATATGGTCATCCACCGAGAGAACCTGCCTGACCCCAACGTGCAGAAGTAAGATTCTGTGCGGAAGAGGGGGATTCTGCAAAGCCACAGTGCTCAGCTTAGCAAATCACAATCACTGAGTTACCTTATGCCAGATATTTGGGACACCTGCCCTTCCTCTAGCCTCCTAGGCCCCATTTCTCATCCTCATCTTTTTCCTCATGGGATTCTAACAGTAAGTTTTATTGGCCTACTTGATAAGCCAGCACCTTTCTACCATAAATAGGTTTTATTTATGCTGCCCCATGTCAAAAGTCACTCCAGGACTGTGTGGCGAGCAATAGGATGACTGAATTCACCTCAGGGTTGCTGTGACCAACTACCTCATATTTCCTAGTCCTGGAGACTGGTGTCTCATATCAAGCATCTCAGGGTTGGCTTCCCCTAAACTCTCCTTGACTAGCACATGGCATCTTTTGTGTCCTCATGCTCAGCTTCTGTACATGTCCATCTCTTGTTTCTTCTTAAGGATTAGGGTCACCATGGTGACTCCATTTTGATCTGTTCTATAAATGTGTCTCCACATACAGCCACATTCTTTTTTTTTTTTTTTTTTTTTTTTTTTTTTAAAATTTTTTTTTTTTTTTTTTTTTTTTTTAAAGATTTATTTATTTATTTTATGTGTGTACATTGTAGTTGTCTTCAGACATTCCAGAAGAGGGCATCAGATCTTGTTATGGATGGTTGTGAGCCACCATGTGGTTGCTGAGATTTGAACTCTGGACCTTCGGAATTGCAGTCGGGTGCTCTTACCCACTGAGCCATCTCATCAGCCCTACAGCCACATTCTTATCTAGGACTTAACAATTTGAGGGACACAATTCAGCCCATTACAGAAGCTGAGATCATAACACCTTTGCCTCACCTCCATCGATAAAAGAATTTTCACACATGCCCCTCACAGCTGAGGATACCCTCATAGCAGATAAGGCCTTCACAGTGAGTGAACCCCTCAGGTGATGACCCCTAGGGCTGTGTAGCTCCTGAGGTTTGCCTCTACTTTCAGGTACATTCATCCCTGTGAGATCTGTGGGAGGATATTCAACAGCATTGGGAACTTGGAGCGCCACAAACTCATCCACACAGGTAACATGCTCCTGTAGTGATGTTTGGTGCTAGCTCACCTGCCCCAGCGGCAGGATTCCCCCATCATTCTCCCTGGCTCCATATACAGACAGACACCTTGGCTGTGTCCCCATTTCTCTAGCTTTCATCCTGGCCTCTCCTGTCACTTGCAACACATCCTTCAGACCCACCTGTGTCCACTCCAGGTCCTCAGGGCCTTCGCATGCCAAAGACTCCCATGTTTGAAAAGGCAGCCCATATATGCTTCTTTCTGAGACCTCTTTCTGTGCAGGCTAAGGCTTTCAGGCACTCCCGTGTTTGTTTATAGGTGTGAAAAGCCATGCCTGTGAGCAGTGTGGAAAGTCGTTTGCCAGGAAGGACATGCTGAAAGAGCACATGCGTGTGCATGACAACATCCGAGAGTACCTGTGCGCCGAGTGTGGGAAAGGTGGGTGTGTGCCTGGAGCACCAGAAGGTCCTCAGGGCCATGGGGTACCCTGGAATCATAGGACACCCCAAGCCACTAGAGCATGTTCAGTCTTGCACCCAGCTTGTTTATGATCACTAAAATTCTAGACCTGAACATAGATATAGTCTGTACCTACAGATGAGGGGTAATGCTGCTAAGAGTCATGAGAGTCTTTTTGGCAAAGGAGGTCCAGGGTCCCAGGTATAGGAGTCTTTCTCAAAATCACATCACTTACCACAAAATCATCCACAAGACATCTGTATAGCCTGCAAGAAAAGCTGGATGTTCCAAATTGATGACATTCTATTGTCTAAGACAGGGTCCGTGTAGCCCAGGCTGGCCTCCTGCTCTATGTGTAACCGAGAATAGCCTTGAGTACAACCTCTCTTCTCAAGCCCCTTTCTGCCCGGTTCTGCCTAGCTCTCCCTTCTCTTGCCACATACTATGTAGGTTCTCATCCCCCAGTCTCAGAACAGAAGCCCTGTAAAACCAGGGAGTTCTGTCTAGCATACCACTTGGTCTCTAGTCCCTGGCACACAAATAGTCAGAGCATAGCAGTTATGAGAATGAATGAGTGAGTGAATGAGACCATGAATAGGTGTTAGAACTGTGAGGGTGAGGTTTGTACCAACAGACTGCAGTCCTTTGCAAGACAGACAGACAGCAGTGGCAGAGGACAATACTGGTGCCACTGTTTTGAGCAGAGCCTGATGTGATGGAGGCAGGGCCAGAGAGGGATTAAGAATAGTTATCTAAAGAGTAGTCTGCTGGGTGGCCAGGCTTTGACTGAATCTCTCACCACCTATGGTTTTTGTCCTTAGGTGGTGGGAGATATATGACATTTTTAATATGAGGATTAGGCAGAGGTGGGAATTAAGGTAAATTTACTCTTCCATAGTCAGAAAATCCTGGCCCTTAGCCAGCCAGGGACTGGCAGCTGAAAGACACATGGTGGGACTCCTGCGCCCTCTGCTGGCTCTGGTTGGCTCTAGTTTGACAGGCCCTATGGCCCTGCTGGGTTGTCTGAAGTCTCTCCACACTGAGAGACAGGTAAAGATGAGTGGTAACCAAATGGGACTGGGTGGGCAACTGTCCAGCTGAGTTTGGAGCTGAGAGGGGGCTTTGAGCACACTGTTCCCACTCAGTGTGACACCACTGCTGACTTGTCTACTGGAGGGTCTAAGGACTGCACTCTGCCTGCCCTGATGTGTGAACACTCTGGGTGTATTTCTGCTGCCAGAAATTTCTGCTTTTTCACCCAACTGGGTGGTGACTGGTAATGGTGCTTAACCCTTTCCTCATCATCAGCCTGTAGTCAGTGAGATTTTGGTTGGTTTCAGTGCCTAAGATTGGCTGCAATAAGTTAAAAGTATCGGTGAGTAGAGGTGCTTCCACCTATGTGTAGTGACTGACCCCTGCACCCTGCAGGGTGGCAAGAACTGACTGGAGAATTATCTTCTGACCTTGTATGTTAGCGCGCTCTCTCTCTCTCTCTCTCTCTCTCTCTCTCTCTCACACACACACACACACACACACACACACACACTTTCAAGACAGGGTTTCTCTTGGCTGTTCTAGAACTCTGTAGACCAGGATAGGCTCAAACTCACAGAGATCCATCTGCTTTTGCCTTCTGAGTGCTGGGATTAAAGGCATACACTACCACTGCCCAGCTAAAAATATTATTTAAAGAATGGCTTTTTTTAAAAAATGTAGATCTAGAGTCCTCATCTTAGGTACTATTTATGTCATCGAGATAGACATCCTGTACACATCACTACATCATCTCAGGTACTATTGTTGACACACTGCCATTTTAATGTCACAGTAAGTCTCTAGTGGCCTTCTGAGGTGGTAACTTTGTGGATTCTGCATCTGGTAGAGCGGGACCCTCTGAGGTGAGGCCACAGCGTATTTTTCTCTGCCCATTCTGTGTCTGTGGATCTTGTGCCCACTGGGTTCAGACAGGTGCTTCAGGTGCCCTGGGGCAAGTTCTCGGGAGTGTGGGACTCATACTCATCTGCTCCCTGCAGGTATGAAGACCAAGCATGCACTGCGCCACCATATGAAGCTGCACAAAGGCATCAAGGAGTATGAGTGCAAGGAATGTCACCGCAAGTTTGCACAGAAGGTCAACATGCTCAAGCACTACAAACGGCACACAGGTGTCCCACCTCTTCAAAACCAAATGGCCCTAGAGCAAGTAGTGATACAGAGAGTTCCTCAGGGTTTTTTCTCTCTGTTCCTAGTCCCAGGCTTGTTTATTATCCTGGCTGTTGTGGGATGAGGCTGTGCACCTCAGAGCTCCCTTACTTCATGAGCACTGTGACCCTGTGTATACAAGTAGAACCCCATTGCAAATGTCTGCACCAGAGATCTTTTTATGAGTTTGCCAATGGACCCCTGGAAATTGTAGCTACTTAATGGGGCACTCCATTTCTGTAAAGGATCACAAACCTGTGGCACCACCATCAGTGTGAGATCTTTTTTCCATGTCTCTTTAGTGTTTTGCATCCCACTCTGTAGCCCTGGCTGTCCTAGAACTTACTCTGTAGACCAGGCTGGCCTTGAACTCATTATGATCAGTCTGCCTCTGCCTCCAGAGTGCTAGGATTAAAGGCGTGCACCATTGCTACCACCCCCTACCTGGCTTGTTTTTAGTTTTAATAATAGCCATTCTAACTAGGGTGAGCTGTCTCCTCATTGGAGTGTTGGTTTTTTTTTTTCTTTTTTTTTTCCATAGTGAAAATTTTATTTTCAATTATCTGGTGTCAATCAAGGATGCCCACATATCAGCTCTCTAAAGGTAGTTGTTAAGAGCTCCGTTATTGTTTTCAAAGTCAGCACTTCCCCCTGAAGTTAGTGTTGGTTTTCATTTCCTTGGTGACTGATGATGGTAATGAGCAGTTTTCTTATATTTATGTCTATTATAATCATTTCTGATTTTTAGCTTGGATTGCTTGTTTCTAAGATGTTGGCTTGTACATGCATTATTCATATTAACTGATAGGTGACTGGCTGACAGGCATCTTCTCCCACCCTGTCCATTGTCTCCTCACTCACTCTGAGCTGGTAGTATATTTAAGGTACTATTCCAAGGTATTGTATTTCATCTTTGATCCTTTCTAAGTTGTCTTTTTGTATAGGTTAGAATCAAGTCAGAAGCTTCTGCATGTAGACATCCATTTGTCATGGCACCGTTTTTGAGAGTCAGTTGGCTGTACATGCATGGCCTTATCTTAGGATCTGTTTTGTGGGTGTGTGTGTTTGTTTCTAATGCTAGTACTATCGTGGTTTTTGTACTTAGGACTCTTTAGTGTCTTGAAACAAGGTTCTGGTATCTGCAGCTCTTTATGTTTTGTTCCAGGTCATTTCTGTTATTTCTGCCAGGCTTTCATTCAAACTTCAGGATTGTGTTTCTGATTCTGTAAAGAAGTCTTTGGTGTATCGCACTGAACATGTAAATCCCTGGGTTGAATAAACATTTTAACAGTATTCATTCTTACAGGCTATGAATGTGAAACATCTCTGCAGTTTTTGGTGTTGCAGTGGTTTTTATCATGTTTACAATTCTCGTTGTAGGAACATTTCACTGATTTCATTATATTCTAGGTATTTGTTTCTTTGTAACTATTGTGACTAGAATTGCTTTCATGATGTTTTAATTGGGTATTTTATTTGTTTACATTTCAAATGTTATCCCCTTTCCTGGTTTCCCCTCTGCAAATTCCCATCCGATCCCCCCTTACCCTGCTTCTATGAGGTGCTCCCCACCCACCCACTCCTGCCTCACTGCCCTAGCATTCCTTTACACTGGGGCATCAAGTCTTCACAGGACCCAGGACTTCCCCTCCCATTGATGCCAGATAAGGCCCCTTCAGTTCTTCCCCTACTCCTCTATTGGGGTCCCTGTACTCAGTCTGATGGTTGGCTGTGAGCATCCACATCTGTATTGGTCAGGATGCTTTCATGATTTTTAATTTAAAATACACTTTAAGACAGGAGGTGGTGGTGTACACTGTTAATCCCAGCACTCGGGAGGCAGGCCGATCTCTTGAGTTTGAGGTCAGCCTAGTCTACCGGGTGTGTTTCTGGACATACAGGGCTACAGAGAGAAACACTGTCTCCAAAAATCAAAACATCAAAAAATAAGAGTATACTTTAATGAAAAGACTTCCTTTTAAATAGAATGACTTTTGTTTTGTTTTGTAATCTGAAGCTGTGGTGGCAGCAGGCTTTACAACCTGCTCCCCAGCCTTCAGCCACCAGTACTCTATCACCCTAGTGCTCCTGAGGCACTTGTTGGATGTGTTCTCTCTGTTGGAAAGCCTTGTGGCAGCTTCAGGGGCTGGACTCTTAACTACTTTAAGTTTACTATTACCTGAAGGGATCTTGTGAATTTGAGGAATTTGCTCTTCCACAAGTCCCAGCATCTTTATTGTCTCCTTTCCCCAGTGTGGACCTAGTGTGTGGTTTATGTGTGTGCCTATGAGAGATCACATGCCTTTTGTCATGCTCTGTTGTGTGTCTGAAAATTTGAGCACAGACAGAATCCTTGTTCTGAATATGGTAGCTCTTCTCTTTAAAAGCATTTGCTAAGTGTCAAGCCTGAACTTCCCTACTTTATCTAAGGATTTTCTTTTTTAACTTAGTGTGTATTTATTGTGCAAAATGACAGACTTCATAACATTTTTATACATGCTGATGATGTATGTTTTCATGATTTCTTCCCCAGAAGATACTGTTTATGTATAATTTTTATTTCAAGAGGTTGACCTTGAACTCCTTCTGTAACTAAAGATGATCTGTAACTATTGATCCCCCATCTCTGCTGTCTGAGATTACAGGTGTGCACTGCCACACCTGGTTTATGCAGTGCACAGGGTCAGACTCGGAGCTTTGTGCATGCCAGATGGGCACTATTCTCACTGAGACACATCCTTAGCCTTCAGTTCTTTGAATGTACTTTTTTTGTGTGTTGGTTATTTTTGTTATGTAATTCTCATTATCAACTCAGACGATCTTAGGGGAGTCTTCAGGCTTTCTCACATGGAGACTTGCTGTGTACAAATAGAGATAATTTGACTTCTACTCTTCTTGCATTTTTATTTTTTGTTTTTCTCTTGCATAATCGCTGTGCTAAAACTTGAGGTGCTCTCTTGACAAACAAGCATGGGAACCAATACCTTGTCTTTTTTCAGAGTGTAGTAGAGCCTGCTTCATTGTCTCTCTTTTGGTACAGTACTGGCTGTGGATTTGCCATGCATAGCCTCATGCTGAGGTATGATCCTTCTGTACCTGCTTTGTTAATGTTTTATTTTGAAAGGAAATTTGATTTTATCACATATTTTTTCTGCATCGACTTGAGATGATCATGAGATTTTTTTTTTGGCCCTTCATCCTATTGATGTACCATATCACATTTATCAGTTTGCATAGATTGAACCGTTCTTGGATCCTGGGATGATTCTGCTTAATCATACTCGTCCCGTGGGTGTGCTGGTCAATAGTGAGAAATCCCAAGTTCTTTGTGTGTCCATAGAAGCTCTGCTGTCTCTCATGGAGACATTCCCAGTCTTGCCTTGGGTCCTGGTTTTCTGTTGATGTTTAGTCTCTTACTGCATTTCTTAGAAGCTACATGAGGCTTTTTGAGGCTAAGTAGGTGAATTACTCTGCTTAGAGAAACTGTTGCTGTCTTTACCCTTGGGTTCTCCTCTCTACATTTGTGTTCTCAGGCCTTCACAAATCTCATTGTTTTTAAAAATATGAATAAAGGCCTAAATTTGAGGTCACAGGTTTCTGGGTAAATTTTGGAATAAATACTGGTTTTTTTGATAGTCACCATTACCCTGAGGTACTAAAAATCCTGAAGCATGAAGAGACTGAGATGTTCTCTGTGTACACTTACACTGAAAACTCACTAAGCTTATGATATCAAATATGATTTATCCTGCAGGAATTAAAGACTTCATGTGTGAATTATGTGGGAAGACATTCAGTGAGAGGAACACAATGGAGACACACAAGCTCATTCATACAGGTAACTCGTGTCTCAAGGATGGTCCAGACTGAGTGTAAGTGTGCAGAGATGAGAACACCTGCTTTGTTTCATAAACACTTGCAGAATATGACTGTCATAGTCATGTTATGTCCCACTATGCCTTTCCAGTGTCCATTCCTCAAGGACCATTAGTAATTGTTCCTGCTAGTCTTGGGTCAGTGGTACCCCGCTGGTCTGACCAGGTGATGGCTCTAGAGTAGAAGAGGTTATGGTAGATTCTTGGCGTGGAAGATGAATGAAGCATTAGTATCTCTCTATTAACTGGCATTTCTCTTTTCTCTCCCACTTGGAAGGTGAATGAAGCCTTAGTAGCTCTCTGTTAACTGGTATTTCTCTTTTCTACCCCATTTACGTGTGTGAGAAGTAGGCAAGCAGTGGACTTGTTCCGTGTGTGACAAGAAGTACGTCACAGAGTACATGCTTCAGAAACACGTCCAGCTCACCCACGACAAGGTAGAAGCACAGAGCTGCCAGCTATGTGGCACCAAGGTGTCCACCCGGGCCTCCATGAGCAGACACATGCGACGCAAGCACCCTGAGGTTAGCCTGGTGGGGACCCATTCCCAGATCTCCAAATAATGGCCTGGCCCTACTGTGGGCACTTGAGACACCTTTGTTCTGGTGCAATGTGAGTTTAAGGTAGAGCCCTAGTCTCAACATCTCTGAATTGTATCTTATTTTTTTTTCTTCCTGAGACAAGATCTTGTGTAGCCCAGACTGGCATAGAACTCACTATGTATCTTAGGATGACTTTAAACTTCTGACCCTCCTACTTCCAATTCCCTGAGTGCTGGTGTTGCAGGCATACACCTTAGCACCCAGTTTTATGTGGTGCTGAGCCTTGAGCCCAGGGCTTCATGCATGCTAGGCAAGAACTCAAGTCAACTTGGCCCCAGCCCAACCACCTTCTTCTTGAAGCAAAACCAGATAAATGAAGTTCCACTTTTCCTTTCTTCCACTGAGCAACAATTAAGGGCTGTTGGGGTGAAATCAGATGTGTGGTCTTCCTCTCAGTCTTGCAGCTTCTCTGCACCTGGTTTCTGTGGCAGCTCACTTTTCATATGCCTTCCTGGGAGTTCATTTTCTTCCCTGTGCTGTGTCTGTTGCCTTATGTAAGACTTAGTCTCCAGTTAGGAGATAAGCAATGAGCGTAAGCAGTTGACAAGTATTGCTCACCATGGATAGGACAGTGGGGTTGGTGGGAGGCTGTGTGGGCTCACAGGACAGGTCATGGTGTGAGTGTCACATGCTAAGCACCCTCTTGAGTAGGGCTAATAAAGGAAAGGTAGGACTAGACCCTCACGTTGTCACAAAGCTGACAAGCATGTAGCTGTGTGTATTATGATGAGGGTATAGTGTTTGACCACAGAAACCTCCTTTTGGCATTTCTTTGTAGGTCAGGCTTATTGCTCTATCTTAACTCACTCAGCTCCCTGTGATGACAGAGGGTGCACTGATACCTCACTGACAGCACATGTCATGGAGGCCAAAGAAAGAGGAAGTAGCCTTCATCTGAGGACAGGAACCACATAATAACAGACAGGTACCAGGTGTCCCTACCAGGCCAGATAACACTGCTGAGGCTTGAGATGGGGGTCAGAGGGCAGGGTTGAGGGATACCCTAGAGAGCATTCTAGAAATAGTTTCAGTCAGTTCTCAGCCTAGGAGTCAGAAGCAGAGGTGATTTCGTCAGCAGACAGCCTCCTACAGCAGTGGACCTTGCACAGTGAGTTTGGACTCCTGCTGCATCTTCAGGGCACAACAATCCTACCCACTGCTTTCTGCCTCTCGCAGGTCCTCGCTGTTCGGATTGACGATCTGGACCACCTCCCCGAGACCACCACCATCGATGCATCTTCCATCGGCATTGTCCAGGTAAGCAGCATAGAACACATCTGCAAGGATGGAGTGTGAAGGGAATAGCATTCAGCATACCAAGTGGACCCTAAGGGAACATACCACATTGAACATGATCATACATCAGGCTCCAGACATACCCCATTGACCATGATCATACATCAGCATGGTCTCACAGGGATTTGGTTGTCCTTCTTCCCAGAGCCTTATAGACTACATCTTGGTTTTGTTGTAGTAGCTAATGCTCAGATACTGGTGCATATATCTTAAGAAAACAGGTAGTTTGCAGGGCTAGAGAGATGGCTCAATGCCTAGGAATACTTGTTGCTCTTTCAAAGGACTAGGTTCAGTTCCCAGCAACCATATGATGGCTCACAGTTATTTGTAACTCTAGTTCTAGAGAATCCAGTATCATTCTTCTGACATCTATGGTCATATACATGGTGCACATACATGGCACACATACATGCATGCAAGCAACACTCATAGACATAAACAAATGGGTTGGGGATTTAGCTTAGTTTTAGAGCTCTTGCCTATCAAGTACAGGTCCTCAACTCTGAAAAAGAAAAGAAAAAGAAAGAAAAAAGAACACATAAAACAAACCTAAAATTTTTTTAATTGATCATTTCTAGGAATTTTATTATGATTATTAAACTTTAGGCAAATTAGAATTGTTTTCTCTTTTTAGACAGGGCCTCACTATGTGTACTTGGCTAGCCTGGAATGCTATGTAGAATGCTTTGAGCCCACTGAGTTCCTCCTGTCTCTGCCTTCCCAGTCCTGGAATTAAAAGCGTGCACCACCACACCAGGCCAAACCTAGATTTTAAAGGAACTTTTATTCAATTTTTTTTTTTTTTGAGGCAGGATCTCATGTGGTTCAGATTGATCTAGAGACTGATATGTAGCCAAGGCTAGCCTTGAACTCCTATTCCTCCTGCCTTTAATCACTCAAGTACTAAAATCCCAGATGTGCACCATCATGTCTGGATATACTTAGTATTTTTATGACAATTTTATTTTTAATCACAAAGAGAGTGTTTTATGCTGTCAGTGTTTAAATGTGTACCTGAGGGCTTTGACTAATGCTAATGAGTGCCCCATGAGTTCAGGTGGAATGAATGGGTAGAATCCACACCTAGCCCTTCTGTGAGCCATTTATGTGCCTGAGACAGTTCATAGGTGAATGTGGGAAAGAAAGTTTCTCCAACACCATAGTTTGGCAAGCTGCTGGTGGGTCAGTCTACCCTAAGGAGGACAAGTAGAGTAGGCCCGCCCTTCCCCTGCCCTCCAGCTGTGCTGGCCGCAGTGCGTCTTGCCAACACTCTGTGTAAGGGAAAGGGTAAGCCTGAACATAAAGCAGCAGAAAAACGCCTGCGGAGTTTTAATCAAACATTTACATCCAGGGTTCCTGCTGTGGGTAGTAGCTCACAAGTACATTCCTTGATCTGAGTTCCCCAGGAGGGAAATATTTCTCCTTTAAAGATGTTTCTCGGGCTGGAGAGATGGCTCAGCAGTTAAAAGCACTGACTGTTCTTCTGAAGATACTGAGTTCAAATCCAAGCAACCACATGGTGGCTTACAACCATTCATAACAAGATCTGACTCCCTCTTCTGGAGTATCTGAAGACAGCTACAGTGTGCTTACATATAATAAATAAATCATTTAGAAAAAAAATCTTTAAAAAAATGTTTCTCTTTGAACACAAAGCCACTTCCTATGACAGCTTGATGCCCTGTGCCTGTCTATGGCAGAGCATGCTGCCCTAGCCCCCATTCAGATGTGACCCACTGCCCTGTGGGTACTGATACCAATCTCCTCACAGCCTGCACTGGGCCTGGAGCAGGAGGAACTGGCAGAAGGTAAGCATGGAAAGGCTGCCAAACGCAGCCATAAGAGAAAGCAGAAGCCAGAGGAGGAGGCGGGGGCTCCAGTGCCTGAGGACACCACCTTCAGTGAATACCCGGAAAAGGAGCCAGAGTTCACGGGCAGTGTGGGTGACGAGACAAATTCTGCTGTACAGAGTATCCAACAGGTTGGTTGGTGCCTTTGTGTCTATCAGATGACAGCCACCTCTGCAGGGGCAGCTCCTCTGGACTTGTGTCCTATCATGTGTCCATATGGGTGTGTCCACAGTGGTTCCAACTCTCACCCTTACCTTATGTAGTCATTACATGCAGACTGGGCCAAGTGTGACCTCCAGATCACACATGTCATTTTTAATAACAGTATGACACACTCTAGCATTTAAGACTAAAATACTATTCCAAATTGGGTGCCCCAAAGGGCCTGCCAAGAGGAGCCTGGACAGCTACCAGCCACTGAGCTGGCTTCTCTGTGCGGTCTCTGCTTTGCTTAGTCTATATCACTTTAGTGTGTCTCATTTTTGGAGACGATTCTGCAGTAAACCTGCTTGTATCTATCTGCCTTTCAGCACTAGGTATGAGGAAGCTGCAACTGTGGCTGCCTCCATAGTGACAGGGTTTTCACATGCCATTAAGACAGGCAAGTCAGGGGGTGGATGATGATAAAGCTTGACTTCCTGGCTTTTCAGATTTGCTCTCTGGGGCACGTGTGTTTGTGTGTGTGTGTGTGTGTGAGAGAGAGAGAGGGGGGGGGAGAGAGGGAGAGAGAGAGATTGAGATTTCTCTCTTACGTGGATACTGGGGATAGCATTCAGGGCTTCTTGAATCAGTAGTGAGCATTTTACCAACAGAACTGTCTTCCCCAGCTCTAAGCATGATTCATTCTTTTTTCTGGCCCATGACATTTGCGTGATTTTCCATCCTTGCGTTACCCCTGAGGATTGTCCATATTTCCTTTCTCTTTTCCACTGGTATACTTCTCCCAGGACACTGAGTTCTGCTTTTCCCAGTGGAGACTTTGCTCCAGCTCCAATGCCTGAGCATGCAATTTTAGCACAGATTATGACCTCTAAGCAGGAGGATGCTGTGGGAGGTTCTCTCTCCTTTTTTGTAGAAGCAGTTCATTGTTTCTTTCTCCATGTGACTCTTACAGGTGGTGGTGACCCTAGGGGACCCCAATGTGACTGCTCCATCAAGCTCAGTTGGCCTAACCAACATCACCGTGACCCCCATCACCACTGCAGCTGGAACTCAGTTTACCAATTTACAGCCAGTGGCTGTTGGACATCTTACCAACCCTGAACGCCAGCTACAGCTAGATAATTCCATCCTGACTGTGACCTTTGATACTGTCAGTGGCTCTGCCATGTTGCACAACCGGCAAAATGATGTCCAGATTCACCCACAGCCAGAAGCCACAAACCCTCAGTCAGTGGCCCACTTTATCAACCTTACCACACTGGTAAACTCCATCACACCCTTGGGGAACCAACTCAGTGAGCAGCACCCACTCACCTGGCGAGCAGTGCCCCAAACAGATGTGCTACAGCCGCCACAGGCCCCTGCAGCCCCGCAGCAGGCGGTGCAACCCCAGGTACAGAATGAGCAGCAGCAGATGTACAGCTACTGATCTGTGGCTGCAGAACAGACTGAGCTGAGCTGCAGCAGTGGGGCTCTGAGGTCTTGAGGTGTTTGCTGGATACCAAACAGGAAGAGTTTGTGCATGTCAAGATCACTGAGATTAGCATTACAGAGTTACCTATCAGCTTTGCTGGTGACATGGCTTTGGCAAGCAGGAGCTTCTGCCATGTGTTTTCCCAAGGTGGTGCAGCCTGGCCAGACCACAGTGTCACCCTCAGAGGTCTATAATTGTCATGGGGCTCAGGGACAGAGATAACAGGATCCTAGAAGCAGGCGTGATATTCCAAGGACCAGGGAGATTTGATCTGTTTTCTTTAGCACTCCAGTGACGATAACTTGAAATATGACTAGCCTTCTCAGGCAACACACAGAAGCAAACCCAGGTTTCTCCTTGCTCCTGGATTCACAAGCAGGGAGAAGTCATTCTGAAGTCTCAGTTTATATGTCACAGAGCTGTGGCCTGAGGCCTTCTGTGAGAAGTATCATGAGGCCCCCAGCTCAGGCACAAAAGACATCTTGGGAACATCTATAGATTGATTTTTATGAACAGTCTGTTTTATTTCATAACCACGTTATGTATTATGGCCCTTTCATGGTCAATATTGATTTCTTTTATTTTAATATGATAAAGTCGTTTGCACTGTAGGGTGTCGGTCCCTGTCCAGTTGTGCACAGATGCCTTGTGTGAGGCTACACACAGTTGTGTGCAAAGTGAGCCCTCACACTTGAATCCCGATGCTCCTCTGGAGCTATCTCAGGACTCTGCCATCCAAACATGTATTATGGTGCAGCTTAGCCACATCCCTGAATGAAGGATGGGGAGTGAACCATGTTTCCTTTCTGTGTAAGCCTTAATTCCAAAGGTGGTTGTATCTGAAAACCAATTTCCTATGAAATGCAGAGGTTCAGTTCTGTAGGAGAGAAGTGTAGCTAGTGATTTAAGAAGCCTGAGAGGTGCTTTCCTGTGGTGGTGGTGGTGGTGGTGGTGGTGGTGGTGGTGGTGGTGAGGGCAGAAGAGGTTTTCGTGACGGAATACAAACTGGCCACCCCCAGCTCTGAGGGAACATGGCTAGCACAAACCTGTGCTATCCCATGGCAACAGGCCAGGCTGCCATCATAGGGTCCACAGTCTAGCACAGGAACATGAAGAGGCAAGGTGAGGACAGAGTTTGGTCTAGCTCTTCTCATTAGTTTTTAATGTCATACAAAAGAAGAACTTGCCTTCGTCCTTGGTCCCGTGTTTCCTGGATGTATTCAGATATGAACAGCCATCATGCAGAGATGGATACTAACCAGGAGGACAAGGGAAGTTACAGTAAGCCTGATGTCAGACATGCTGCTGCTACTCAGCACCTCATTCCAGAGAGCGAGCTTTGAGGGTGAGGCTGGAGCTTCTGTTACACAGTTTGAGCATAAGGAAGAGACGGCACTTGAGGACAAGTCTGCAGGTCTGTGGGTCACCTGGCCCACACCCTTTCCACATCCACACAGGTCTCGCCTCTTGGCAGATGGCATGCTGGGAGTTCTTGGACTTCTTAATTTATGACAGTTGTTTTATGTTATTCATGTGTATAATTAACTATTTGTACACAGTTCCCTTACGAAATGAACTTGGCCTAGGGGTGCACTGTTTTCTAAAATATAGCCTTCCTTCTCCAAATAAAACTATTCCAGGAAACCACGGAAACAATGGGCAATCCATAGTCCTAAACTATTTTAAAAATTCAACCACGATTCCTCTTTGCCTTTATAGCCTCTCAAAGATGAATGAGCTGAGCCCAAATGAGCACTGGACTCAAACATCACTAGCATTTAACTTTTATTCTCTTCCCACTGAAATAAAGACCTTTGAAATCACATTTTTATTTTTTAAAGATGTATTTTTGTGCCTATACCCAGGTTGTCAAATCCTGTTGAAAGACAGAGCTTAGGTTGTACAGTCTCTCCTGCTGCCACTGTTTGCTTAAATATACAGAGGCATCTACTTCTGCTGTTATAAGCAGGAACTCAGATAAAACCAGCCTTTCTCCCAAAGTGTCTGTGACACATGGTCTCACCAGTCATTGACTGAAGCAAGCAGGTTGTCTTAGCATAGTTACAGCTCCTCTGCAGATAGCAACTGGATAGCAAAACAAAGGCATCTCTACACTCCAGGTACCCTACATACATAAACCATTGTTGATTGTTAGGAAGTGTTCAGGTTGTTTATTTGTTTGTCTGTTCTAAAGTGGTCATAGCTATGTGTCCAACAAGCCCTGTGACTATGTCTAGATTCGCATAAATAAATGTATCAGACTTTGTTCACACCTTGTGAATGGTGATGCTATAGGGTCACATGTCATGACAAGATGGATCTCATAGTTGCAGCACAGGGTTCCACCCTCTGGGATGGTGTTAGCCAGTGATAAGTTCTCAGGAAAAGGGTCTGTACCAGGTGCCCTCTCTTATGTCGGGAATGAAAGCCTGCTGGAGAATGGTCTGTCATGAAAGTAAGATCTTGCCTCCTTCACACCATTCTCAGTCAGTATCCAGAGGCAGAAGCAGTTCCTGTGACTACCGTAGATTCTGAGGGTTGTGGAGACCATTCTGTAACTCTGAGGGTGTTTCATGTCACATCTGTTTGTATGGTGATAAATAAAGGTGCTGTGACCTGTGTTTTTCAATTGCTGGCCCTCTGCTCTCCTGCCCATGATAAAGTTGTACCTGGTAATCTTTGAGAATGGCTCTGGCTCCTGTTATAGGTGATGTTCTCATTTCCCTGCAGTCCTGAGGTGTATATTTGGATCATTGGAAACACCCTGAGATCCTGAATATCAGAAACTTCTCCAAGAGTTACAATGTGGGCTTCTTAGTAAAGTTGAGGTCAGACAGTAGCCACTAGGTAGTCCTTGGCAATGCTTTTCTGTGGGCCTATGATCTCAAATGGTCCCTTTCTGATATTGATCAAATTAAGTGGTGGGTTTGTCTATGGGTTTTGTGTTTGTTTTGAGACAGGGTCTCATAGTCAAGGTGAGCTTTAGACTCTAAAATTCCAGTTGTCCTGTTACTCCCCCTACCCCACCCCCATTTGCACATCCCAAATACTAGAATTATAGGCATGCACTACCATGTCCTTTTAAAGCCGTGAAATACCTTCATTATTAGTCCTCAAAGGAATTCAGCACCAGGACTACATTTCACGTATCTTAGCATCCAGTAGCAGCTAGCTCTTCTGCTGGTAAAACCTATTTAACCTTAATAGGTAGGGGCCCTTCCCTGTGGGTCCAAGCCTGTATTGCCCTCTGCACTCAGCAGACATTGGATGTACCAGTGGGAGAAATGGGGCAGCCCTTTCTCATTTCCACAGCCGATTCACTTGTACCATAATGTACCCCATGGTGCTCTGCTTTCAGACACATGATCTGAAGATACCTGACCGAACTTAAAGGAGGGCTTACCTGGTTTCCCAGTTTCAGTTGCTATAGTCGTTCCTGGCAGGGGAAGTTGGGTGCCTGGGACAGTCCCATCTGTAGTATCAGGAACTTGTGTCCGTAATTTTCCCCAGTAGTCTGTGGGAGACATTGCAGATTTGAACCATGACATTTGTGTTCCTAGCCCCTACATACTCACTGCTACCTCATAATGCAACTACATTCAACTATAAGAGTCCCAGCCCCAACACTGACAACCCCTTAGATTCAAGACAACCTCTTAGATATGAGAAAATAAAGGCACAGAGTAACCTAGGAGATAGTGAGGACATTAACCCAACATTAAACCCTGTAACCCCACATCTGGAGCTTAAGAGCACATCGTCTGTGCGCTAGTGGTTAGAGCAGCTCTCATTTCCACTTGATTTGCAGCACATGTGGTTTCTTTTGGGCCAGCTTCACCTTGTCAGTACCTGGAGCTCTTCTGGGAAGATGATTTGTTTTCTTGGAATCTATCCAGCAGTCTCCATTGGAACTGAGGCTTCACCTTTACAGATTTTTGGGAACTCCCTGAAGGAAACACAACCCTGCTATACACTGCCTGGCCTCCCAGGCTTTTCTCTGGAACCTTGGTGTAAACATTGAGCTCAGCACCAGTTTAAAACCAGCAGCACATAAGCAATGTAAGTTCTGCTTGCAGCTCAAAGTCTATCCCCTTGGACTGTGACTACAGCAGCCTCCAGGTACTGTGTAATCAAACCTTAACTGTTGGGAAGGCTAAGTTTTATATATATATATATGCCAAGTTATTATTTATTAATGTTCTCTCTGCATACAATAAAAACAAGATCCCAAAGAAATAGAACCAACTGGGCTACCGGCTTCTCTCACCAGTTCCTGGGTGACTTGAACACATCAGTCTTGACAGTTTAAAATGAAGATGCTGGTCTGGCTTGAACTAACTTTCTACTCAAGACTGACTCTTCTGAGCTTCTGAGACTTAAAGCATACATGCTGCTAGTATTCCCAGAGCGCTGGAAACAGGAGTACATAAGGTACCTCAGACCCCAGCAGTTTGCTGGTCCTCCTCACATGCTTGCCCTCTCATTTCCACAGCATATGTGTAAGGGTACCCCTTGCTAAAGTAGACCCATCTGTGACTCCAGGAAAAGAGAGGCTGGGGACCCAAGAGCTGCTTCCTGCTGAGCTTGGTTTGTTCCACACAACACTGGCAGTTGTTCACCTGTGTGAAGCCTAGAGCTTAGCTTCCAATAAGCTCCTCTCTTCCTTCCAGGATGGAATGGAACTGCTGGCCAGGCTATGAGGTATCCTCTAGAATATTCCATGGTTAGAACCTGATGATATAGATCTGCCAGGTGTGTTGGCCATAGCCACAGGAAGCCTGTTTTGCTGTTTCTTGTTGCATTAAACACTAGTCCATCTCCACCCAGTGTCGCAAAGAATGATCAAGATGACTATATGTAACTTGTGGAGTCAGTCTTGTGACCTAGCCCTAGCCCTCCCCAGTGTCCTCACATACAGACAGCAACCCATTGTCCATTCAGTGTACAGCTTAGCTTCCATTCTTCCACACCCCCCTAGTTCATATATTTAGTTCTCACCTCCAGAAGGCCATCAGACTAATCATCCTTCTCCCAAAGACGGATCACTGTGCTGTCAGTGGCACTCGTAAAGATGCGTGTTCCACTATGGCATCCAAAACCAAGCCCAGCCCCTTCTGTGGGGCCTTCAGTGTCATGTAACTGTCACCAGATCCTCACAGACCCTGAGACTGTGAAAAAGTCTCTGGAGGTGTTCAGAGTGTTTGGTGACATGCTGGACCCCAAGTGACCTGTCTGCTTCCTTCCCTGGTGACCTGATGCTGTTCCAACTTTGAACCAGTCATCCCCACTGAGCACTGGCCCCTGCCTCTCCCTTCTGTTAATGCCTATGTGCCTCTTAGATTATGGCTCAAATACCTTTTCTAGGAATCTTCTAGAAACCCTCATTTCCCACTCAGACAATGATCTGTCTTTTTTTCATAGGACTTGAGACTGGCAGTCACAGTGAGTAAGTAGTTCCTAGATACTCTATGTCCTTTTTTTCCTGCCCTTCAATAAGCTGCAGAAGAAGGGAATGATTATTTCCTTACTTTCTTAACGTTCCCCTAAGCCTATCTAGCCCAGTAAAGACTAATGGTCAATGACAGAACAGCCACCTACTACTCACCAAGGGTACCTTCATGTATGTACATGTGTGTATGGGTGAGCATGTGCATATGAATGTGTGAATGTGTTGATCATACTCTGTATGGGTCCTATTTGTGTGCTTTATCACCTTATACTTTGTCTTACTTCATTCTTTTTGTTGTTATTGTTTGTTTTGTTTTGTTTTGTTTGTTTGTCAAGACAAGTTTCTCTGTGTAGCCCTGACTGCCCTGGAACTCATTCTGTAGACATCTGCAGCCTGGCATCAAACTCGGAGATTTGCCTGCCTCTACCTTCCAAGTGCTGGGATTAAAGGTGTGTGCCACCACACCCAACTTCTTCTTCTTTTTTTTTTTTTAAGATTATTTTTATTGTATGTGTATGTACCAGTAGGATGTGTATATGTACAAGTATAGGTGTTTTGCCAGCTCGTATGTCTGTACACTGTGTACATACATTGCCCATGGAGGCCAGAAAAGGGTACTGAATCCCCTAGAAATGGTGTCACAGGGGCTGGAGAGATGGCTCAGAGGTTAAGAGCACTGACTGCTCTTCCAGAGGTCCTTAGTTCAATTCCCAGCAACCACATGGTGGCTCACAGTCATCTGTAATGGGATCCGATGCCCTCTTCTGGTGTATCTGAAGACAGCAACAGGGTAGTCAAATAAATAAATAAATAAATTAATAAATTAATTAATAAATAAATCTTTTAAGAAAGAAAGAAAGAAAGAAAGAAAGAAAGAAAGAAAGAAAGAAAGAAAGAAAGAAAGAAAGAAAAAGAAATGGTATTACAGATGGTTGTGTGCTACCATGTGGGTTCGGTGAGCTGAACCCAGGTCCCCTCCAAGGGCTGCCAGTGCTCTTAACTGCCGAGTCATCTTTCCAACCCATCTTATTTCTTATACAACCTGTTCTTGTCAGAATAAACTAGTTCGTGATACAGTAATACTAAAAAATCCTAGGGCTTAAAAAGAGTTTCTCTCTTCCTTAAGCTGCACAAACATTGGGGAGTTATTCTCAGAAACATTCTTAGAAAATTTACTTCACATTGCTGACTGTCAAGTAGTGGGGAAAGGATATAGAAGGTCCCCTAATCTGAGCATTTCTGCTGTTGCTAAGGTTGAGTGGGACCCAAACTGACTGTACTGGCTAATTTTGTGTCAACTTGACACAGGCTGGAGTTATCACAGAGAAAGGAGCTTTAGTTGGGGAAATGCCTCCATGAGATCCAGCTGTAATGCATTTTCTCAATTAGTGATCAAGGGGGGAGGGCCCCTTGTGGGTGGTGCCATCTCTGGGCTGGTAGTCTTGGTTCTAGAAGAGAGCAGGCTGAGCAAGCCAGTGGAAGTAAGCCAGTAAAGAACATCCCTCCATGGCTTCTGCATCAGCTCCTGCTTTCTGGCCTGTTTGAGTTCCAGTCCTGTATCCTTTGGTGATCATCAGCAGTATGGAAATGTAAGCCAAATAAACCCTTTCCTCCCCAACTTGCTTCTTGGTCATGATGTTTGTACAGGAATAGAAACCCTGACTAAGACAAATTGGTACCAGCAGAGTGGGGTATTCCTGTGACAACCTGACCATGTTTTGGGGAGGACTGTGGAAGGACTTTGGAACTTTGGGCCAGAAGATCCATCACACACACACACACACACACACACACACACAAAGATGTGTGTGTGTGGTTTTTTTGGTAAGTCCTTTTTTTAAATTAGATATTTTCTTTATTTAAATTTCAAATGTTATCACCTTTCCTAATTTCTCCTCCGAAAATCCCCTATCCCCTCTCCGCCTCCCCCTCCTCCCCAACCCACCCACTCCCGCTTCCTGGCCCCGGCATTCCCCTATACTGGGGCATAGAACTTTCACAGGACCAAGGGTGAGGCTACCATCTCTGCCTTCATCTCAAGACAAATCACATTTTATAGCCCTCAGCTGTAATTTGGGGGCCATTATTTGAAGCCAAGAACAGAAACATGGCTGAACTACCCCAGACATGATTTATTCTGTTATGAAGGGAATGGATGGGAATGGATTTCTCAATGCACAATCCTCCCACGGTGTTCCTGCCCCAAAGCAGCCTCGTGCCAGGTAATTGGCAGTGCCCACTCTTATTCTGTTCTTGGTCACAGTCAAGATCAAGAAGAGCTGATTATAGCCTTCTGCCTAATAGTTTTTCACTTCTTAGACCCCTAGGCTATCTCAGCAGAAGGCAGTGTTTCTCAGACACTTTCTCCCCCTCTGAACCTGTAAGGGGTTCACATGCTGTCTGGAAGGCTGGGAGGGGAAGGGCTCTCTGCACATGGTCAGTAATAGTCTCTCTGGAAGGGCTGTATGTGATCAGAAGCTAGTGACCCGAAGGCTCCAGAACATCTTATTTCATTTGTATATAACTCAAGTTCACAGGGATCTTCTAGAATGTCCATCTTTATCAATAGAATGTACAGAAATTCACTGAGATGGTGATCATTTAGTACAATCAGGTTTGGGGCAGTTCCAGGTTACATAAAGAAATGGCACATGTACAGGCACGTAGACACACATGTAAACATATACACACCTATTGGATGACTAGAGCTCACATACAATAGCAAGGAAACAATTCAGGCACTGAAGAGATAGCTCAGTATTTACCAGTGCATACTGATCTTTCAGAGAACTAAAGCATACATCAAGTGGCTTAGAACCACCTGAAACTCCAGCTTTAGGAGAATTTCTGGTCTCTCCAGGTACCAGTACTCATATGGACATACCCCAACATAGAAACATATGAATACACATAATTAAAAATAACAAAAATAAAATCTTTTTTAAAAGATTTATTCATTCATTTACTTATGTGTTTATATGGGTGTTTGCCTGTATGTATATCTGTGTACTACACCTGCTATTGGTGCTCCTGGAGGTCAAAAGAGGGCACTGGATTCCCTAGAATTGAAGTTGCAAGTTTTGAGCCACTGTGTATATGCTAGGAACCAAACCCTGATCCTCTGCAAGAGCAGCAATTGTCCTTCACCACCGAGCAATCTCTCCAACTTCTCCAAATACAGTCTTTTAAAAAATTAAAATAAATTCAGCATTCTCTTCAGAAGCATTCAACATGATAGAGGGGCCAAGGGACAACTTTTGAGAGCTGGTCTCTCTCTCTCTCTCTCTCTCTCTCTCTCTCTCTCTCTCTCTCTCTCTCTCTCTCTCTCTCTCTCTCTCTCTCTCTCTCTCTGTGTGTGTGTGTGTGTGTGTGTGTGTGTCTGTGTGTGTGTGTGTGTGTGTGTATGTATGTATGTGTGTGTGTGCCCCCACACACGTTTGTACATCTCAATCTTAAGGCTTCAGAATAGACTATCTTTCATATTGACTGTCTTTTCAAGTGAGTGTCTAATGTTGGCAAACTGGAGTCCAGGTCGAAGTGCTCTGAGGAATGTTTGTTTTCAGGTTTTGTTTGCTGGGTTATTCTTGGATTTTAACCAGATCTGTCCTAGCTGTGCTGGACCTTCACTGGGTCTGTGGACATCATTCTTACATACTTTTATCTTACATAGATTGTCAATGGCATGTATATTAAAATTTTAAGAACACTTTTACCTAACCACAGCATACTGACAAAATTAATTTCATTCCTAAGTAGATGCTTGCTAATGTTACTGGAAACACCAGGAGGTCTGGGTGGGAAGCCAAGGTAGAATTGAGAATAAGACCTCATTGTGTCTTTCCCATAAATACACACTGATTTGCAGAGATATAAAAAGACTTGTAACTGTATAGTTATTTAACCATCTATACTAACTAACCAACTTGATTCTACTCTACCAAAGTTGAAAAGAAGAATGGCAAAATAGTTTACTTTTTCTTAAAAACCAAAATACAACAACATGAAAGTCCAGGAGCTTTGGGACTCACTGTTGAGAAAAAAACAAGCAGGCATGGTGGTGCACAACTATAGTCTCAGCCCTGGAGAGACTGAAACAAGAGGATTGCCACAACTACAAGGCTAACCTGAACCTCTGTATAAATAATAAAATAAAAAACAGAACAGAACAAAACCACACAAGCTTTTCTTCTTATTTGTTTTTGGTTTTTACAAATTAAAGACTCAAACTTCTGAGACAAAACAACTCACATTACTTTGGGCTCCCTGCAGGTTTCTTTCTAGTCAGGCCCCCAACTGTCCCCTAGGTAGCCCTGCCAGTGGCTCTTGGGTGACTTTTGTTCTAGCTGAGCATCAAGAACAGATGAAAAATTGGTCCAAAATTACTATGTCTATTTTAGAGTTAGGAAGTGTTTATTGTTGGCACTGCTATGAGTCTTCACAATAAGCGTCCTATACTTAGCACAACTTCCAAAGAGTAACTGGGTGGCTTTTAACGTAATAGACTCAAAGCATCCCACACAGGGCTTATAGCAGCCAGCCACCTGTACTGGACACCTGGGGTGTGTCCCATCTGGAGGAGGTGTTCACTCCTGCAGGCACCAATCATGTCAATATTTACCCAGCTAGAATTTTCTGGCCTGCTTCTCATTCAGGCACCTCCCTGTTGTACATTTTCAGAACTGTACATATATACTGGCTAGTTTCAGACAAAGATTATTTCCACAGAAGGTATGTACATCTTTACAAATGTACCAAAAATGTGTCAAGTTGATGTTTTAATTATGTTCGTATTTAAAATGTTTAGCAAATATAGGTACAGACTTTAGTTTTGTTGGTTTGTTAAGTGTTAATGTTTTGAAAAATATTTGTTCATTTTATTTTATGTATATGTGTGGGGTTTGCTTGTATGTATGTCTATGCACTGCATGCGTGCCTGGGTACTTGAAGAGACCAGAAGAGACTATTTAACCCCTAGAACCACCACATGGGTGCTGAGAATAGAACTTGAATCTTCTACAAGAGCAGCAAGTGCTCTTAACTCCTGAGCCGTCCCCTAGATGTTAATTTTCAAAGACTGGTCAATAATCATGTTGAGTTGTCCATCATAATAAATCCACACCAGAGAGACAGGTACCTATATTGATAATATTCCAGATGATAAATGCAGTGGGGAGAAAGATGAGAACCATGCTAGAATGTTTTTTCCACCTTTACTACCCCACTGAGGCTTGGTGTGAAACATCTTCTGCACAGTCCTGTGTGCACACATGCAAACACACAGGCAAAACTGTGCACATCTACCCTTGTGCATATGCCCTACACACCTGACCCATGTACAAAAACAGAACATGAAGAAAGTACAGGAAATGAAAGTAGTTTAAGGATAAAGTTTTAGCTAAAAAACACAAAACCAAGCACAGTGGCTTATACCTGTATTCCTAGAACAGAAGACGCTGAGGTAGAAGGGTTTCTGGCTGGCTTGGGCAATACAGTGAGATGTTTGGTTCAGATTTGACAGTAATATCTTGATAGTCTGCTTTCCATTGGATAGATCTATACTTGAGCCACATTGGTTTTGAGACCAAAGTTTCTCTACATAGTCCTTGCTGTTGTGAAACTCAACAGGCTGGCCTCAAACTCAACAGAGATCCAGCAGCCTCTGCCTCCTGAGAGTGCTGGGATTAAAGAAATGTGCCACCATTCCTGGCTTCTTTCTTCCTTTCTTTCTCTCTGCCTGCCTGCCTGTATGTATGTATGTATGTATGTATGTATGTATGTATGTATGTATGTATGTATTATAAGTGTTCTATCTGCATGTATACTTGCATGCCATAAGAAGGCATCAGATCACATACATTATAGATGGTTGTGAGCCACCATGTGGTTGCTAGGAATTGAACTCAGAACCTCTGGAAGAGCAGGCAGTGTTCTTAACCACTGAGCCATTTCTCTAGCCCCAAGTCACATTTTTTTTGTTGTTGTTGTTGTTTTTGTTTTTCGAGACAGGGTTTCTCTGTGTAGCCCTGGCTGTCCTGGAACTCACTCTGTAGACCAGGCTGGCCTCGAACTCAGAAATCCATCTGCCTCTGCCTCCCAAGTGCTGGGATTAAAGGCGTGTGCCACCACCACCTGGCTCCAAGTCACATTTTTAATGATGGATACTGACTTTGCTTTCAGCAAGTTAAAAATTATCATTTATATAATGCTGTATTTTATTTAATCTCTAGGTTACAAATGAGGCAAAGGTCATAAAGTACAGGTGTGATGATCTCTTCATTTGATCCCAGCAGCTGTCACAGGGTCTAGGTAAACAGGTACTTCTGGGGTCACCTATAAGGACAGATGGAGTGATCGCACCACACATATGCGCAGGCATTCTGCTCCTGAGTCAGCACACCATCAACTCAAAGCCCTGATTCTAAAGAGTTCATTTTACAAAGTTATAAACGCTAGGCCTACTTTTGCTTTGTAATCATTTCTTTTTAAATTTTTTAAATTTATTTTTCCCTCCCAAATATAGTTCTTTTGGCTTTTTGCATAATAACTTTTATTCTTTATTTTGTTTGAATGAATTGTTTTGTTATTTTTTTTAAATAAAAACTATTATGTTGTATTTAAGAGCTCCAATATAAGGTTTTTATTCTTTCTGTCTCCCTCTCTCCCACCTCCCTTCCTTTTTCCCTCTTCCCACCTGCCTCTTTCTCAAGGAAAGTTCAATCTGGCCTTTAACTCTTTTTGAAAAATAAAATGAAATAGTATATTTGTTTAAAAGGGAAAGCTGGTTGTGTTTTTTCTGGCCTCTAAAATAAATAGTAATCAGCTTTACAAAAAAGATTTACTTATTTTTATTTTATGCATACAAATGTTTGCATGTGTGGATATACACACACTGTATGAGTGCTTTTAACCACTGGATAACTTCTCCAACCACAATGAGTTAAAAACAAAACAAAACAAAACAAAACAAAACAAAACAAAACCTTACCATTGTGGTCTACACCCCCTGTAACCCTGGTTCAAGGGGATTCCAATGTCTTTGACCTCCAAAGGCACCTGCATTCTCAGGAACCCCTCAAGTATGCATAATTAAATATATTTAATAAATATGTATATATAATAAATATAAATAATATATAGGATATATATATATATAGTGTCTATGTGTTGTGTGTGTGTGTGTGTGTATGTGTGTGTGTAAAAGCTCAAACAATGGAGACAGGAGGATCTTCCAGAAGCTTGAAGGCTAGAACACATAGTACAGCAGCAGAAACAACAAAATAGATCCTGCCTCAAAAACATGGTGAAAGGAGAAAACTAACTTGCTAAAGTTTCCTCCGATTTCCACTTGCTGTGGCATGAAAAACAGTCTTACTTACATGTACATCAAACATAGAAGCATACACATAGGCTAATAAAAAATTAATTGGAAAGATCATAAATGAGACAAAAGCTGTGCCAACAGATGTATAATTGTATTTTTGAGGAAAGCTGGGGGATTAATGAGACAGGACTTTTTTAGACGTAAGATCTCCTGTTTCTTGGGTCTCCACATAAGGGCAAGCCTATGGATACGTTGAGGATTCAGCATCAAAGTAAGCATCTGGACCGTCTTTCTAAGCTACACACTGATGGACCAATCAACCAACAGAGCACTGCGGAGAGGGCAAGCTGGGTGCTGAGGCTGTGATAGCTGCATTCCCCTAGAGATGTGTCCCACCCAACCCTACCCCTCTGGGTGTGATCCCCTTTGCAAATAGGGTTTTTGCAGCTGTAGTTAGCCAGGATCCTGTTTGGCTTGATCCACTTTCTGGATAACAATAATACCATAGACTGGGAATAAGCAGCAGGAGTTAGTCTGGCATGAGGGATTAGTGGGTGAAAGCATGTGTCTTGTAAACCAGATAACTTGAGTTAGAAACCTCAAAAAACTGTCTTCTAATCTCCACACAGGTGCTCTGGCATGCATGTACCCAAAACACACACACACACACACACACACATGCAGAGAGAGAGAGAGAGAGAGAGAGAGAGAGAGAGAGAGAGAGAGAGAGAGAGATCAAAATTAAAATTTAAAAACAAATAAAAATAACAGTTTATTGGGATCGTAGTCCAGAATGGAAGGGCCTCTGGGTGTTCCATAGCACCCAGGATCACAGGATGGGGTGAGATCCTGGTATAAAAAAATTCACTCAACTGTAATGACATTCATCTGAACCCAAGGGCGGAGCTCTCCTGACCTGATCTCCTCAACACCACTGCCAAGCCAAAAAAAAAAAAAAAAAAAAAAAAATTCTACACAAGTTTGGAAAGGACACTGACACCATTACTGTGGGCCTTTCAGGGGCTAAATCCTTATGAAGAGGGTTTCTTGGACACAGATGGGCACATAGGAGAAGCTAGGTGCTGGAGGAGACAGACTGGAGAGATGGAAGTATAAGATATTTTTAGGGACTTGAGACCAATAAGAAATACCTAGGACCCAAGAGAGCAAAATCAGGATGCCTAGATTTCAACCAAAGATTACCACATATATGAGAGAGAGAGACTAGATGAGACCCCCAAACAAGGAGGAAAACTAATGGACCCAAACCAACCAAGAAGTTACAGAGATGTTAGCACTAATAAAAAGTGAGAAATTTCAGTTATAACTGTACATCATTTGTTCAATAAGCCAAATGGAGTTCCAGCGTTGTAACTGAGGCACAGAAGAGAGATCTAGACGTAGTGGCCAGGCCACCAACATCTGTGTCCGCAGGAGCCCAGGGGTTTTTGTGACTGAGGAGTCTGGCTGGAGTTTTTAGTAAGTTCATTAGGTGTAGAAGGCCAAGCAGCCAGGTTGCAGTTCCCAGAGAAGCCCACAGGTGGCAGGTGGAGATGGCCTGGAGACTTTGGCAGAACTGTATGGGGCGTGTGTGAGAAACAGAACCCTGAGAGCATTCTTTTCCAAACAGAGGGCTTAAGGAAAAAAGTCTTGGCTGCCGGTGTGTGATCTGAGTACTGATAGAAAGGACCCCGCTGGCAGAGCTGCAGTGCTCAGGACTCAGCAGGGTGACTCACGCTGGGGCAGGCAGGGACCGCCTCCCTGGAACAGCCTCAGGCTGGGGGAGGAACAGTGAACCTATATTTGCTCCCGCGAGGCGACTGCCACCTTGCTCACAGGTTCTGATGACGCTGACCACCGTCGTCGTTGGCCTCAGAAGACTGCCTACAGCTTGCTTTTTGCAGCTTTCTGGCAGATGATCTAGAGGGACTGAGGCTGATAGCCTCTGCATTGTGCACAGGATGTACTGTAGTAGTAGCTGCAGCTGTAGGTTTCTTACTGGGGCTTAGAAATGGATTCCAATTTAAAGGAAAAACAACTACAAAACAGGCTGCAAAGAAGTTAACTATTCTGGGGAAGTAGTGGCTCCCTATAAAATGAGCGTTCAGGAGGTGGAGCCAAGGTCAGAAGTTCAAGGTCATCTTTGGTACAGAGTGTGTTGGAAGCCAGCCTGGGCTACACAAAAATCCAGCCTCCAACCCCAGATACAAGTGAGTCTAGTAAGTCTAAGAAATAAAGAGTTCTGGTTCTGATGACTGTGGTTCAAGCAAAACAAAACCTTCAAGATCCCATGTTCACTGAGGACTCTCTAGAAAAACGGGACCAATAGGAGATGCATCTATGTAACATGTACACAATCACACATGCTCCTGCCTTACTATGAGAATATATCCCATTGAAATCACCGGAAGTAGAAAACTATCAACATGTTGTGGATGTATTGAATATACCCTCCCAACCCTCCCAGCTTGGCCTTGTCAGCCTTAAACATGCTCTAAACACTGAAATCAGCCTACAGTCAGGAAGATTTATCCAACCCAAAGCCTGTTGGACAGCAAGTGTACAATATTTCATGTTACCTGTTGAAGAGTGTCTCTGTACCCAGGGACAAACAGGTGCATTGCTGTGTGCTTGATTCTGTTCTTTGGTCTTAGCAAGTCCCCCATCCCATTCCCTAGAACCAGTTTAAGGCACACAGAAAAGGCCTGTCACTCAATTTTCTCCTGTAATTCTGTCTAGTCAGTCATCAGAACATGAAGGAGGCTACCGAGAAGGCACATGGTCACCTCCTGGGCTGCCAGCGCCAAGGAGTGGAGTCAGTCATTCTCATAGAGCATTTGACCTGTTCAGGCCTTAGAACTCTACACTAGTGAAAAGAAACCAAGTTCCCCGAACCACTCAAGACTGGACCCAGTGGATCTGCCCTCTGTAGCTTGCCTGAAGTCTGCATGGAACACTGGCTATCCACTGGGAAAAGTTTTGGACCCTGTGCTGGACTTTTTCCAGCTGAAGATAGGACTACAGCCCTTTCTTGGCCACTAAGAACACCTTTCATGACAGAGTCAAACGCATTCTCCAGTATCCAGGGTGGCTTTCTGGAAAGAAAGGTGGCTTTTAGGGTATGCCTATAAACGGAGGTGTGTGTGTGTCACATATACCCTTGCATTGTCTTGCTTTGATTCCTCTCAGTTGTGGGTAGCACATCAATCTCATTAGCTATTGTCACCCCCTAATCCTTCTTGTTCCCCTTTCTTCTCTCAAAGTAACAGCAGCTGATGTTGAAGGCCTGTTTAATTTTTCTTCAGCTATCTTGGCATCATACACACTGGGTTGAGGTTTCTAGGGCATTCTCCATCCTTTCACTGATGTTCTATGTGGCCCATGTCTGTCTGTCTGTCTGTCTGTCTGTCTTTGGAACCATGTTCCAGCCTCCATGGTTTGTGTTTCTACTCTGGAAAATCTAGGCTCAGTTCCCTGAATGGGCCCTAAGTATCCATGTGACACGTGTGGAGGTGGGTATCAGGGCCTGCCCTCTGCTGCCCCAGTGAGAGTGGGGTCTGTATGTTCAAGAAAGCCTTCCAGAGGTGTGAGTCTTTGGGAAGTAATTGGCCAGTATTTACAAAGTCACTTGAAAGGAAAAGGTGATAGCAAATAAACAAGAGAGGAAGAAGAAACTGGGGCAGGCAATTGGTATTTAAAGAAACATGTAAGCATTGGCAGTAAACAGAGTCATCCAGGCAGAAGAGGACAGCCCAGGCTTGTGGGAAGGGCAGCACAGAGAACTCACATAAGGCAGTGTGATAGCTCAAATTTTGGAGGGAGCTAATTAAGTCTGTTAGAAACATATGAACCTGGCACTTCAACTTTAGTTTGAGATAATTTCTTGTTTGGTTTGGGTTTATTTGTATATTTATTTGGTTTTGAAGATGAGGGTCTTGCCTGGTTGCTCTGTCTGATCTTTCTCCTCCATCTTCTGAGCGCTAGGATACAGGATTGTAGGCATGTCACACCATGCCAGGCAGTATTAACGAATTCCTTTTGATGATGTCATGTCTTTGCATAGTTGAGTTTTCAGAGATTGTTGTGATATAGAATGAGTGCACACTAATGTGGGGTAAGAGCAGGCCCAGTGAGGTTCCCACGCTGGGAGAAAGTATGCCTGCAGCTCTCTCACTGTGAAGTCCTGGATGAACTAGAGCTTGCTATGGAGACCAGGCTGGTTTTGAACTTGCAGTCATCTTTCTGCCTTTGCTTCAGAAAGCTGGGGTTCCAAGTGTGTATCACCATGCCCTCCTGAAAAAAAAATAGTAATTACCAAGTGTTTTTCTTTTTTCAAAGCCTGGGTTGGCCCTAAACTCACAACATAGCTGAGGTGGCCTTACATTCCTGATCTCCCTGCCTCCACTTTTCTAGGGCTAGGACACAGGTGTGCACCACCATAGCTAACCCAGGTCAATTTTTTATTTTCTTCTTTGCAGGGTTAGAGGTGCAGTCCAGAGTAGCATGCGGCTTTTCCTTTAATTTATATGCATTAATTTTGTGATACCCTGCTAAGTAGTTAAGGTGTAGTTTTTTTTTTAAGTAGTGGTAAAGTTTACATAATACAAAATTAACTATTTAAAAACAAGCAACACAAATGGTACAGAGATGAACAACCAACATGTTCTCTCTTCTTTTATTTTTATTTTTGGCTTTTACTCCAGCATGATTTCCTTGTGTACCCTGCCTGTCCTGGAACTCTAGTCCAGACTGGTCTCAAACTCAGAGAGTTTGTCTTCCTCTGCCTCCTAAGTGCTGGGATTAAAGGCATAAACCATCGCCACCCAGCTATGCTCTCTAATTCTAAAACATGGCCATTCACCTGACAGGAACCTCAGTCCTGTCATCCTTCAACCCTTGGCAGGGACGACTTCCTGCCCTTATGAGCTCATTTACTCTGAACGTGTCATGTAAATGGATCACATACATCATGATTTTTCTTTCTTTCTTGGTATGTGACTCTTATCACTTACCTTGTCTCTTTAAGGGTTACCCACATGGCACACATCAGAACTTTGCTCTTTAATTTTTAAAAAATTAATTTGTGGTGTGTGTGTGTTTGTGTGTGTACACGCATGCATACACATGCCATGTCACTGGCATGGAGGTCACAGAACTACTTTTGGGAGTTGGTTCTCTCCTTCCTCCTTGCTTTTGAGGCAGGGTCTCTCTTGTTTCTGTGTTGTGTACCCTAGCCGCTAACCCAGCTAGCTCAGGAGCTTCTGTGAGCTTCTGGTGATTCGCTTGCCTCTGCCACCCAGTTACTGGGAATACAGACACAGGTCACATCTGGGCTTTTTTGTGAGTTCTAAAGTCTAATTCAAGTTGTCAGGGCTTGCTTACCTAGCCTTTCTTCAGCCCCAGAATTTACTTCTTTTGGTGGCTGCATAGTTATTTTACAGTGTGAAGATGCCTTGGTTGGTTTATCCACCCATGCATTATTGGGCTTGGGGGTTTTTACTATTTGCTATTGTGGATAATGCCTCTGTGAACATTATACTCATATTTTAGTTTTAATTCTTATTTTCAAACAAGTATTATACCTAAAAATAAGACATATATCTATAAACAAGATATAGATGATTATTATACCTTTCAAACAAGATATATACCTAAAAGTAGAATTGTAGGGTCCCCTGGTAATTTGAGGTTTAATTTTGTAGGAAGTGCCAGATTGTTTTCTCATAATATCTTAGAAATTGTTTGGTTCTAAGTACCTAACAAATAAGGCCATCAGGTACTGCTTTGGGTCTGGAAACACTAGACAAAAATGACTAGGATTGGGTGTCTCGGGTAGAGTGAGTCTGGTATGGGGAGCACAGACAGTAGCTCCTGGGCACCAGGAAGTCCCCAAATAGGATTCCCTTGAGAATATAGCTAAAAGCAAAGGCTTCAGGGTGTTCCCTGGAGGCTCTAACTCCAATTTCAGTGGCTTCAAGGAGGTGAGTCAGTCTAGTTGGAGGGGTTCCTGGATGGTTTGTTTGTTTGTTTGTTTGTTTGTGGGAACTGTCTCCAATAGCCTAGGTTGGCCACATGCTTGCTATGTAGCCGAGGATGAGCATCTGACCCTCCAAAGTGCTGGGATTGGTTTATGCAGATCCAGGGCTCCATCCCTGAATTTTATGCATGTGCTGAGCTTCACCCCAGCCTTTGAATGAGGACTTTAAGGTCACAGAAGCATGTGTGTGGAGGGAATAGAGAGATATGTCATTGCCAATATGGCTATAGCTTCACACTACCTCCTGGGACAGTTGGGCTGTCATTATGGGGTTAAAGCTCTGGGGCAGAGAATGAATGAAAGTTCTCCAGAAGAGTGTGGGAAAGACTGATGGGAGTGGTGGTGATCAGGGGCCAAAGGGGGTGGAGTCTCTGAGAGAGGAGTGTTTCTGTAAACAGAAAGCATTGCCTGACAAGCCTGGGGAGTCAAGGAGGGTATTTTCAGCCCTTTGCCCCAGGGGCTGCTAGATACCTACCCCAGGCCTCACCAAAGCCAGGTCTTTAGAATGAAGGCAGGCTGGATTCTTTTAGAAACACCACTCAAATACAACTGGTGGGTCTCAAGTTTTGGCAGAAAAGAAGCTGGCAGGGGAGGGGGAGGGCAGGCTTCAAGCTTCAGGATTCTTTAGCTCCACACTCCTGGGCCTCCAAGATTGACTACATCCCAGAACTGTGATTGCTCTAGGAAATCTTGAAGTTCATGAACTTGAAAATAACTGTTTAAATAAAGCCCCTTGGCCCAGATACACAACAGGGGTAGGAAATAACTGCCATTGTTTAGCAGTCTTCTGGTTGTGTTGGCTTTCAAATTATCATCTCAGGGCTGCTTGTAGGACTATATGGAAGCAGGTGCTCTTCTCCCACATCTGAGTATCTGAGGGAGATGCTCACTCTCTTGAAGCCACAGTCTTTGGGACCATGTCCCAGGTAGAACAGCCACAAATACAGAGTTCTTTGCCTGCAAGGCTTAACTATGCTCTTCCAGGGAAGATGCCAAAGGCAATTACCCTGTCCCCTTCAGGGTCCTCTGCCAGCCTCACTGGTTTGGACATAGTAATAAATGGGTCAGATGGAGAAGAGTTCACTTCAAGATCTAAGATATCCAAGTATTACCTACTTAGGTCTACTCATGGGTTTGGTGTAGATAGAACCCCAGCTTTGCCACTCTTACAATTAAGGGTAGGATAAGCATCAGGAAGGTGAGGGGACTTGAATATGTGAGCAGCACCCCCCATCCACCCCAGTTTCCTAGTTGATAAGCAAACCTCGACGTTGAACTTCATGTTTTCCAGCTCATCTGCTAAAAAACATTCAAGGCATATGAACTGTGGCAGGGCTTTGCAGCTGGGATCCAAGCTGTCTGTGATCATGTGTCATGTGATCACACAGGTTCTTTCTCAGATCCATGAATGTAGCAGGCATCCTCGGTACAGCAGCCTCCTGGTTTGGGGGCACAGAACTTGCATCATTGCTCACTTACTGTTTTTCTTCTAATCTGTACATTTATCTTTTGACCTACAAAAGATGACTGTAACTTGCAGCTTCACCTTCCCACTTGGAGATGTCAACTTCACCTGCTAGCAAGTGCTCCAGAGAAGTTCCAGCCAGGAATATGGTTCCCTCTTTACAGATTAACAGACTGGCAGCAGGGAGGGCTTAACCTAGTGACATCTCTGGACTTGGGTCCCTAAGTGGGCTGGCTGTTTTGGTCTCCCTGGGCTCCAGTTTCCATATGAAGCCTGCAGCAGACACTCCATAAATATTTGTTGAGTGAAGCACATAGATGATTAAATAAATGAAATTGGAGTGTTTTATTACTTGACTGCTATGGGCTGTTAGTCACCCCTTTCCTCCCTGGAGTTGAGCAGACAGGGTGAGACTAGAAACGTGGAGAGAAAGATACCTGGAAAGATACCCTGGAAACGGGTGCCATGACTCATTTTCTAGTCAATTTTTTTCCTTACCAAAATAATGACTATGTTTACTTTCAAGTTATTTTTATTCATTGAAAAGCTCTAATTATTCTTAAAGGGTTAGCTTATACTTTAGGTATATTTGCTACAGATGAATTTAAAATAGCTGTCTGCTGCTTTGGACTCAGAAATTATGTGGCAAAGGAAGGCAGTGCCTATGGCTCCCAGGAGACTCCCTCGACCACCCCCCCCCCCAAGCATGTAGGACTGGGACTGTGGACCCCTCCACTGGGAAGCCAGCTAGGCTCAGGAGTGAAGGCTCAGTTACTAGGTGTGACTTGAAGCCTACCTCTCAGGAGAGGTTCTCCAGAATTACTGTCCTCACAACGCCCCCCCCTTCTTCCATCATGCCCAATTTTCATCTGCCTTGGTGAGGAATAGCTCACTCTTAAGCACAGTGGGCACAAGTGTTTCATGAAGGTAGAGACCTAACCAGCAGGCACTTCCACCTCTGACCAGGCTATTTTCCCAAAACTGAATTTTCCCAAAGATGAACAGGTCTATTATCCTTCCTTTTCCAGCCATTTGTTTACCTTTAAAAGATCACTGTTTTCCATAATGAAGGGATATTTGTTTTTTTTTTTTTTTTTTAAACAAGGCCTCCCTCTGAAGGGTTCCTAGGCTGATCTCAAACTTGAGGTGATTCCCCCTGCCTCAGTCTCCTCAGAACTGTAATTTACAGGCTTGAACTATAGGGTAGGGGCGATTGAATTTTACAGAACCAGTTACCTCCTATGAGGAATTCGGTGGAAAAAAAAAAAAAAAGACGCAAGGGGAGTGGAAAACCAGTCCCAAAGGTTGGATACTATGTAACTCTAATATAAACAAATGTTTTTTTTGGGGGGGGAGGGCGGAGGGAGAGAAAAAAAGATTAGCGATCACCAGGACCTAAGAGTGCAGTTACAAAAGGCTCCCAGGAGGGCACAGAATGTTCTGTTTCTCCAATGGCATCGGGTACACGAACTGACCCAGACGATAACATTGTGTAGGATTTAACATTCGCAAACGAAGATGCGCATAACCGGGGAAACCTGAGCAAGCCTGGCGATTGGATCTAAGTCCACGTCTCAGTTGGAGACTATATTTTGTTGGGTTTTGCAGAGTGGGCAGCACTGTGAGAAGTGAACTAGGTACGTACTACAACTGCAGTTAAAAGTTGGCCAGCCACAGCGCACGCCCCTAGGAGCGCAGGGATTCCATGGATCCCTGGTGGGACCGCAACACCGGGCGCTAGACTCTCACGGGCAGCCGCTCCCTTGAGGGCGTCGGGGGGTGGGCCCAGGGGACTGGCGGGGCGGGATGGGGCTAGCGTCGGAAGTGACGTCAGCGGGCGGGGCACGCACCTGAGCACCTGGGCGGTCACGGTTGAGCCAGGCTGCTGCGAAACGCACGCGATGGAGGGCGAGGGCCGGGGCCGGTGGGCGCTGGGGCTGCTGCGCACCTTCGACGCGGGCGAATTCGCAGGCTGGGAGAAGGTGGGCTCGGGCGGCTTCGGGCAGGTGTACAAGGTGCGCCATGTGCACTGGAAGACGTGGCTCGCGATCAAGTGCTCGCCCAGTCTGCACGTCGACGACAGGTCAGCTCCCGGGCGGGGCCGGGTGGGATGGGGGCTCCGTGCTACGTGAAGGGCCGGGGAAGAGAGTTTGCGGCACTCAGGCCACCGATCCCTCGCAGCTCCAGAGCTTCTGGGATCCGGAGCTGGCCCGGAGCGATGGCCCTGAGCCCTGCGAGGTGCGT
The DNA here is from genome assembly GCF_900095145.1 of Mus pahari. Lineage (NCBI taxonomy): Eukaryota > Metazoa > Chordata > Mammalia > Rodentia > Muridae > Mus > Mus pahari. The sequence goes on along the minus strand of NC_034601.1, from coordinate 88,747,820 downwards.
CGGGCTCGTTCGGGACCCACCAAACGCTGCGGTCCGCGCCGGGCTTAGAGAAATTGCCGTGTGGGCCTCTGCGCTTTGTGAACGAGTTAGAATCAGTTCCACTTAGTAATTTTCGTCGGAGCACAAATTGGTGTAAGACCGTAATTATTTCGTTAGGAAGCACCGGCTCTGTTCTGGCGAAGCGTCCGCGGCGCACAGCCGCATAAAGGGCTCTGGGTCTCGCTTGGGTCTGAGATCTGATTCTTCCCACAGCTTTTCTCCGCACACTTTCGTTTTAGAGGACTTAGGGTAGGAGTGAGACCCTGGGAATGTCTTTCTTTGACCCTGGGCAGGTGGCCCCCGGGCACCTTGGGCCTTTCTTTGTCCCTCCTAGCGGATTGTTCCAGCGATAGGAAAGGACTCAGAGCGGTCGCCGGTAAACTCTTTGGGGATTGTGGTTTGTGAGTAAATTTGGAGTTGAGGTACGGAGCAGTTATTCAAAAACATTTTCCCCAGGTTTCACTGTTTACGTTTGGTAGTGATAGGTTATGTATGAGCCTCAGAACGGCAGATTTAAATGACTTCCTCTTTAACCAAGCCGACGTGGTGGTGGTGTTTGCGTTTTACCCAGAGAAAGCTCTTAAACTCCATTGAGCTGCCTGTAGGACCAGACTTAAGTCACTTCAATTCTGAACTCCAACGTTACTTTGGAGTAGTGACCTATGGCTGGCTGGGTGACAATAAGGGGCATGGTTTGAGGATGAGACCTCAATCTTCTTCCTTTATGCCTCATCTCTAGCCTGGATACCCTGTCAGAGCTATCGGGTGTTTGTGCTTTGTGCTTGCTTGCTTGCCTTTTGCTAGCACCCAGTTTTTCTTAGAAACTGGTACGGTGGGAACTAGGTGTCTAAAATCACTACCAGCTCACCATGCTGTGTAAACCCTCCTCAACTCCAATTCTGGGAACCCTTCAGGCCAGGAGGAATCCTATGGTTATTTTGGTGAAATTCAAACCATCTTTGAATAGTAGCCACAGTTTTTCAAGGGTAAAACCCAAAACAACAACAACAGCTCTGCGTGGATGTTTCTTATGCCCACAGAGACTTAGTGGGATTGTTTTCTAGGCAGAGTGAATGTTATTCACCATCAAATACTTGACAGAATTTGACTATTGGAGGGTAAATATGAACTACCCCAGGTGTGGTGTCCTTGGAGTCAATATTCGGTACAGTTCTACAGGTCTTTTTTGGGGGGTGACCAGGTCAAAGGCAGGGTTTTTCCACTTGCAGAGAGCCTGTGTCGAACTGTTTGTCCTTTAATTGCAAGGCCTTTCTTCCCTGACTGAAGCAGGCAGGTGGTGGCATGTCAGCAGGCAGGTAGAGGTCAGCAGTACCCAGCAGGAAGTACTTGGCCACCAGGTCGGGCTGCCTTTGCTCTTTTGTATGTGGGGTTGACTTCTCCCACCCGGGACAAGTTAAGTGTTTAAGCTCCCTGCTTTAGGAAGTCTTGGAGTTGTGCCGCTGGGAAATGCTTAGGTTCTGCTGTGCCTGAGGGGCCTGCTGCCCTGCAGGTAAGTCCGGTTGCTTCTGAAGCTTGAAATAGCTGTTGAGGGAGGCTGATTTTCCCTGGTCTGTTGTGCTGTAGTCCTGCCTTGCCTGCCTTTGCAAAGCATTACCTAGAAGTAGAAACAGAGTTTTCCCAGGGTCTTTGTGTGCAGTCCCCACCCTAGCCCCAACTGCCCATCCCCAGCCAGAGGACACGTCTTATTTGCAGGGTCTTAGTCTCAGAGATAAGAGGATTTAAACATGGACTTGAAGGAACTTTTTGAGGTTTCAGAGAAAACAACAGGGCCAATAAGCAGTCTTGGCAGCAGGGACACAAAAGGGAAAAAGAAAATGTCCTGTTTTCTGAGAGGTCAGGCAGAAGACTCTGTTGTGAACCTCAAGAAGTTAGGTGGGAGGGGGTGAGTGAGAAAGGAAAGATTTCAGAAACAGAGAGAGTAGGAAGATGCCCAGAGCATCAGAATGAGCAGGTTTAGCAAAAAGCGTGCCAGAAAGAGAGAAGGGAAAAACTGACAAGCATACAGGCTTAGCAGTGAGGGCCTAAAGCAGCTTCCCCAAGGGAGGGGCACCCCAGGCATCACACACATTTCACCCTCTTTTACATGCCTTTATTTAGGTGTATCTCGTTTCCTGAAGTTAAAGCTTTTGAGGGGTCTTTTTCTGTGATGTTTGACAGGCCCCTTTGGCTTAACCCTGAAGGGAGAGACAAGCTTGTCTTTGCTGCCTTGTAAATAAGCCGAGCACCAGGAAGGCAGAGGCAGGGCTCTATGTTTGAGGCCACCCTTTTCTACATAGTGAATTCCAGAGCTATCAGGACTTTGTAGAAAGTGTTTCTCAACCTCCCCAGTGCTGTGACTCTCTAATACAGTTCATGTTGTGGTAATCCCCAACCATAAAATTATTTTGTTGCTACTTCGTAACTGTTATTTTGCTGCTGTGGTGATTCATTCATAATATAAATATCTGATATGCAGAATATCTGATATGTGGCCCGCAAAGGGGTTATAACCCACAGGTTGAGAACTATTGATGCAAGGAGACCTACCTTGTCTTTAAAAATAAATAAATAAATAAATAAAGCCAACCACACTTTGCTAGGAGGAAATAGTCTTCCCTCTATGGGCTTCTTGACAAAGCCCTGCTAACTTTACCTCTAAGGAGAGGCCATTGTGGTACTACCCCAGGGGTCCTGGAAGTAGTGTTCAAAGCTGATTGTGAGGGTGGTGTCCATCCATAATGACACCCAGGCCAGCTAACATCTACCTCTTCTTCTTATAGTTTCCTGCTGCTGTTTATGGTCTTTACTTTAGCCACAGCTGTGGGCCAGTCTCATTTTTCACTGGCTGGGCTGTTCACCCTTCAAGCTAACTGGGGGTCTCTTGGCTCCCCAGCAGCTGCCCCAGGCCCCATTCTTCTGCTGTTGATCCTCCATTTCTGATCAGGGAAGGTAGGGCATTATCAGGTCTGGGACACTTATAAAATTTTTTTGGCCAAGGTGGGGACACTTAGAGAACCTGGGCATAATTCACAAGTGATCTCCCCATTCATCTGATTTCCCTTCTTCCTGGGGCCAGGTGTCTTGGGGTGGGGGTGGGGGGTCCTGTTCCCTGGCTGACTCTCACTTGGGAGATCACAAGTACAGGAGAGCAGGCCTGGCAATCTTAGAACAAAATGACCCAGGGGCCCTCTGCCTCTCCCTGCTCCCAGCTAAGAGGAGCTCAGAAAAACAAAGTCCCTGGCACAGGGGCCCAAGAGCTGCTAATGCAGAGTTGGGCCTCAGCTCGTTGGGACGAGCCCGAGCAAACCCCAGGTTTGTAACTACAAAGCTGACAATTGGACAAGCCTGATTCTTGTCAGTTTTAAAAATAGCTGTGTGGGAACCCCTCTGAGGCTCCTGGGAACTTAATTGGATTGGTGCGCAGGAGCCTAGTGGAGAGGCTGAAATACTCTTGTCCCAGCAGTGCTTCCCAAGTTCCCTGGCAGCTGTTGCTGAGTCCCCCTCAACCTCCCCGTTGCCTGCAGCCATCAGGCTCATTCACACCCGGTCTTAGGTTCTCTCTCCCTTTTTCAGTAATTTCTCCAGCTGGGAGGCAAACCTTCCAGAAATGATGGGTGTTAGCTAACCCTGACATTCCTCTGTACACAAGTTCCCTCCCTTGGTAGGAGACCAGACATGGTAAATGGGCTTGCAAGTGTGTGAATTTGTAAATGCTTTTGAAAAGTATCGTAGGCTATAATCTCAGTAATCAGGAATTTGAGACTGGAGGATTGACATGTGTTCAAGGTCAGTCTGGGCAAAAAAAAAAAAAAAAAAAAGAAGAAAGAAAGAAAGAAACTTGGAGGGAAGCAGGGGGGCTTCATGATTAGGGCCTTGCCTGGCATGTGCAGGGTTTCTGGGTTCAGTAGCCAGCTATGCCAAAAAAAAAAAAAAAAAAAGTCTTTAGAAATTGTAACCCTAACTTTGCCTGTTTGGACACAGATTTTCTAAATGGAGCCCCCAAACAGGGGTGAGAGTGGGGCAGAGGTATCTTTTCTCTTTCTCATCAGAGGCTGAGTTACCATCCCTATTCCAGGGACAAAGGAGATGAGAATGTATAACTTCAGCCTTCCTGCACTGTGCAGAAGCAAAGATCAAGTTTTGTTTTAACCGGAGTCAGTGGGTTCTATGGCTCAGAAACATTATTCATTGTGAGCAGAAAGAATAGGATGGAACAGAATGGCGACCAGGAGCATGCCCTGGGCTTGCCACCAATGATCCCTGCCCCACCCAGGCATCCAGGCTAGGGACAAGACGGAAAATCCTTCCAGGTTTTAGAACAATAGTCAGAATTACTACAGTGTACGGTGTACAGTTCTTTCTATGTTGTTATCAACATTAGTCAGAAATGTTGCTTATGAGAAAGGTGTATTTTAAATGATAAGAACCAACAACATAAAATGAATTTTGTTTATACTGGGGTCCTTCTGCCTCTCCCAGGCTGGAAGCTGACACAGTTTAGGCCCAGAGTGCAGGTGCTCCTGATAACACCTAAAGGCTGGAGCTTCCGGCCGCAGGTTGCCCCCAGGCTGCATGTCTCCAGAGCATCTGGATAATGTTGTGTGTTTTAGTTCCGAGGACATTAGATAACAAAGGCTTTGAAAGTTTTTTCTGGATGTCCTAGGACTCTGCCTCAGTGCTAGTCCCTTCTGCCCTGAGCTTTTCTGGTTATGCAACCGTGAGGATGACTGATGTTTGACCCAGGAAACAATGGCCAGTTTCCAGTTAAGTGCCCTGAAGCAAGTGGCCAGGGCAAGGGGGTGAGGTCACGTGCTCCCTCCAGCCTGCTGTACAGCCCGTGTAAATGTGCTGGGGTCAGCAGCCCTAAAGCTCTGTTCTTTTTAAATGAGGTTTGTGTCCTGGAAAGGGCCTGGGGCAGGGAGAGAGAACTTGGAGAATTTTGAGAGGTGAGGAGGGTAGAACTAGCCATTTTCTGCCAGCAGGGCTGCTGGGATCGGGTACCAAGAGCTACCAGCAGAAGTTAGCTGTGAATATTAAAACCATTGTTCAAATAAAGAGATAGGTTAGGTTGGCTGAGTAAAGATGTCCAGAGAGTGGGGACAGTGGCCCATGCTGTAGTCAGCCTACAGACATGAGTTCCTTAGACTGGAGATGGGCAGGTGTACCTCCTCAGTTCACAGAGTGTAGGGACCCATCACCTGGGCACAAAGGATACCCACCCTGGAAGGTGCAAGCTGGCACTTAATAGAAGAAAATGAATGGGGTTGGGGTGTACCACAAATTATAACTTTTATTCTTAACACAGAAGGCCAAGCAGCAGCTGATGGTAGGTCACTGATGCTGTGTATGGGGACTGAACAGGAAGGTCCCCAGCTCCTGCCATCCCCTGGGGAGAAAGGAACCCAGCCCAAGAAGTTCTATCTTCTCCTACAAGTACCAGCTTTATTTTGTTAATGCTTGACCTGGGCATCTAGCTCTTTAATGGCCTGTTTTTCAGATACTTGTGGAGTACAGGAACAGGGCTGGGAGTCTTCCACCCTGTTCTAAACTGTCAGTGTCCAAGGCAAGTATGGTGCTCAGGGTTCTGCCTCCTGTTGGGGCCAGACTCTTGAAGCCTTCCAGGGAGAAAGAGAGCAGTGGACAAGATCCTGGTGTGAGGGTATTTGTCCACCCATTCCAAGTACCCTGTACTCCTGTGACTAGCTGCTTTCGGCTGTGTCTCCAGAAGGCTGGATCAACACATCATGCTAGACGCTGTCCTGAAGTCATTTAATGACTCATTCCAGATGCTTCCGTTTTTAGCCAGGCATCTGTTGCCTGTCTCTCCAGCAATAGGCTCAAAGCTACATACAGGTAGGATTGGCAGTGGTTGGCAAAGGGCTAAACACTTCAGCCCTTAGAACTGTGACAGTTTCACCTGCCAGAGTATGATGCTTTTTGCTGTGGTTTTGGTGCTCATGCAGCTCTGCCTGCCTGCCTTTTGTCCTTCCTGCATGAGGCCAGGGAAACCTGGAAGCCTCCTACAGTTTCAGAGGGGGCGTCAGGTTAGGAAGTGGCTTGTTAGCACTGTTCTGGGTCTTCCAGCACAACAGCCACTTTAGATCCAGAAGAGCCCCTATGGGGGACTAATGAAGACCCAGTGAGTCTCAGGTTACTTTGCCTGCCTTCTGGGGAGGTACCAAGGCACCTCAGCTCACCAGGCCTATTCATGGACACCAAGGTTACCCGGTTCCCAGCTCCAACAGGTTTCTCTCTAGGAGTAGTTCTAGAAGTGTCCTTTAAGGAGTTTTTCTATTACTAGAAAGCAGACTTTGTAACCCTGCCATGAGAACCTCTTCCCACCCTCCTGAGTACTTTCTTGTGTGTATTTGGAAAGACACTGACCCGGATCCTATGTAGCTCAGGCACACCCTCTTGGGATGGGGCCCTTTACCCTGAGTGTACACTGAGACTTTTGACCTCTGTTGCTGGCACAGGCCATTGCACAGCAGTTGTCATCTGTATAAACAACAAGGAACCTGTGGCTGTAGCTGGCAAATCAGCTGTCTCTGACACAGACTGTGCCTACACGTGTGAAGAGACAGCCCCAGTGGAAGGTCATTGGCTAGGAAGTAGCAGGCTGTGGTCAGCAACACCACAGCTTCTCTAGACATTAGGCATAGACTTGCCACATGATCCGGCAGCTCTGCTTCTGGGCAGATGCCCAGAAGAACTAACATGAAGGCTCTATAGGCATTATTTTCAGGAGCAAACAGGAAGAACAATTTGCTTTCTGTTGCTGTGATACAAGTACTGACCAAAAGAAGCTTCAGAAGAAAATATTTCATCTTAAAGGTTACAGGCTGATGTAAAGGAAAGTCAGAGAGGAACCTGGAGGCAGAAGCTGAAGCGGAGGCTCTGGGGGAACACTGCTTCCTAGCTTGCTCCATGGCTTACTCAGCCTGCTTTCTTATGCAACCCAGGGCCATCTGCCACAGTGGCCTTGCCCCTTCTATATCGATCTTGAATTAAGAAAAGACTCCCAGAGACTTGCCTCCAGGCTAATATGATGGGACCATTTTCTCAGTTGAGGTTCCTTTTCAGATGACTCCAGATATGTCAAGTTGTCAAAAAAAAAAAAAAAATCCTATTCAGTACAAGCAGTGTTGGCCATAGCCATGAGGGTGGATTAGCAAGATGTAGTATATTCCTGCACCATTGCTTGGCTGCACAAATAAAACTTGGATATGTGCAACAATATAAATGGTTTTTGAAAACACCTTATGAAGTAAGGCTGACATGGAAGAATGGTAGAGATGAGTCCATACATTTGGGGTACCCGGATTCAGAAACAGGAGAATGTGTGGTCTAGTGGGTGGTTAATGGGTACAGTTTGCTGGGGATGATGTCAGTGCCCTGGGTGTACATGGTAGTGATGGCTACATATGGAATGCCTCTGTTGTCCACTTATGGGTAGTTAGAGGAATGGGGACTGTATAATCAGTAGAAAGTGTGGCCCTTGCCCAACTCCTGCTACAGGCTCATTCGAGATTAGATCCAGGAGTGATCGGGTTAGTGAAAGAGTTGGGATTAAACAGAAAGTGAGAGTGACGGTCCTTGGATAGTTAGCTAGCAGTTTTCCATACAGACAAGGGACGTGACGTTGCCTTTAGGTACCCAGATAACTCCTAGGCTCTATCCTCACAGTGACCCCAAGTGCAGAGGTGGGTTTAATTCTACGACGGTGAACTTCGCACCCATGCGTATTTATCACTGGTTGTATCTTGACCAGTGGCTCCGTGTTCAGCAAGGTGACAGCTGTGTACCCTCATATCTATGAACTTTTTCAGGGAACGCATGGAGCTTCTGGAGGAAGCTAAGAAGATGGAGATGGCCAAGTTCCGCTACATTCTACCTGTGTATGGCATATGCCAGGAACCTGTTGGCTTGGTCATGGAGTACATGGAGACAGGCTCCCTGGAGAAGCTGCTGGCCTCAGAGCCATTGCCTTGGGACCTGCGCTTTCGCATCGTGCATGAGACAGCTGTGGGCATGAACTTCCTGCATTGCATGTCTCCACCACTGCTGCACCTAGACTTGAAGCCAGCGAACATTCTGCTGGATGCCCACTACCATGTCAAGGTAGGGATAGCATGTGCTCTGGGGAATGGACAACCAGGATGCTAGATGCCTTAGGGAGGCTCTATCTAGATGATCTGGGATTCTGGAATAGAGCCTGAGAAAGGAAGTGATTGTCTTTGGAGCAGACAACTTGAAGCCAGGGCCTTTTTCACTGTAAGACCCACTGGAGAACCCAGCTGGTCACACTTGATCTGAACATGATAGGTTCTTGGAAGAGTGACCCTTATAAACCCATGGGATTCTCCATATCCTGGCATGTTAGGTTCTGAACACCCTGAAGCAGAGCAGGGACTTAAGGGTCCCAGGCTTATTGTCTTGAGAAATCGCATCAGAAGTTGGATTATGGACTGGCGAGACTTTGTGTCTTCTGATAATGGAACCTGGTTTTCCTCAGTGTTCTGGGACTGTGGCATAGGTGCTGTATTCTAGACACAGGGTGTGAAGAGGACTTGTTCATCTGTTTGTTCTCTGCTAGGAAGCTTTGGGCAGTCACTGATGTGAGGTCTACAGTATTGATTCTTTTTTTTTTTTTTTAAATTTTTAAAATAGAGTGTGAAGAGTGATACAGGAAACAGGTGCAATGTGCCTGGATATAAGTATTGACAGTTTGCACCGGGTTGTATGGCTTTGGACATGTTTTTCCTCTGAACACCTCTGCTTCAACACCAGTGGCAGCACCTGTCATGGACTTTTCTCATATATTTTGTCATGCACATGGCCTTGGGGAGTCCAGGTCATGGGCCCACAGTACTAATCACGACCTCCCTTCCTCTGTGTGCAAGAAAGCGGATGGACCAAGTGAGGGAGAGGGACAGAGGGCCCTGGAGCATTGTTCACATGAGGAACAATGTCCCCAGCCTATGCCACTGAGATATGTCTGCTTGTATAACATCCCCAGAGCCACCCTGCTGGCCTGACATTTAGGAGGTTCATCGTGAAACTCAGCTTGACTCGGTACACAGTAACCTGTGTGACTTGTGTGAAGCTGCTCATAGACTCAGACTCAGCCAGGCAGAGAAATTGATTTCCACTCTGTACAGTTGCTGTGAGTTGTGGCTTAGGTAGACATTGCCCAGCATATCATCCAAGGTGGCTTCCAGCATCTTCTTGTGACCTGAATTTTCTTGGGTTCTTTTTCCTTGTGACTGGGAGAGCTCAGCTTCTACTCTTCCTGGACAGAACAGGGCCTGTGGGCTCAGTGGATCATAAAAATCATTGCTCTCATATACGACACCTAAACCAGAAAAGGGAAATAATAACAAGCCTGTACTCTGGGTCAGGGTCTCACCACAGAGTGGAGGAGCAGTGTAGTCACTTGGTGGCTGCAGGTCTAGAGCAGAGATTGAAATAATAACTTCCAGAGATCTTGACAACCCACTACCATGCATACATGACATGTTCAGGAAAACCCTCTTACACACCACAATCACAGAAAGCCAGAGTGGTTTGTGAAGGTAGAAGGTGCAGACAGCCCCTGGCATACCTGGCAGGCTCTGCTTCTGTATGCAGCAGGGCATGCAAATGCAGGAGAGAGTAGACTTGAGGTGGAAGGAAGCTCAGAAAAATCACATAAAACTCTGGGCATTTGAGAGGGGTAAGGGAAGCAGCAGGCAGTACTGGGAGGAGGGTGGTGCATGGAGGCTCTTGTGTCTTTAAGAACTACTGAATGGGAGCTGGCTGTAGCACATGTGCTTTAACTAAGGATGCTGTGAGTATATACCCAGCACCACCTTGGGGGGCCATTGGTTTGGTATAGCCCAAGTCACTCTACCCACGGTCTCGGTAGAGTCCCTAGGTACTGCCCTAGGTGCAGCCAATGTTTAATATTTCATCCCCTTGTATATTGCCCTCCTCTTCTGAGAGGTGTGTGGGTGTTTGGGAGAGCTGTGATGTGCTTCTGAGGGGACACAGTATTATCCTCTTCCAAGTGTTGTCCTTGAGTGCAGTCAAGAGTTGGGACAAGGACACAACTTTGCTGATTAGTGGAGTAAAGACACTTTACTTCTGGGTTGCTATCTAGATGAGTGAGGGTTAGAGTTCACACACACAGTGTCCCTTTGAGAGTATAGAGTGATGTCCTGGTACCTAGTTTGTCACTAGTAGATGGTTTTTTATAGGTCTGGGTGCTAGCTGATCTAGGTGTTTTCTCAGACCTGGTACACAACAGGCACTTAATGCTTGTTCACTGAGGAAGTAAGGGCTGCCCTTGACAAATTCTGGGCTGACAGTCCCTTGCAGGCCATTGTCCCCTCAGCCTGGTGGCAGTTGTAATTCTTACAGTGTCAGCTGGATGGCTGGGCTGGAAGTGTGGAGTCATGATAAGAAGGTGTTCTATTCACACGAAGGGACTTTGTCCCAAAGCTGGGATACTGAGGCTACCTCCTCACCTGAGCCACCCTGAAAGGAGCTTGAAAAGTTGCTTTTGTGTGGTACCAGGCTATTACCAGAAAAGGTAGTCACTGACAAGAAGCTGAAAACAAACAGGAGTGCTCTTTTCCTGACTCGGCACTGATGACACTAGGCTGTAAGCTCCCTTCATGGGTATGGCCAGTCTAGATACAAGAATCCTGACTCAGCCCATTTCCTGTTACTACCAGGGTGTGTTTGAAGGTAAGTCCAGGAGTGAATTAAAAGGTTTAAAACCACATCAGCCTTGAAGGAGACTAGAAAAGGGCCATTTATATGTACACTGGAAGGCTACTTGGGTCTTACAAATACAGTGCTTCAAAGGGTCTGGTTTGCACCAGGATGTGGTAGCATCGGCAGAAAAGGGAGACTCCCAGAGCTGCCTGCAGGTCTGAGCTGCAAGGACTCCTTCACCAATGGGGAACCTGCCTCCCCTGTGAACTCTGGAAGTAGAGATGGGGGTCCTGACAGTGACTTCATCACCAAGGGAGGGGTTAGTCTGGAGTAGACTAGTGAGCCCGGAAGGTGATGAGGCGTGTGTTTTGCTCACTCTAAAGCTCTCTGAAGGCGTGTTGCGCTTTAAAGGACCTGCTGGCACTTGTAGTTGCCCCAGCTGGAAGGTTGCATAACCGGACTGACGATAGATGATAGATGCCCTAGCCTGTCACGTGGCTCCCTTGGCCTGAAAGCTAAAGGCTGTTTTTCCCTTCCTTCATGCTGACTGTGACCGTCAGCCACCAGGGTGGATGTGAAGCCTTACAGAAGCAGGGCTGGCTGTCATTCTGTTTGCATGGTGTCTTTCTTACCCATTCATCAAGTTTATAATAATGATGGTACATCCAGGCTTGGCCCTTCTGCATCCCTGTTTCCTGCCTGCTTAGAGATAGGGCGGTCCAGAGCACAGCCCTTCTGTTTGGGGGTGAGCCCCTAGAGCATGTGCTGGGGAACCACCATCCAATAGAGCAGAGGGAGATGTGCCACAGTAGCTCCCTTTGAAGCTGACATATCTCCTTTGGATTGCTTTTACAGATTTCTGACTTTGGGTTGGCCAAGTGCAATGGCATGTCCCACTCTCATGACCTCAGCATGGATGGCCTGTTTGGCACAATCGCCTACCTCCCTCCAGAGCGAATTCGTGAGAAGAGCCGGTTGTTTGACACCAAGCATGATGTATACAGGTGTGTGATATGTCACCATGCCCTAGGTGCCAGGCTAAGAGCTCTAAGTGTCACTGTTGCTCCTGCCCTGAGCAGCAGTTTCTAGAAAAGCTCTGGGGTACCATTCAGCCTTGGGGTTTGATGCACATGCAGATGGTGTGTGCCTGTTGGACTTGGGGATTTTAGCTGGCAGGTACTTGCTCCCAGGGGCGTTGAATGACTTTTTTCTCCTGTGGGTGATGCTGGCTGACAAAGAGGCTGTTCCAGTCTGAAAATGGCCTGCAACCCAGGCCTAGCCGGAAGCGAAGGAGTAGAGCAGAGAGAGAGTGGGAAGGGGGCGGGACTGATCAAGAAAGGAAGGCAGAGAGGGAACACAGCAAGGATATAAGGAAAATGAGTGGCTGAGGCAAAAGAGTTGGACAAGTTTAGGGTGGGGGAGGCAAGAAGAGCCAGGATGCCAGCATGGGCTTTAAAATATGTGGCAGGTTCTTTGAATACTGAAGGAGCCTAGAGACCCAGCATGAGCTTTGGCCCAGAGACCCAGCATGAGCTTTGGCCCAGATGGCCAATTGTCCCTTCTGCTAGTGATAGGGAAATGGCTCCTTTTGTTAAAGGGGAGCCTGCTTCTGAAGTTCCTGGTTAATGCTGGCTTTCCTCTAACCATCAGAATTGGGGAAATGGAGTTCTCTTTGGATCTGACATCCAGGATTTGTGTACCTAAGAACTACCTCCCTTTCCTCCTCAGATTGCGAGGGTCCTATTCTGAAAACCTTTTGGAAAAGAAAGGACCAGAGCAGCCAGCTCTGTCTTGTCACCAGGCCCAGCTAACTGGTTTGACAGAAGCCAATGTGCCAGTTTTGGGCTTTTGAACAGTGAGTCCCACTGGGCATGGCTCTCTGGAAACTAGTCAGGGCTTGCAGAGTTTGGGGATAGTCAAGTACTTTGTTTATTTTAATGTTGGTTTTAACTTTTGAACCTGCATTTTCCAGTTAATGAATCAGGCTCAATTTTCAGTCTTTTTTTTTAAGATTAGGCCATTTTCAGTGTATCTCGAAAATTTTACTTATTTAAACATTTGTTATTTGTCTGCCAGTAGCTGAGAGGGTTTTAGGCTCAGCTTGTTGTTTCTTAGTACTTTCTATATATTTTCTTAGCTACTCTCTGATGAAGCCTACCAGGGCCTCTTAGAAGAGTATTTTAGACAGAACCTGACCTTGGATTTAAAGGATTGAAGCCAAGGCGAGAAGAACAGGGGGCAAAGGTGCCTCCAGATGTCTGAGTACTTGGTCTGTGCCCCTGTGAGATGGCAGCCCAGAGCTTGGAAACTCTTTATCAAACCTGAGGCTACAGCACCAACTGATACCTAGTTTCCCTTTCAGCTTTGCCATTGTGATCTGGGGTGTGCTTACACAGAAGAAGCCATTTGCAGGTAAGTGGCTCTGCACAAAGACAGTAGACATGTGCTTGCACCTTCTCAGCCCTTCCACAGTGCCTCTGGGTTGTACTTGGCTGGGCTGGGTCCCCCAGGGCTTCAAGATATGTGGCCTTATGCCCACCCTGCAAGTATATTGAAGGCTCACAGCCAGATTTTGCAGGAGCTTGACAAAACACCTATGTGGACTTTCTTCCCCATTTATCAAGTTTATGTTGATAGTACTTCAGGCGTAGCCCTTCTGCTGTGTTCCTTACATAAGGACAGGTCAATTGTGGGACCATCAGACCATATGCAGCTTTATTCTTTGATGCTACTTAGTGTTTTGTGCTGCTAAAAGTCTGTATAACAAGGTATCCTTCCTTCACCTTCCTTTTTCCATCCCTTTAAAAAACAAATGGTGTAAAGCACATATGGCAGGATCTACTGTGTTAATCATTCTAAACACACTGAGAATAGCAGTAAAAACATTCATGTGGTTGGCCCCTCTCCAGAAGTTCTAGCATATCAACTCAAGTTTATAAAATTTAAGTCATTTTTAGCTGCATTGGGACAAGAAAGGTCTCTTTTCTTTTATGACATCTCTGGCTAGTTACACTATGGGGTATGACCAAAGATATTTGAAAATAGAGATCATGCTCAGTATATATGAGGCCCTGGGTTCCATCTCCAGCACCAGACAGGCAGCTATCACTAAATCAGAGCCCTCAAGTTGAGGCCCCATTGCTAGCACAGTCACACACTCACACCAGGCATGGAAAAGCGGAAGGGTAGAGAAAAGATCCTCTGAGCACTCAGGATTTAGGGGGCTTGGGGAGTTTATTAAGCACTTAGCAGAGTGGTTCTATTATGTTCCTGCCTTCCACTGTTTGTTCTTTTAAAAGAATATTAATTTTATGTATATTTGTGTTTGCCTGAGTGATGCCTGTACACTGCCTGTGTGCAGGAGTCTATGAAGGTCAGAACAGGGCATTGAATTCCCCTGGAGTTAGACTTACCAGGCAGTTTTGAACTGCCATGCGGGTGTTGGGAACTGAACCAGGATTATCTGCAAGAGCAGCCAGTGTTCTTAACCATTGAGCCTTCTCTCCAGTCCTTCCCCCATTGCTTTTTCTTTATGTTCCCCATCATGGAGGGCCACATACTGAATAATTTTCAGCATGACAGCCTACCTGTTGGGTGTGAAATTGTCTAATAGCATTGACTCTTGAGTCAGGTGTGTGGTAGAGGTTCTAGGCTCTCAAATTTTGTTACCTACTAACTAGGAGAATCAGGCAGCAGAATTTCTCAGATGCCATGTAGACCCCATCAAGCTTTGGCAGCAAAAAAAATCTTGTAGGTGTTCTCTTGGCTCTCACTGCATCTGGAAAGATTGCTGGGTTTGGAAGGCTGGATTATCATGGAAGTAACCTGCAGATACTGAAGAGATAGGCATTGCACAAGACTTAACGGGAAAGTGAACAAAGCGTCAGTGTGGACCTGGCAGCCGATGGCAACTGTGGGCCAATTTTCCATACCTGCCAATAGGTGCCTGCTGCTCTGTGGGGTGTGCTTGGAATGTAGGGGTGGGGAAATGCCCGTGGGAACAAGTGGCTAATGGGCTGTGTGGTTTAAGATGAGCCGAAGGTCACCCACTGAGAGTCCCTCTTGAGCCCTTCCTAATTAGGGTTGGTTGGTAATAATAATGGCAGCATCTGTGCCCATGAGTTTATAAATCTGAGAAAAACAGAGAATGTTATGTCTTATAAGGATATGGATTAAAGAAAACTCCAGGTTTAGAAAGGGAAACTACCAGGTTTGGTAGTGTTCTAGGTGATAGGCATGTCATAGCATATCCCTGGCACTTGTCCATACATCTCAGTGAGGAGCCATCTCCTTCTCCTCAAAGTCTTGATGTCTGTTTCTTCTTTGCAGATGAGAAAAACATCCTACACATCATGGTGAAAGTGGTAAAGGGCCACCGCCCAGAGCTGCCACCCATCTGCAGACCCCGGCCACGTGCCTGTGCCAGCCTGATAGGGCTCATGCAACGGTGCTGGCATGCAGACCCACAGGTGCGGCCCACCTTCCAAGGTGAGTGCCCTTCCCTGTCGTCTCATCACTGCTGTGCGATGGCTTTTCCAGATGACCAGGACAGGGTTGAGGGCCAAGCTCAGGTGGAGAACAATGTGTGCAGAGACAGGGATGAAACAAGCCCACCACTAACAGGTTGGCCCATCCCCTACTTTGGCTGCCCAACACTGAGAGCTGGGATGGGTTGTCAGACCCAGTGTCCACTTATTCTCCTAGCAGGCTGCATTTGCTTCCAGGGAGCTTAGAATCCTGGATTTCAAGTTCAGGTACAGTGGTGTGCACTTAGGCACACCACATGAATCTGGGGAGACATGAGTAGATGGGGTTCACTTGCCAGTCCTGATTGCTTTAACCCTTTATGTCTGGCAGGTTACTAAGAAAGACCTTTTTAGATCCTGACGAGACTTCGCAGGTGGTTGCCCATCCACTCAGGATGGTGGGTGGGTTGTCTTCTCGTGATGCCTGGGGTGTTTTCTACAAACTGACAATGGTATTGGGCATGTCCTCTGCTGGTCCCCACTGGGACTGGGGTATCACTGCCTCTGTCCCCATAGAATTATGTAGGAGTTACATCTAAATGACAGCCCTTTTTGTTTTCTCTCTCATAGAAATTACCTCTGAAACAGAAGACCTTTGTGAAAAACCTGATGAGGAGGTAAAAGACCTGGCTCATGAGCCAGGCGAGAAGAGTTCTCTAGAGTCCAAGAGTGAGGTAAGCACCTCTGATAGGCATCTTTGGGCCTCCAGCTGGTGGTGGGATTTTCCAGTCCAACATCTTTCCTGAAAATTCCTCCCCATTTCCCTCTGAGCCTGTCCTACATCTCCTTCCAGAAGTGTAGGTCCCATGGTGTGTGTGTAGGGGGTCCCCATCTGCTCAGCACACTAGAGATTAATAAATGTAGGTAGAACTATGAAGGACAGATGGCCTCCATCCTCCTGGGCCCCTGGTAGGTGGGGCTTGAGGATCTGAGCACAGTCTGCCCATAAATGGTTTGTGTTACAAGTATATGTGGTTATTCAGGAGTGGTGAGAAGCTCCAAATGCCAGGGGTAGCTGAATGCCTCAAGGGTAATGATTGATTGAAGCAGGGAACTCTCCATTGTCAGGGTTGGGAGTGGTGGTGAGGTGGTGGTGGCTTCTCTGGCATTGGACAGCTTCTCCCGAGGAGAACAGCTATGGGACAGGTGTGAATTGGGGACAAAGATTCTCCTGACAACAATAAAGGGACAGAATCTACCTCTTATATGTTGGTAGCCAGCAAGTAGATGTGACTTAGTACACAGGTAGCAAGCACAGTAAGGCAGTGGTTCCCAAAGGGAGGAGGGCTCAGAAAGAGTGAGAAATCCTCAGACTTAGTTACTAGAAATCTGCTGTTCTTGAAGCAACCAGACCTGTATCCCCCACCCTCGTGCCCTTGTTCTCATAGCCCTAAGCCAGACTGACATACCTGAGAAGTCTGAAGCTTTGTCAGAGCAAAGGAGAACCCCAGCCTAACTGCTTTCCTTTCTTGTTGGGCTGCCTGTCATGGGTAGACTGGGTCTGGCCTTGCCTGCACTATGCTCTCACAGCTCACCCAAGGACTGCCTGTGGCCTAGACAGGGCCCCCGAGTGGGTGGCAGCATCCTGTAGTTAAATTTTTCTGTTTTTGCAAAGTCATTATTCTTACAGTGTCTTTCTGCCAGGGAAGTCCACGAGGTTTCTTTGCAGCCCTGAGTCTCGGGGCTTCTTGATACTTTTTGTCCACGGTAGTCCATTGCTATGGGACCTCTATCTAATAGTTTCTGGTCCCCCTGTCTTGCTCTCTGTGCTCTGACATGGAGACTAGAGGGGCAGAGTCCTCACTGTTACCCTTTCCATCTTTGCAGGCCAGGCCTGAGTCCTCACGCCTCAAGCGTGCCTCTGCTCCCCCCTTCGATAATGACTGCAGTCTCTCCGAGTTGCTGTCACAGTTGGACTCTGGGATCTCCCAGACTCTTGAAGGCCCTGAGGAGCTCAGCCGAAGTTCCTCTGAATGCAAGCTCCCATCATCCAGCAGTGGCAAGAGGCTCTCGGGGGTGTCCTCAGTAGACTCAGCCTTTTCCTCCAGAGGATCGCTGTCACTGTCTTTTGAGCGGGAAGCTTCAACAGGCGGTGAGTGTCTCTGAGCACTGGTGAGCTTGCACAGGGCTCTCTGGTGAGTTGTGTTAGAGTCTAAGCAGCTACCGTGCTGCAGTCTCTTGCCCTGGTAATTCTTGTCTTCTTTCTGTTTTCTCTAATGAGTTTTTGGTGTCATCATAGCCTGTGCTCAGACCACTGATCCAGAAATTCCCACATCAGTGGTATGGTTATGTTGGGGTCTAACACTAGAGGAAGATAAACCACATCACCTGCTGAGTCAGCCCTGGGGCAGAGGTTGGTCTCAAGTCTACAGCCTGGAAACCTCAAGTCCCATCTAATGAAACTAGTGACACCTGGAAACTGTACTTTTGCCAGCCTTATGCCTCATACTCAGACACTTCCAGATAACCCCTACCCCAAACTTTTGTGTTTATACTGGGGAGGGCTTTCCCAACCCTGGGGTAAAAAAAAGTGTTTTTATTCTGCAAATCAACAGAGGAATGCTTTGGAGACATCAACTGTACTCCCCAAGGTAGATGCTTTAAGACCTGCAAATAAAGGATGTATCCTGAATGTCCTTGTTCGGAGTCCTTAGAGGTGTGGTCCACCTGACCACAGTCCCCAAACCTTAGCCCACATTCTTTAGTGGTTGCCCTACTCTGATCTCTGACATTGTCTCTCTTCTCCCTGTAGATCTGGGCCCCACAGACATCCAGAAGAAGAAGCTAGTGGATGCCATCATATCAGGGGATACCAGCAAGCTGATGAAGATCCTACAGCCCCAAGATGTGGACTTGGTTCTAGACAGCAGTGCCAGCCTGCTGCACCTGGCTGTGGAGGCCGGACAGGAGGAGTGTGTCAAGTGGCTGTTGCTTAACAATGCCAACCCCAACCTGACCAACAGGAAGGGCTCTACACCACTGCATATGGCTGTGGAGAGGAAGGGGCGTGGAATTGTGGAGCTACTGCTAGCCCGGAAGACCAGTGTCAATGCCAAGGATGAAGACCAGTGGACTGCCCTGCACTTTGCAGCCCAGAATGGGGATGAGGCCAGCACAAGGCTTCTACTAGAGAAGAATGCTTCTGTCAATGAGGTGGACTTTGAGGGCCGAACACCCATGCATGTAGCCTGCCAGCATGGACAGGAGAACATTGTGCGCACCCTGCTCCGCCGTGGTGTAGATGTAGGCCTGCAGGGAAAGGATGCCTGGTTGCCTCTGCACTATGCTGCCTGGCAGGGCCACCTGCCCATTGTTAAGCTGCTAGCCAAGCAGCCTGGGGTGAGTGTGAATGCCCAGACACTAGACGGGAGGACACCCCTGCACCTGGCTGCTCAGAGGGGGCACTACCGTGTGGCTCGCATTCTCATTGACCTGTGTTCTGACGTTAATATCTGCAGCCTGCAGGCACAGACACCTCTGCATGTTGCCGCAGAGACTGGACACACTAGTACTGCCCGGCTGCTCTTGCATCGTGGTGCTGGCAAGGAGGCTTTGACCTCAGAGGGCTATACCGCCCTGCACCTGGCAGCCCGGAATGGACACCTGGCTACTGTCAAGCTGCTCATAGAGGAGAAGGCTGATGTGCTGGCCCGGGGTCCCCTGAATCAGACAGCACTGCACCTGGCCGCTGCCCGTGGACACTCAGAGGTGGTAGAAGAGCTGGTCAGTGCTGACCTCATTGACCTGTCTGATGAGCAGGGCCTCAGTGCACTGCACCTGGCTGCTCAGGGCAGGCATTCACAGACTGTGGAGACACTGCTCAAACATGGAGCACACATCAACTTGCAGAGTCTCAAGTTCCAAGGAGGCCAGAGCTCTGCTGCCACATTGCTCCGACGCAGCAAGACCTAGCTTGCCACCACAGAACCAGGGCTCGTGTAGGCTTCTGGCCCATCCTTGTTTCCTTGTGGGGACATAATGGTCATGGGACACTGCTCACCCTGTTGGTGACCTGCCCGTACACTGACCAAGCAGAGGCTAATGGACAAGGCAAGAGTAGCTGTCTTGGGGCACAGTAGCCAAAGTGTCTGATGTCAGATGGGACTAGGTTGGTGTTATGTCACTGTGGTATTGATTGGCTGCTGATGCAGGCCTTTAATGACAAAGCCTATACAAGAATGTCTCCTCTGTCCTAGAGCAAGCCATTTCTGCTTGCTTGGAGCATGACATCTTCAGTAGAGATGTGAGAAGGGCAGTGTCCTTTGTCTTCTTATTGTGATGGGCAGAGTAGCTGTCTCTGGAGACATAGTGGGTTCTTAATAGATGAATGACATGGTAGCTTTGCTTGAGACCTGTGAGGATCTGGCTGCTGGAGTCTAGAAAGGGAGTGATTATAAAACCACAGAACTGGCCCTAACACTGAACAGCCTTGCCAGCATGAAACTGTTGTTTCATTTGGTTTTGGTTTTGGTTTTTAGTTTTGATGTCTAGATCACCATGCCTCTTTCCCCTGATTTCCCTGCTGAGTTCTCAGCTAAAACGTCAGAACCATATATATAAAAGTTACAGGAAAATTTTTTGTAAATGGGTTTTATACTAAAAGTTGTTTAGTCAAACAGTTCGCTCTTTCAGGCTCTTTTGGTGAAGTGATGGTTTGTGTCAAGGACTTTGCTGACTTGCCCATTGGCAACTTCTGCTATGTTCTAGCTACAGTAGATGAATGTGGGCAGAGGTGGCCATTGGGGATGGTTGTACTCTGAGGAGTCAGATCTGATAGCCTTTTGTTGTACCTTCCCCATTTGTGTTCTGAACATTGTCACTGTAGAAGTGACCTGTGTGCAAACCTGCTATAGCATGGTCTATGGCACAGAATGATATTAATGTACTGTGTACTTTGACATGAATCATGGACAGGATACTTTTTCATGACAGGAAATAGTGGAGCTGGCTATGTTTTAATATGCCTCAATTTGTCTTCACTGTCTCCCTCTCTTGTGTAAAACACGGGGACCATAGGAGATGTTTTATGTCAATAAAGGACTCCGCCTACTTTTGGAATTCACAGACTGTTATTTCTTATCAATAAGCTCTAATTATCTGCTTCTTGAAAACTAGAGGTCTGGGGCAGTAACATGGGGATTGGAGATGTTTCATATGATACAGCACAGGGCATGGGAGATTCTGGATACAGGATGACCCAGAGCATCTGTCTTTCTTGGATATACCAGATCTTGTGGGGAGGAACTCCTAGCATCAATGTTTGCATTTCTTTTTAATTATTTACTATTCTCATGTTAACTTTACATCTGAAATACTTTCAGATTGTATCAATGATAATTTCACATTGACTCTGGGCTTCTCATTCAGTTAAATTTAATTGTCGTCATTTTCCTGACTATCCTTTTCTTAGCCACTACCTTTGCATCCAACTGTCCATCAACCCACCACCACCACCATACCCGACCTTTCAACTACTCTCTTGTCTACTCAACTGCCCATCTGCTTTACCCATCCACCCACCACCCCTCAGAGTAGCTTGCAGACAGGATGTCCAGTTAGTTTTCAGTCCTTCAGTGTATTTCCTCAAAACCAAGGACTTTAGCTTTCTAACAGCCATCAGAATCAGGAAGTTGGCAGTGTGCTATCTAGTCCATAAATCCTTTTAAAATTTTACTGGTGATCTCAAAGACAGCAGAAGTGGCTCTTCTTAACCTTGGGGGACCTGGATTCCGTCCAGTTCCTTGGGTTTAGTTGTCACATCTCCCCATTTTCTTCTTTGCTCAGTTCCAGGCTTCTCGTCTTGCATAACCTTTACGTTTTATGGTATGTGTAGCACTACTACATGAGGTTTGACCCTCCTCATGGTGGGTTAGGTTCCAGTTTTGACCAGCACACAACAGACTCAATACTGTGTTCTTATATCCCTGTTTATTTTCACTGGTATTGGTAAACAATGACAGATTCCTGTTTAGCCAATGGACCAAACACTATTATCCCTTAATGCTCAGTGTTTCCCTAAGTTGCCCAGCTTGAGGACTTATTGCTTGGACTGGCTGAGGCTGTACAGGCTTGCCATACAGCCCTCCTACCAGGAACAACCTTTTTTCTGTGTGTGTGTGTTTCAAGAAAATTGGCAGAAAATGTTGAAAAATGCTGATCTAAGTGCTGTTCCCACACACTCATAGAGTGTCCTTGCTGCTAGACCCTCACAGAGAGATCAGGGAGGGTCCTTTGTGGACTCCCATCTGTGTCATATATGGATTTGTGAGTTTTGCTAGACCAAGGCCTTCACCAACAGTTCGTCCACCAATAGTTCCAGTGTTCCTGATTACTATACCTTTCATCTGGGTTCCTACAACTTCAGTGTTGCCTACAGTTCAGTCCAGTGGAGAACTTTCTCTGCCTCAGCCTGCTGCACTGTCTGCTCAGAGCCCCAAGCCGCCTTTACCTTGCAGAATCATTTATCTGTCAATCTTTAGCCAGGCATGAGAGCCAATACTACCCCATTTGGCTTAACACCCCTCCCTTCCTCTGTGGGGCACTTACACACAGTTCCCTTCCTGACTCTGTGGGGCACTTACACACAGTTCCCTTCCTGACTGACTCTGTGGGGCACTTACACAC
>NC_034601.1:88719861-88724835 GCF_900095145.1 Mus pahari | reverse complement strand
CTGACTCTGTGGGGCACTTACACACAGTTCCCTTCCTGACTGACTCTGTGGGGCACTTACACACAGTTCCCTTCCTGACTCTAGTTTGGAGTAATGGGTACTCTAAGTAGTAGCATCTGGGTGCTCACGTGCTCCTGCTTTTCCTCCATGCTGCTCCTGGCCCTGGCCCTGCCCCTGGCCCTTTGCTCAGGAGCACTTTCCTGGTCTGAGGACTGCCTAGCTCTTCTCTTGGACCTGCTTAAGAAATGCTCCTGTGTTTCAAAGCTCTGAGTTGCTCTGGGCAGTGCCCCTCAGGATGATCCAGCTAATTCCCCTAGAACCATAACCAAGCAAAGGGCCTTTGGCTCAGTGAGAGATCCTGCCTCAGGACAGTAAGGTGGAGAGTGATGGAGCAAAACACCTGATAACTTCCTCTAGCCTCTACATGTGTGCATACCTGGGCTTGTATGCAGGCATTACACAGATCACATAATACATATGCAACATACCGTACATAAACTACTTAAACAACATATTATACACATATATAACGTACTATACATACATACACACTGCACATATACATCACACACATACTCTGTACTACACATACATTTCCACAATGCACTATACAGAGACCACATACACACATCCCATAACATATATACCATATAGACATATATCACATTACACACCCCATCCCCGCAGACTGATAAATATAAACTACATTTAACACACACACACACACACACACACACACACACACACACACACACAGTGATTCCAGTAACTGAATTCTGCCTGAAGGGGTGGCATAAACAGAATTGCTATGATGAACAGTTCTCACACTGCAGCTAGTTCTGGAAGTGAAAACATTCTAGAGCTTGCTGGATAGTTGTCTTGGGTCACCATGAAGGCAGTAGCTGTGAGTTGTTCCCTGCCCAAAGGCCATTGCTATCACGTGAAAATATCTGCACACTAGGCAAGGAAGCTTGAACAAAAAGCCCTTGTGGTGCTGGATTAAGGAGAAAGGAGACAGAGAAAGCTGCAGGTGGATATTTTCTCTGCTTGTTTTCACAGAGTTAAACCCATTGCTGGGCAAGCTCTTTAGAAAGATCCCCACAGTGTGAGCTGACCCTGAGTATGCAACTCTAGGTGAAGGGAGAAGAGCCCTCTCCCCAGTTTCACAATGTAATGTCTGAAGATGTTGGCTTTCCTCTGTGGCAACCCAAAAAAGTGAGGTCTCTTCTTGGTTTCCTTTCATAGCTCCAGCTCCTCTTCCCCCTGGAGTTACTGCCAGGAACAACTGGGCCACTGGAAAAACAAGGTTCTGTGAGGTGGCAGCTGAGGCTGCAGGTGTGGCTGGTATGACAGGTGTGGTTGGTGGGAGGTGGCCCTTGCAGAAAAGGACAGTGAGCCTCCGCCATGGGCTGCAGGCTGAGTTGTCCTTCCTCACGCTTCTTTTTTTCCTTAGCCTTCCCTTGAGGCTATACAAGGACCCCTGCCTTCTCTGCACTGAGAGGGACAAGCAAAGACCCCATCTTACTGCTAGGACAAGACATTTCCTTCTTTTCCACTGTAGTAATTTAAACAGGTATACACTTCCTTAAAGCCATCACCTCCATACAATATTACCTAAAGTTCTCAAGGAATTAATTTTTTTGGTTTATTAGGCCTGCTGGTAGATTGCTTTTCTGCCTGCCTTATCTTTATGGACTGTGAGCACACTTTCAATATTGTTCTATCTGTGGGAATCTTTTGTGCCTGGGAGGGATTTTTTTTTTTTTTTTTTGTGAGATCCACAGCTGGGCTGCCAAACTGTGATTGGTTTTATGCTCTTTTCAGGGTTCTGTGGGTTCTAGGCCACAGAGGTAGAAGGATATTAAATGGCAAGATATTTCTACACTGTGCAGGCCTGGATACATGTTCAGATCATCCCCCTTTGCTGGTGGGTGGGGTATTTTCCTCCAGGAGTGGCCCTTGAGGGTTTCTGTCATAACAACTATCACATGGGCCTTGCCTTTCTCTGGTCTCTGAATGATTCTGCTTGCATCCCTTCTTAATGAGTTTAGCACAGACATTATTTCAGTTGAGGGCAGCTGGTTATCAGCCCAAATCATCTTACTTCCACAATTCATTTACTTCCGGCCCTGGAGTTTTGTCCCCTCTCCTCCTTGTCTGTTAATAGTCACTTGTAAGGATTCTAGTGTAGCCAACAGTCCAGCAGTGTGGCAAGGGAATCTAATTGCCAGAAATGAACATCTTTGCAAGCCAGGAGTCAATGTCTCACCAAATCACCAACAAGGGGGTGGGTCTAATAACCATGACCTAGTCATAATGATGCCTAAACAGTGAATTTGGATTCCAGTGACAGCAGTGACATAACCGTAACAGCCCCGTGGGTGTGGGTGGGGCTGTTGTGTAAGAGGCAGATCTTCATCCTGCACAGCTGGGAAGTCAGTCTTTAGCAGAAAAAGCACAGGGTAAAGAGAGCATGGGATAGGTAATCACTGGAAGCCAGGCCTGGGATGGACCCTGGCTGGGGTGGGGGTGATGGGACAGAGGAGTTGTTAAGGTCTGTGTCCTCCACGTGAGCCTTTCAGCTTTTACACTGTAACATTTTTACTGTGTTAGTTTAAGAACAGACAACATGGAAAAGACTGTCTCAACTTGTCTGCAAGCAGGAGGGTATCCATGGGGCGCGGCACAGGGACACAGGGGGACAGGGGAGAGTCTGACAACTGTGCTGGGCCTTTTTCAGAATCACAGGAACTGACTAGTGCTTTCACTTTTTATGGTAGTGGCCAGGTGTTTTAGGGTGGGTTTCTACCACACCATGTCTTCAGTACCTTGGGTGCCAGTGAGTGGGCCAGTGGTCTGGTAGCTTCCTGAGGTAGCGAAGAAAAATACACAGAAGTGAGACAAAAGTACCTGGTGGGCAAGCAAAGTTGCCCCAACTTAGCACTTGCCAATTGACTTTCTCACGACTTCACACCTGACTTCTTTCCATGCAACCAGCAGCCCTCAGAGGCACCAGTAGCTTCCCAGAGATGGGGAGGTGGTGTTCTGAGATCGTCCCTGCCCATTGCTTTGGGCCCCAGTGAGAACATTCCATGTTTCCTGTGTTTCCTTGTCTGAGTAACTGGGCAGAGCAACTCTGAGGAGCTTGTTTCTCCTGCTTGGCTCCCTCCACCCATCCTCCCATTTAGCCTCTAGAAGATGTAGAGGCCTCTGACCCTGGGTGGATCCCACCTTGATCTTGCTCCCAGGCCCTAGCCAGGTGCCCTCCAGCTGCTTCATGTGTGGGCGAATGTGGTGTACTGGAAGGTGACTGAGGTCTGCTTTCAGTAACTGCCTGTGGTTGGCCTGATGGATGTTGCCCAACCTAGAAAGGCAAACGAACTTGTCTTCTATCTCCTTCCGTGCACCTCTATCACCAGGATGCCTCTGCAGCAGGGAGAGCAGAGGGCAGATCGCCAGGCCTGGCCCTGTTGTCCTGACCAAGCTCACTCGGTCATGATTGATGCTGAAAACTGAGCGAGAGGAGATGACAGGATGTCCTAGTTTGTTTTCTATCGTTGTGGTGACCAAAATCAACATAAGGAGAAATGGTTTGTTTGGCTTAGAGGTCACTGTCATCGTCTCAATAAGCTAAGGCAAAATTCAATTGAGTTTCCCTCTTTTTAGATGACCCTCACTTGTATCAAGATGACAAAAAGTAACCAGCACAGGGATAGAGGGAGCTGGCAGAGTCATAGTCTCTCATCCCCGCAACCATGCTTCTGACCCATTTTGGGTTGAGCAAGCATTGTGGACACTACTTAACATTCAGGGGAGGCCAGAGGGACTGGCTGTAGCATTCTTCTTAGAATGCAGACAGTCCCAGTAGCCTTACATAGGGCTGGGCCGCACTCAGGAGGTAAGGGGTTAGAGCAGAGGCTGTGCAGCTCTCATAGGCTGCCAAGAACTGCTGGGAACATTTTTCCTTCATTTCTCAAAGCCAGCCGTGGCTTGTTGGGACCT
This sequence comes from Mus pahari, assembly GCF_900095145.1. NCBI lineage: Eukaryota > Metazoa > Chordata > Mammalia > Rodentia > Muridae > Mus > Mus pahari. Next base: position 88,720,833 of record NC_034601.1, on the reverse strand, counting down.
GCTACCGGAAATCATCACCAGCCAATCTTCTCTGGGTGGGGGCCTTGTGTTCTGGGTGTATCCATCCCATTGTCCTTGAAGTAGACTATCCTTTGTCTTAGAGACAGGGAAGGCCTGCAACCTCCCACCATCTGACCAGGGGAGACAGCCAGGGCGAACAGCTTCTCAGAGGGTGTACATACTCTGTTCTCAAAGAATATGGAGAGTTCAGCGTTCTCTGAAGGGCTTGTGTGCACTTCAGCAACCATGGCCAGCTGTGTCCCTGGCCTGAGCAGGTCTAGAGTCTCTGGTCTTTGCTTCTTCCAGGTCTTTGATGCAGAACTATAGCCAAAGGAGTTGGTGTGGGAGAGACTGGGTCTGAGTGTAGGGCTGTGGGGACAATGGGCCAGGTGCTCAGGGTCCTACATCACTGTCAACTGTGAATGTTAAAAATGCCCTACTGCATCGCTCAGCCATGCCTGGGCTTTCCTGCCTCTGATTATGGCACTAAGCCTCCAGCTCCTGGCCAAGAAACCTGGGCCTTCTTGGCCTCTCATGGGGTCTTGTTCAACCCCAACTCCTTCTGCATCATGGCTTCCCTCTCTGTTCTTACCATCTCTGAGTCTACTTCTACTAAAAAACATCTCCTGGGGCATCATAGACCCTTACTGTTCTATGTATCTCATGTTGGATGTCTTAATACATCCATGAACAGGTGCCTATGCCCTGTGGTGGGACCATAGCTAGGCATCACCTGGTTGAGAAAGCTGTATAGCATGTTCAGCCACCTGATGACCCCACCTGATTACTAGCCAGTGTAACCAGTCAGCTACATGCAAAGCACCAGACTTGATAGCCCCTACCAGAATGCACAGAACTCTCTACAAGGATGCTCTACTTCTACCACACCCCTTCCAGAAACATAAGGCAAATATATATATGTATGTGTGTGTGTGTATGTGTGTGTGTGTGTGTATGTGTGTGTGTGTGTGT
>NC_034601.1:88717994-88719789 GCF_900095145.1 Mus pahari | reverse complement strand
TGTGTGTGTGTGTGTGTGTGTGTGTGTGTGTGTGTGTGTGCATTATACTGTATCTTCTAACTAGTGCATACTGAAATTCCAGGTATTATGAGGGTTTTACTTTTTTTTTGCACTGGTTGATGAATACCTTGTAAGTTTTTATAATTTATGTTTTTACTTTATTATTTATGAACAGTGATAGTATAATGACTTGGTTTTTGTCTTGTTTTGTTTTGACAAGGTCTCATTTAGCCCAGACTGAAAAATGCCTGATTTTTTGCCCCCACCTTCTTTTTTTTTCTTTTTTTTAAAGATTTATTTATTATATATAAGTACACTGTAGCTGTCTTCAGACACTCCAGAAGAGGGAGTCAGATCTTGTTAAGGATGGTTGTGAGCCACCATATGGTTGCTGGGATTTGAACTCTGCACCTTTGGAAGAACAGTCGGGTGCTCTTACCCACTGAGCCATCTCACCAGCCCCTTGCCCCCACCTTCTAAGTTAGGGATTGCAGGCATGCTCCTAATGCCTGGCTAAGAATAGCCTCTTTTTCTTGGTCTTCTGGCTTCCTAGGATTTCTTATGTTCAGAAACATTATTTTGAAATGTTCCTGAATTAGGAGTTCCCCCTAAATAAGCATCTCTCTGGGTTTGTGCTCGTGGATACTGTAACTGTTAGTGGGGAAGTCCTTAGCTGCCTTTCAGAAGCAGCTCTGCCACTGGCAAAGCTAGGTCCACTGGGAGCAGGCAGAGTTTTCCCACAAAATGACAAATTGTGGGAACTGCTTGAAATTGCCATAGCAACCACTGGTGAAACAGCTGAGGGATGCTGTATGGTGACCATTCCCAGATTGGAGGGACTTCAGCTCCTCACTGAGCCCTAGAACAGGTGGCTCATGAAATGGCCTGTGCCAGGCAAAGCCCAGAGCCCAGAGCAGACATCCAGTATATGCAGCCCCACACGGTTCAGCTCAATGTGATGTGGCTCCCACAAGCTTGGTGTCTGGCTAGTGCTGACCACAGAGGGTGCGGCAGGATCAGGTGAGGTTGGGGTGGCTGATGTGAAGACAAACATCTGGCACATGGGCTGCTCTCTGGTTAGCCACTGGTCTAGGGTGTGTCTCCTAGCCTGAGGGATCACCGGCCTCCTCCTATCAATCTGGATTAACTGGTGAGGTTGGTGTCAGCCTTTGGTAAGGACTGGGATTTTCCTCTGAGGCTGACGGAGCTTGGGCTGAGAGCTGTGGAAAGGAAGCTGTTCCTTTCTCTGGTTCCCAGATAGTTTGCAGAAGGCCAGTGGTGGAGCAACCTGCAACATTGAAGAGGGTCTGAGTGCTGAGCAGCCTTACAGAGAGCCAAAGTAGCTTGGTTCTGGAAAGCAGAGGGATGTGTTTTGGCACCTGAAACCACGGAGCCCGGTCCTCAGGCTCTGACAAGCACTGCCACCCTTAAGGTTAAGCAAAGCCGGATGTAGGCATGCCATTCCCCAGCCCCAGGACAAAGCTGAATTAATGATCCTCAGAGCTGGAAGGCACTGAGCAGGCTGGTTTCCTGCCTCAGTCCCAGATGTGGAGTCCCTTCTTGTGTTAGTTACCCAGTACAAATGGCTCTAATGGACTTTGAGTCCTAATTTGAGGAAGCAGATGAAGTGTGTGTGTGTGTGGGAGAGGGGTCCTGTCCAATTTTTTTTTTTTTACATTTAATTGTTTTGCATGTAACAATAAATAAATAAATAATGTAACTTAAAAAGAAAGAAAGAGCCGGGCAGTGGTGGCGCACTCCTTTAATCCCAGCACTTGGGAGGCAGAGGCAGGCG
>NC_034601.1:88662976-88717869 GCF_900095145.1 Mus pahari | reverse complement strand
GTGACTGTTGTTCTTAGAGACCCCTTCATGAGGCTAAAATGTAGGTCAGAGTTCACTTGTACTCTAGATCTCAGAGGACTCAGAGGGCCCCCAAATCAAGCAGTAGAATGGGGAGGACTCTGTCCTTTGACACTGATATCAAGGCTCTGATGTTTTCCCTTCTTCTGTCATAAAGCTGAGTGGTGATCGGGCAGCTGTCCTTACTCACACCTCTTAATCTCCCCACAACTAACCAAACCACTGGCTCTACCTTGATCTCTCTGAATCCAGCACCTGACCCTGCTCCCCTCATCTTGGGTAGTGCTCTGAGGCTGCAGCCTCTGGCTTCTGTATTCAGCCTTCCTTAGCCTTTCTCTCTACAGGAAGCATGGTCTCTAAGTGGCCCTCATGGTTTCAGGTTCTAAGTTTTGTAGGCAGTCAAGGCCTCAACTCATCCGGGGGCCTGACTGTCTGGGACCCCCCCAACCTCCCCAACCCCCCTCCCCACCATCTATCTTTCTATTTCTGGGTTCCACTCACTCCTCACCTCCTCTACTGCCTCTTCTCCCAGGTCACTATCACCTTGTCCAGGAAACCTCTGAGCCCACATGCAGATGTTCACAATTGGCCTGGGGAGCACAAGACAATGCCTGGAAACACATAGCTGAAGTTTCTTATAGTCTGCACGAAGGATCTACCCCATGAGGTGTTTCCCAGCAGCCAAAGAGAATCTCATCATGGTTGGTCTCTCTCATCGGGAGAAAGGCTTGTTTCTCTCTGCAGTTTTCCAGATATATCTACATACAATAGGCTAGAGAATTGTGGGTGTTGGGAAAAGGAGAAAGAAGAAAGAAGTGTGGGGCTGAGTGAAGGACATGGATGAACAGCAAAATCTGGGCCAGGGCCAGGCATTCAGTCCACATGAGTTGGTCTTACTCATTGGGAATGAGAAGGTGTGTGGGGAGTGTTGTGAATATTTCCCTTTCTGAACCCATTCTCTCAAAGCCAAAAGTGAACTGAACCTATCTGGAGTCTAAGTTTCACCCTGGTCTTTCTGCACTGGAACTAGAAGTTGGGCAAGGCACAGTGGCTGCTGCCTCTCTTCCCTCTGTGTCTCCAGCCCCGGGAGCCAAGCTTGGCATGTGGTACATATGGTGGGAATCTGTGAAACAAGGCCCAACGATTATGCAGCTAAAGATCTCTGAGATTTGCTTGAGATCCCTGGCCCTGTATCTCACATACCTTCTCCCAGACAGTCAGACAAAAGCCTCTCCACAGGATGTACTTTAGGAAAGGAGAGGGGGCTTCTACAGAGAGAAACCAAGGAAAGCCCTAAAGGCAAGAGCCTTTTTAATACCACTGGCTGGCTAATAAGGGTCTGTCAAGTATTTCAGCTCCTCAAGACAAAACAAAGTATTTTTAAAAGATGTCTGAGGTAAAAGGAGATCTTGCTTCCAGGAGAAGCATGTTGAGCTAATATGTGACCTGTGCTACACAGCAAGGCAGGGGAGGGAGCCACATGTGACCAGGGGTCAGTCTTAGACCCCTGGGTTAGAGAGCAGAGCTCAGTAAATGTGTGGGTTATACAATGTGACAGAAGTCAAAATGCCTCTTTACAGACAGGGGTCCTTGTTACCTGGAAGACCTGGGTTTACTGGCAGCACTGAAAGGCTCTGAATCTCAGACTGGTGAAAAGGAGCAGATGTGATTACAGCAGGTCCCTGCGCCTGATGCAGGGCAGGCTCTCTTTCCACTCAGAAGGGGGAAGTCAGACCTTCAGCACGAGGATTCAGTCTGCATGGTGACCAGAGTCAAAAGGGAGCCACAGTGGTTGGGGGAGGTGGCTGAGTGCTTGCTGAGCAGGTGTGAGGACTTGAACAGGCATCCCCAGAACCTGTGTGAAACCAATCCTGGGAGAGCATCTGTAATCACAGTTTTCCTGTGGTGAGATGGAGACAGGTAAATCCCTGGAGATATAGGCCAGCTTGTTAGAATTAGTGGCAGAAGTGCCTTGGTGGGTTGGGCCAAGGAGTGCCACAAAGCGATCACACCATGCAATAGATCTAACGCAAGAAGTTTACTGGCAGGGTGAGATGTGAGATAGGGGTATGGGGAGAGACGAGAAAGGACGCCTCAGAGTGGGGACACGAGAGAGCTAGAGACAGACAGGCAGGCAGACAGAGAGATTGGAAGACAGAGGGAGGGAACAAGACAGAGAGCTGTGATGTGGGAAGGAACGTTTTCAGCAGCAGGCGATTGACCGGTCTGGTGTCTGCTGGTGCTGGGTTGCTAAGGGCAGGCTGGAGGAGCACCTGAGCTCTAACAGAGCTAGCCTGGGGTGTATGGAGGGGTGGTAAACAACAGGAGGGACCATGTCTCAAACAAAGCAGAAGGTGAGGAGTAACATCCAAGGTCCTCTGACCTCTACACATGTGCCATGTCACACACATGCCTGCACTTACATTCAGGAATGCCCTCACACATTTTTCACAAACACCAAGTAGAGGGGTTATTTTGCTTGTTTTTTAAGAAGACAGAATCATGGTGTCGGGCCATCAAGCCGCAACCAAACAAGCTGAGGGGCTGGCTGTGATGACTCCTGGCAACCCAGTTAGTTGAGGACAATCTTCCCTCTCCAATTTCAGCTGAACCCTGCCAGTAGTCTGTGTTGGTGTGGAAGTGGCTTGCCCAGGCTTCAAGGGAAGGCACCTCTGCTACCTTTCCTGGAGCGTTAACTGAGCCTATTTCAAACAGTTCTCAGGCAGGATTTGCTGTGGTGGGCAGAATAACAGCCTCTCCAAAGATGGCAGCGTCTTTTCCATTTTCAGAGAGGCTAATAGGGGCTGAAGCAAGAATGGACAGTATATACGATAGGTGCTTCACAAGTGCTTCTGCCTATCTGCTTGGTGTGCTAACTGGAACTTACAGGGCCTACCAGAACTTCTCCTAGGTCTGATATGCGCAGTGGGTGAGACTTCCTGCCATTTCCCTGTGGGCTCTTCCTTGCCAATCCTAGGGCTGCTGAGTAAAGGCCCTGCCTCTGCCCTGGGGACAGCTTGGCAGTGGCTTGAAGGTTCCTAGAAGCTGAGACATATGCAGGGTTGGGAGGGGTAGGCCTTGTAAAGACAAGGAAGGTGATCTGGGACAGTTCTGTCTCTTGTCCTTTGGGAAGAATTAGTAATCAGACCATTGTACGAGAATGATAACAACTGGGCCATTAGGAAGGGCCCAATCTGTTTTCTCTGCCCTCTGCCCCAGGGCTGAGCCCTAGACCCATCTAACAATCTACCTCTACTGTAGGTGTCTGGTCTCCATGGAAACCGGGAGTCATTTCACAAACAGAAGATTAGGTGTCCTGGTTATGGGGAGGTGAGGAAATCTCAAGAGGCAGAGTTTTCATTAACAGTGCTATAGAGTGAAGGTGTCAGGCCAAGGCCTCTGAGACAAACTCTACTCACTGACTTAAGTACAGAGTACAGAGTACAAGCCTTGTTTCCTGGCTCTCTGCCTGTGAGCAGGATTTCCCTGTTTGCAGAGAGCAGTGTTAGGATATTTGGGAAAGGGATTATGAAATTTCTTAGAGTGATACTTCACAAAGTCTAGAGACAGTCACTGAGTGGATAGGATTTTCTTAGATTTCCTCACAGTAGCAAGATGGCTGCAAGAGCTCTAGGCCTCACATCCTCCAAGGACAATAGCCAATGCAGAATAGAGGAATATTTTCATTTCTCACTACTTTTCCACCATAGAATCCTGCCTTGACCAGAGATGTAGTGACTTCTCCCGCTTCTTTATTGGCCAGATGGAGCTCATATCTACTCCTGAACCAAGAGACTGAGATCACAACACAATCCAATTGCTGAAAAGAAAATGAAACCAGCACCAACAAAGAGAGGGATATGACTATTCATACTGTTTCTGCAGTGAGTACTGCCAGCCTTGAATCTATTTCTTCTAGAAATAGCATCACTCTTTATTCTCTCCTAAATGAACGAATGAGTAAATGGATAAATGAGAGAAATAAGAACGGACACAACCAGATGAATTAAAAAAAGAAATAAAAAGGAAAGGATATGACTGCTCCTAGGTATAGTGAAGGAGAAAGTTTATTATAGATATGTAGGAGAGCACAGTCAGAGGCAAGGACATCTGAAAGAGTCCAGAGCAGGCATGACCAGACTGAGCTGTGCTATGTGAGGAGAATGGGAAGTGGAGAGAGAAGACAGAGGCAGCAGTCAAGAGGTACAAAGGTACGAAGAGAACTGTTAACCAAAATGTCTGGATTATATAGGGAATAGCAGTCCAGCCCCTAGGCTGGAGAGTTTAGAGTAGGGACAGGGTACGAAAAGCAGGAGAACCCAGTAAGGGGCAGTGATTGAGGGCAGGGTGGCCAACTCACTCTGATATGCTAAGTATGCACCTTAATCTTTGGTCCCAGGTTTGAAACTTAACAAGTCTCTTCTTCCTTGCTTGCTTTCCTCCCTGCCCCCCCTATTCCTTTGTCTTTCTTTTAGGTGGTCTCACATATCCCAGGTTTGCCTTGAACTTTCTGGGTAGCTGAGGATAACCTTGAACTCCTGATCACTCTTCCTCCATTTAAGTACTAATATTAGAGGTAAGCCAAACACCACAAACACCACAGAGCACAGCTAGTTTCCAAGTCCTTTGCCTGTGAGCAGAATAGAACCACACTTGGTTTATGTAGCACCAGAGATCAGACCCAGGGCCTCTAGCTTGCTGGGTGAGCATGCTACCCCCTGAGTCATCCTAACCTCAACACTTCACTTCCTGCCACAGGGAGGTTGTGTGACAGAGATGTTGGGCTCCTTCTGTAACCTGGTGACTTTTTGAGTTCTCCTTTGGAGGGGGGCGCAATTCCTCCTCCTAAAACATACAAATAATTAGATCTTCCAGGAAGACTGTGATGTGGCTCAGGTGGTGTGGTGCTTGGATAATATGCACTAAGCCCTGCACTGCATAAGCTGGTTGTGACAGAGCAGGCCTATAATCCTGGCACCTAAAGGAGGGAGATCAGCCGCTCAAGATCATCCTTGGCTACACAGTGAGCTTAAGGATAGCTTGGGCTACCTGAGACAAGCAAACAACCTCAACTTTCTAGAAGAATATCCAGCAAATAGTCTGTAAGTTTTTTGCTCTGATGGTAAATCATTCCTGGGTGAGTGGTAGGCTCCAGGTGGGCCAACTCTGAGCTCCATGGAATTGCTCTCCCTGGCCCAGTCTGGCACAAGGTCCAAATTGGTGTGTAAGAGAAAGCAGTGAACTGTCCCAGTGGGTGGAAGTTTTCTGCCAACAGGATCCTGAAAGCTGCATCCCACAGCTTAGTACAGTGAGGGGCAGGCAATAACCCCCTGAAGAGAAAAGATGCCTTCATCTAGGTGCTCAGGGTCTCAAGAATCTTAAAGGTTATCACACACCTTGTATTGAATGGTGACCATTTCTACTTGGGTAAAGGCAAGGCTCCTTCAAATATGTGCATCAGACCCACAAACCATCAGTTTAGGAAAGCTGTCACCTAGAGGACGCTAGGCAGGTATGTGGTTTGAGTTAGTGGCCAGCTGGATGACTGGAGCCTTGATTGCCTGAAAGTTATTAAAGGCAAAGCAAGCAGAAGGTCTTCTGGAGACTTTAAGCCCTCATAGGAGCATACCTCATGGGTCCTTTGGGGTCAGAAGCAAGCCTTAAAAACTCTATGGGAGTGTAGTAGAAACCACAGTCCATTCAGAGGTTCCTGATGGTTTAGGACCAGCTTCTTAGATGCTGGCAAGGAACGCTGGATATCTCCTGACAAGAGGTACATCTCCATTGTGGCTTCTATGGCTTCAATATGGCTACTCTGGGACCAAGGTCCTGCTTCTGGCTTAGAACTTTGCCAAGTTAGAGACAGCTGGAATAAGGTTAGAAGGAAGAGCCATTCAGAGATCCACAGGAAAATGGCATCTCTATCTTATAGTGTCTTCAATACTTTGAAGAATTATTGACCTGAGTTTACTGTCCTGTGTTCTGTTGTCCGGTAGGTCTCCTGATGCAAAACACTTCAACTCAATCTAGATATCCAGAAGAGGTTTCCCGTATTCCTCCTCTCTTCCCTTCTTCCTTTACCACCCCCCAATCCTCTCTACCCTTGCCACCCTTCAGGAGATACCTTGATTACAAAAGTCCAGTTTCGGGGACTGTGATAGGCCCACCTGTTGTCTATGGGGACCCAGTCTGTAACTGTTTGTCAACACTGCCCTAGTAGACTAAAACAGGGAGTCAAGTTGCCAAGTATGGGGGAGAGGGAAACATTCTTTCAACTCTTGTCCAGGGCAAGGGGCCATATTGTACCACCTACACACTCCCTTGTGGGAAGTACCTGGACAGTGGTGAAAACTTAGGCAATGTTTCCAGGACGTTGGGATTGCTCATGGTTTCTTTTGCAAAATAAAGAATATGTGGTGGGGCCAGGCTTGTTGGTACACACCTTTAATCCCAGCGCTCAGGAGACAGAGGCAGGTGGATCTCTGTGAGCTCCAGGCCAACCTAGTCTACATAGTGAGTAGCTATGGTGAGTAACAAGGGCTATGTAGAAAGACCCTACCTCAAGAAACCCAAAGCAACAAGAACATGTGGTAGACCATATTTACAGATTTCTTTAAAAAAAAAATAGGGTCTCATATAGCCCAGGCTGGCCTTGAACTTATAATGTAGCAGAGGATGACCTTGAATTCTTGATCCTCCTGACTCTACATATTAGTGCTAGAATTAAAGACATGTACCACTACTACATCTGGTTTATGTGGTGCTAGGGACTAACTTCAAGGCATCATAGGTGCTAAAAAAGCACTCTACCAATTGATCTACACCCCAACTCATATTTAGGGGTTCTTTTTATTTACATTGATGTTTCTCAATTGCTCTGCTGTAAGAGCCATGTATCTCCTTATTTCTTGAACTGAAAGTCCTTGTTAGGCCAGCTCCTCTCTAGGGTGCACTGCTACCAAGGTCCTACAGTATCTGTCCTCAGGAGATGTGTGGATTCCAGAGAGGTCCCAGTGTCCACAATCAAACGCAGATTTCCCAGGGCCCATGGTTGAGTCTGCAGCAGTTCTCTGGCTACTGCTGCTCCCTACCTTCAGGAGGCAGCGGAAGCCGTAACAGACTCGACTGTCACTGGGTTGGTGCCTGGAAAGAATGTCATCCAACTCTGTCTGCAGGTTAGGACTATTTTTAGCAGCTGATTGGCTGTCAGGAGGCTGGCAGCCTAGGTATAAGGTGATGCAGAGGCAAGGCCCTGAGATTCCAGTCTGGCAGAACGAGACAGGCCAGCCCTGTACAACGGCCTCTTTTTCTGGTTTGGGTTCCGTGCATGGCTCCCTCGGGGGCTATCAACCATGGAGCTGGGTTTGGCAGCAACTGAATGTACTGATATGAATACCCTACCCTGCTCTGATTTCAAGGGCAAACTCTGGCAAGGATGGTTCTGTACTGCCTGGTATAGAGTCCCCTATCCCCTGCCATGTGGAAGGAGCATCACAGTGACTTAGAGGGGTCTTGTGCAAGTTCAGGGGGAAAAGGACATCATTCTCAACCCAGATGACATACTGCTCTGCATCAGGGCACTTTCATCTTCACAGAGGTGAAGGTGGATGAGACAATCAGAGCTGTGGCCTTCTAGCTACCCTCGGCCCTCAGGGTCCCTGAGCTTCAGCCAGGCTCCCTGAGGGAGTTACCTTTCTTGCTGACTTCTGGGGTCATAAAGTACTGTAGTTGTGCAAAGGGAGAAGAAGCCACTCCTTCCTCAGAGAAGCCCCATGCAGAATCAAGTAAGTTACTCCAGGACCCTCAGAGAGTCCACTGGCCAAATCTGACCAGCCTCAAGACCAGATGGCCCCTCTAGACAGCTGTCAAAGTCTGTCCCTTGGAAAGCTTTAGAGCAAGGGTTACATTCGATATATAAACTGTAGGGCTTCTCAGTTCTAATTAAGGGCCCTGATTAAGTTTAATCCTCAGGGACTCTGTGAGCAGGATTTGTAGCTTTAAAACCTTTATTTTAAAAGTCAGACTCCAGGCTGGTGAGATGGCTCAGTGGTTAAGAGCACTGACTGCTCTTCCAGAGGTCCCATGAGTTCAAATCCCAGCAACCACATGGTGGCTCACAACCATCTGTAATGAGATCTGACACCCTCTTCTGGAGAGTCTGAAGACAACTACAGTGTACTTACATATAATAAGTCAATAAATCTTTAAAAAAAAATAAATAAAAGTGAGACTCCTTGGACTGGGATGAGACTCAGTGGTACAAGATAGGTTGCATCCCAATTACAACAGCAACTATATATATGATTGGTTTAAAAGATGAAAATTTCTGGTATAAAATGGGTATACTGTGAACTCTTGGACAGCCACCACCATAATAAGCACACAGGACACACAGGAATCCCCAAACTGCCCTTACTTCCCTTGGCTGTCTGCAGTCTCCTTCCCAAAGCTTTCCCTCTCTACAACTTTGCCTTTTCTAGCATTCTGTCCCCAGGAAGTCACTCCCATCTCCGCAGGAGTTCTTGTCTTGACTTTCCTCAATGAGGGACTGTACCCTGTGAGCCAGATAAGCCCTATCCTTCTTCAAGATGGCTTTGGTTAGGATATTTTATCACAGCATCAGAAAGCAAGCTAAAACTAGGAGTTTGACAGAGTTTTAATCACTGAGTATCAATTAGTGGAAAGTACTTTAGAAATTGAGTAACAGCTGAAGGGCCTCTGGCCAGCTTGAGCATGATGGGCTGGGCATAACTCTGGCAGGCCTTATCCTTCTCCCCCATTCCCCCTGCCTTGCTAACAACTCTTAGATTACATTCCCAAAGCTACTCCTCAAGGTCTATTCCCTTATTTGGCGAATTCCTCCTCCTGAGGGTGACTACCAATGCCCAGTTATCAAAGTATTAATGTCTAGCAATCAAAAGCCCCCTTTGGCTCACCTAATTAACATGCCCAATTAAAATTAAATACCTCACTCTAACAGTGTTTTCCCCCTTGAACCTTTATACACTGCCATTTTCTTACGTGTCACATCTGTCTCCTCTCTATGCAGAGGCAGTCTTTTACTGACACCCCTCCCCCCAGAGCAATATTCCTCCTCCCTTCCCATGACCCTTTGCACCCATCTCCCTGTTCCCTTCCCCTCTCTCTTGTCCTCTATCTCCTACTTTTATCCCTTATCCCAGCCCTCTGTCCCTCTAGGGCAAATAAATCTCCTTTGTGTTGAGAACTTGATCTTAGGGGTCCTAAGCCAATATGTTTCCCTTTATATGGTCTTGTGACTTGGATTTGGTCTACTGAACCCCTTAACCCCATAACCCAGTTCCCAAATATTCAGAACTTCTGATGCCTGATCTCTTCATCCAAAAGCAGCTGATTGGTAAGTCCTCAATCCTTGCTGTCCTAAACAGTCCCCAGGTTATCAGGTGATAAACATTGACTGTCAAGTGTCCCTGTTCTGTCCCGTGGGACTGAAGAGCCTGCACCCCACCACAACCTTCATTGAGTACGATGGACTCCCTTGGGTGGCAGATAGGCACATTCTGTTCAATTTGATTTGGTTGGAAGTTTTCCTTTTCCTTTTAGTGACCACACCACTGGAATCCCGTGTCTGTTCCTAACCCTCCAAAAATCCTGACAGGTTCTAGATTTCTCCTCTCTTGGATTGCACTCCTCTTGGTGGTCTTGAAACAATACTTTTCCTTTCAACAACAACAATGTAACAGTTAATTCCAGGAAAAACAAAATGTTTTAACAAAAAAAAGAAAAAATAACTATAGCATCCTAAGTGTCTTAGCCGAGACAACACTTATGAGTCATAATAATACTAGAAGTAAAATATAGTAAATAAATAGTAAATATATGTATTTCACAGTGGGGGTATATGGAGATTTGTGGTATGTATGAGGGGAAAAAGAAAAAAAAAACAACAAAAAATAATACTATTACTAATAGTTAGCAATATAGAAGAAAACCCAAAATGCAGCTGGGAGGGTCAACAGCAGGTGACCCCAGGAAAGGGAGTCAGAGATGGAAAGGGAGTGGAGTGCCTGTGTATATTGTCATAGCCTTGTATCAGTATTGGATTTTCTAAACAATCTCATAAAAAAAAATCACATCTCAAAGGGAGAAACAATCTGGTTAAAGACTTGACTCCAAATACCAACCTAGTCTCACCAGTTGACGTGCTTGCCAATAAGCCTGACAAACTTCTAGAAAAGTTCTTTATACTTCACCTTTCCCTGACACCCTTTCTCCATTATTGCTGTTCTATATACATTTCTTGGAAGTTCTCTAGTGAAACTTTCTCTTATGCTTGGCCCTTTTCACAAAAGGCAGTTTCCGAGAGTCCCCTTTGCTCAGCTTCACTTGCCATCTTCCACCCTTCCAACCCTTCCAAATGCTGGACCATAGCAGGCAGGAGATGCTGGACCGTAGTGGTCGGGAGGGACTTGCTGCTCCTATACTTACTCAGGCAGCCATATCCACTGCTTGGGAAGAAAAGAACCTGCCTGGTCTCCAACAAGACTTTTCACCTATATTGTTCTGTGGCTCCACACTTGCCTGTGTCTTTGGAGGGTGGCAGAGCATCAATTACAGTTTTGTATGTAGCCCGGCCACTGGTGGAAGTTTGAACCTCAGCCTTCCTGGGCTATGCTGCAAAGTCACAGCACACTCTTCTCTGCTTCCTCAAGTCTCCGTCTCCACTGTCAGTTTGTGAGGCCCCTTATCTCTTCCCTGCAGCAAGAGCCTGGCTACCTGCCTTGATCTTTCCCTGATGTGGGCAGATGAATACTATTGATCCTCCCCCACCTGCACCCACTGTACCTTGGGAACCACTTTCAAAATGACTTTCCCAGGCTCAGTCCTTGCCTGGAGCTATGGCTTTGCTTCTGGAAGTCCATGGATGGGGTCAGTCCACTGACCCCAGGACCCAGTGCAGTGAGCAGTGATAATCCACATTGTCCTTCAAGACCCATGTGGCTCCTGTGAGATGGTACTAAAACTAGATCCATTCTAATACTGAGGGGATCCCCTGGCAGAGGCTGTGGACATAAATCCAAATCCAGTGCCCCAACTTGTGAAAGCAATTCTGAACCTTACTACCAGGCTGTTGCTGCTGCTTCTAGCTCTCAAGTGCGTCCCCTGTTCTGCTTCTTATCTATGTTATTTTTCCCTTGTGCCAGGCATGAAAATCCCATTTGAGGGTAAAAGGGAAGGGATGAGGGGAGTGGAACCAATCAGTCCCATGACTCCCAAGCAGGGCAGTCATTATCCGAGAGAGACTGGAATGCATGGAGCAGCATCCTATCTGCATGTGCAATAGGTGAAGACCACCTGAATAAGAAAAACTGAGGTTACTTTATTCTCTAGAGCAAGACAGTCAGACCCTTTGCCTCTGAAGATGAGTGGAAAGCTTTGTCACGGACTGAAGGCACCAGGTGTGTCTCAGTAAGGGATGCCATCCTGGGGAAAGAGGATCCCTAGAAGTAGGTATCCCATGTGATTAAATAGGGAAACATAACTGACAGTCTCAGGTTGACCCTAAATGAGACAGAAGCAGGGATAAGTATAAGCAGGAATGTCTGTCTCCACAGGAGTCAGTGACGGGCAATCTTGAAGCCTCGCAAGAGAGGATTAAAAGTGAGTACCACCAAGCTTAGACAATTTAGAACTTCTGACCATCTTGCCTCCATTTCCTGAGTACTGGGATTACAGGTGGGTACAGCCTATGGTTTATTAGGTGTTGGGTAGTCCCAGAGCACCAAGCATGATGGGTAAGCACTCTTTCTTCTCTCACAGAAAGGATTACAGGAGTAGACATCATGGCCCATGCGTTTAATTCCAGCACTCTAGAGACAGAGGCAGGAGGAACTCTGTGAGTGTGAGACCAGTCTGATCTACATAGTTTCAAGCCAGCCAGGGCTGCATAGTGATACCCTGTCTTGAAAGGAAAAGAAAAGAAAAGAAAAGAAAAGAAAAGAAAAGAAAAGAAAAGAAAAGAAGAGAAAAGAAAAGGAAAGGAAAGGAAAGGAAAAGAAAGAGAAGAGAAGAGAAGAAAAGAAAAGAAAAGAAAAGAAAAGAAAAGAAAAAGTTGTTCAAAGTTGTCTTTGGTTACACAGTAGAGTTTGTGGGTAGCCTGGGCTATGTGATGCTCTGTCACAAAACAAAATCACCTAAGCTTCCTATGCTAGCCACACCCAAGGTCTGAGCTCCAACCCTCTTCATGCAACTCAACCCTGTGCTCTCACTTAGGTTTCTTAGCAGCACTTTGAGATGAACCTTCAGGAGTGTGTGTGTGAGAGAGAGGGGGGGGGAGAGGGAATATGCAGCTGCAAAGAAAAGGGTGGCAATCAGGGATTGCAGGGATAAGCTGAGCTCACCACAACCCAAAGGCCCTCCCACATGTACCTTGAAATACCTTGGTGTGTCAGTGGAGGCCAGAGGACAAATAAGAGGCTGGCCCCACTATAACACCAGATAGAGCATTTCAAACAGTAAAAGAAAAGAGATAGAAGATCTGGTGCCCCAGAGCTCAAGAGGCAGCCACAAGGCAGGGCATGTGTAGGCTAGGTGTGGGGTTGCCCTCTTTAGGTATGGTGGCAGCTTGCAGGTCTGAATGAGCCAAGATCAAGTACAAATGTGTTCTAGGCTGACAATTCCTGAAGGTCACTTTAGCCAAGATGCCTTGCTCATTTGACCCAAAAGTGAGCCCTTTTGTCCTCACCTGGTCCCCAGGTGAGCAGGAACTGCTCTGAGGTTAGCAGAGAAGGATCCTGAGATGTGTAAGGACATGTGGGTCTTAGGAGTGCTGGTTAGTTTTTGTCAACACAAACTAAAGTCACCTGAGAAGAAGGAGCCTCAATTTATTCAGTAGGCCTCTGGAAACATCTGTGAGGTATTTTTGTGATTGCTGATTATTGTGAAAGGTTCATAGAACACCTGAGCTTATATCTTGAACCACAAAAAAACACAGAAAGCAGAGAGAGTACCTTGGAAACCGTACAATGCTTGCCTGCCCCCCAGTGACACACTTGCCAGTAAGACCTCCTAAGCCTCCCAAATAACAATTAGGGACCAAGGATTTAAATGCCCAAGACTTATGGGGGACTCTTTTTTACACCATACTCTTCAAATTACTTTTTGTAATGGTGTTTTTATCACAGCAACAGGAATCAAGCATTCGCACTTCATAATGCCTGTACCACTGGGCCACGATGGCTTTCAACATCTGCTCTCAAAGATCCTAGCGGATAAGTCTGGTCTGTGCCCTGTGAGTTGTATGGCCCTCATGTGACCCAGGACAGCCACAAACATTGGTCAACACAAAACTGTAAATTTAAAATATGAGGTGTCTTCCTCCAACCCCTCCAATTGCTTTGTTAACTTGATTGCATAATTCTTCAATGTGAACTTTTATTTTATTTTGTTTTATTTGCAACAAGAAAAGGTTGATTATACCTGCTAGACCTTGAACACTTCTTCATGTAGAACTGGATAACCCTTGTCTATACATTGAAGAATGTTTTCCAGGGGCCCCAGTCAAGCTGAAAAGGCTTTTGGGACACATGATTCTTGCTGAGGTTTTGGCCAAAGAAGTTTTGGCCAAACTCTGTGAGATGAATATCAAAGGTCCAAAGGCTAGTGTCAAAGATACTGGGAGAGGTCACTAGATGAGGGATAAAGGGATGGTGGGTCATGTAGAACATTCTAGGCAAAGGTAGAGTGGTACCAAGAGGTCCATGAACAGCAAGTCCAGAAAAAGCAGTTGTGAAGCCCAGCCTGGCCTGTCAGGCCTGGTGACTTAGGGATCTCCACTCACCTCATGAACCCTGGAAACTCAGAGGCACTTTGACACCCACTGCAGATCTCCCACCACCTTCAATGCGTCCTATCCCAGAAGGTTCCTGACCTACAATGGCTCAAAGGAGGATTCTATAATCTCCAATGATAAAAAGCAATGCAGTCATTAGAAACTGAATTTAGCATTTTGTCTACATTTTTCCTGGACTAGCCATAGGTGGTACCAGTTTTTCCAGAGTCATGAAGCAGTGGTAGCAACTGCAGCCCCTTTCATCCCAGATTATGAGGGAAAAGAATGGGCACCATGAAGTGCTATGTGGCTGAACCATAATGTCAGGTGGGGCAGGTGAGCTACAAACTTTTTACTTACACTATGTTCAACCTACCAAGGATTTTCTGAAATATGACACTCTCCTGGGTGGAAAGGCTTCTGTCTGATCATTATCACTGTCATTGGATTAAGTATCATGTAGTTATTATCCAAATTAACTTTCCTGTGGGGTTTCCTTGGCAAATGTGTCCCCAGAGTGCTAGCAGCAGGGTGTTTCATACCCCTCACTCTCCCTGGTCTTTGTCTAGGGAGGTGCTGTCCTCTCTCTCTGAGCCCCAGGTCAAAGGACCTTCACAAGATGGCTGGCCTAACCTGCCTCCCCACATTCCTTCTCATTCACAATCTGAAAACAAAACAAAACAAAACAAAACAAAACAAAAAAACAACCGGGCATCCTTCCTGGCTGGTGCCCTGACAGGCTGGTGCAGGCTGTCTCAGCATAAAGATGCATTGCAATTCTAGTCCAAAAAGGTTTAGGCTTGAGGGCTGTGAAACTGTCATTGGGAGTCAGAGAAGGGCTGAAAAGACATTGGTGCTCAGACATGCCCTGGGCAGAGAGAGGCACAATGACATGCAGGGTGGCTGCAAAGAGGGAGCTTGAGGTGTGTGGCCTGGCAAATGACTCCATTGATCCAGCCTGTTTCCTTATCTGATTTCCATGAGGAGAGTGGACATTATCCTGGCACAACACAGTATTCCTGAGGACAGATATCTTAAAGCAGCATGACCTTGTCTCAGCTGGGGCACTGCCCTGGCCTAGTTGCTTTCTGACCCTCTCTGCAGGTATCTGCTTGTGGGTCTGGGTTAGCTCATCCCATAACAAGCCTAAGTGCTGCTTCTCCCAGAGCCTTCCCTTTCCAGGATGGCAAACACAACCTATGCTTCCCACCCTTCCTTTCTCCTCCTTTCCCTTCCACACTCTTTTCTACTCAGCAGGTTTAGGGAAGATGTAAACATCTGTAACATCGGCTCGGAGGAGAACAGAGATAGAGGCATTGATCAGAGAGATTTTCATATTTTGAATTTTGTTTCTGGTATCTGGTCCCACAGGTCATCTGCTTCCGACTGTTCCCTGAGTCTTCTCTGTTAAATGACCAGACATGCAAGAAGCCATGTTATTGTTTATGTACACCTCAGCTTAATCCTATCTGACTCCTGCACTATTTTTGTTTTTGGAGAAACTCTGGCCTTTTCTGAATGTTACATCTATCTCCTCAAAGCCAGGCATGGCCTCAGAGCACCTAACCAAGGCACCTGCTTGCTTCCAGTGCTTGGCCATCCATGGGGTACTGCTGGGCTCTGTCTGGAGTCTAGTCCAGGCTTAAAGACAGTTCCCATATACAGAACATAGTCCTAGGCCTGCTGTTTATTTTTTGGTGGTGCTGGGCATTGGACCTAGGGCCTGATGCATGCAAGTCAATCAATTTATTACTGAGAGGATTCCCAGATCCAGCCTTTGGGTTCTGAGCAAACTGAGCCGGAGACCAGGTCATGTTGCTTTAAGATATCTGTCTGTCCTCAGGGATACTGTGCATTCCAGGAGTCAGGAAGATGATTCATTTGTCTGAATTGAATGGCATTCCCTTCTCCACTGTTTCAGTTGGTCGATGTTAAAAGTTCTGATGACCTTTGGTTTAGAAGTTGGCAGGTGGGTGGTGAGGCAATGGCTTGGCATTGGTTTATCCTGACCACACAGCCAAAAATACTGTTAACTCTGGGTGGCTGTGGGGAGTGCAAGTGTCTCTCTGGCCACAGAAGAGACAGAAAATGGAAAATGCGTGACTACCAGAAGCTGGGTGAAGCTTCTGCGGTTCTGGAGGTGGATGGTCTGATATCCAGGCAGGTTCTGTGTCTGGGGAGGGCTTCTGGTTCAAAGATGGCACCTTCTGTTACATTATCCCACGGTAGAGGGAGAAATATCACCTTTCCAAGTTCCAACAAGGATATGAGGCCCATTCATAAGGGTTGCTCCCCTGACACCTAATCACCCCTCCACTCCTGTCCCTGAAAAGGCCCTACCCCTAATACCAGCCTTTTAGGTGTTAGGGTTCAAAGCATGCATTGGGGATACATGCCGAGACACTCTACTGTGGCAATGGACTTTAAAGGTTTTGGAATTTATTGTGTCTCACTAACTTGTTTCCCGTGTACTGCATACTGTTTGAGGCTCTAGGCCCTAAAGTCTAGAGAATCAAACCCAGGAAGATAACTCTTTGCCCTCCATGAGGCCCCCCCATGCTCTCCTGGTCTGTAGCAGGTGTAGGGGAAATTGTGAACAAAGTGTAACAAGCAGACTTTCCCTATTGGGCTGAGAAACCTCAATGCTGCCCCAAGAGTTCATATGTTGCTTTGTCCTTAAGATGATATTTGAAGGCTCATAATTCTGTCCTCTATTGATGGCATCAAACATGCTTTCCCTCCCCTTTGGGGACACAGTCATGGGAACTGGCTGAGACAGGTTTTTACTTCCAGGGAAAGTATTTCCATGCTGGTGAAAACAATGCCAAGCCATTGCCTCACCGCCCACCTGCCAGCTTCTAATTACTGATGGGCAGACACAGAGAAGCTGCTAAATGCCACCCTAAGCTCTGATGCACCTTTCATGGGCTGATGGTGCAGCACAGGGAAGGAGGCCTCATGTGAGGGTCCCTATCACAAATGAGGAGAGACTGGAGCCCTACTGATAAGGGTCCAGCTCTGCCCACATTGCTGTCTTCCCTCCCAGAAAAATGCCCAGACTGTGGAAGCCATGTGTGTGTGTGTGTGTGTGTGTGTGTGTGTGTGTGTGTGTGTGTGCTGGAGTCCCTGGTGCAGAGTGAGGAAAGCCTAAGAACAGTCTTGTTGGTAAGACAGTCCTAGAGAGGTGTTGGGGCAGTGCTAGCAGCTGAGCAGAGTCAGGAGGAGGCATGGGGGAAAACTCCTGGAGGAGCACACATCAGATCACATCAGATCAGGAGCACTCAAGAGGCAGATTTCAATTTTTATAGAGCCTAAGCCATCCTAAGAGGATTGGGAAGCAAGGAGTTCCAGCTCTGGGAAATCAGGGGTCCCCAGCAAAATGCAAGTTACTGGGGACAAAGTGGAGAAAAGCTAGGAATAAGGTCGGGTAATAAATGCAGCCCAAGATTGCCGTGGTTACAAGGATTAGATGCGATGGTACTTCATTTGCTTTACACACTCAGTGCTCCCGGTGGACAGTTGTGTCTGAGGGAGATCTTGACCTGGTCTGTGTCCTGTTTGAGTTTCTGCAGAACTTTTGAGACCTAAGGGAGGAAGAGACAAAGGCCTGGTGAGATCTTGTGATGTCAATGATCCAGCAAACACCAGCTTGACTCAGCAGGACAATCCAGTATGACTTTCATCTGAGGTCATTCCTGAATCCCCATAGGAGAAGGGGCAGAGAGCACTTGGGCCTGGATGTATTTCTCATATGCAAAAAATTGTTTGAAACTGAACTGTGAACTATACACTGTGCTGGAATTAAAGTAAAACAGCACATTTCTCCAATAGTCTAAATGCTTTATATTGAAAAGTAACTGTGTAGCAATGTCTGAATCTACTATTATACAGAGGCCTTCCAGGGAGCCTAACAGCCTTTGAAGTGAAAGCTCTTATTATTTCTGGAGTGCAGAATCCTTCCTTGGCTCTACTTGTTAACCCCTATATCTGGGAATCCCCAGAGAAACCATCTCACAGGAAATCAATGCACACAGAAAGGATACTATAATCAGCAAGAAGAATCAGGAGAAGAAAAGTCTGAAGAAACAAGTAGGACAGACCTGAAGGCACCTCTGGACATGGAGCCTTTGGGCAGCCTTGCCACCCTGATTCAGACTTGATCCCTGAAGTCTAAAGAATGGTTCCCAGCCTCACACTGGGACAATCCAGCAACTAACTTCCTCAATCTGATGAATTTATACCAGGGCTCTGGCTACACCCACTGCAACTGGCTCCTCCTTCATCTTCCCCCACCCCTCTCATTGCTTTACCCCTTACAAGGAAAGAATAAGCTGGAATGACCTTTCCTGGACACCCATCCACCCTCCTTGTCTGCTGATGAGTCCTTCCTGAAGGCACATTTCTTTCTTCTTTTTATTATTATTTTGATGTGGGTGTGTTTATGTATGTTCCTGTGTGCACCTAAGTGTGCATACTGAGACTAGAGGACAGCCTTGAAGTAGTTCCCCAGGAATTGTTCACCTCTTTTTAACACAGGGTGTCTCACTGGCCTGGAGCTTGCAAAGCAGCTAGGCTGACTGACCAACAAACTCCAAGGTTCTGCCTGTCTCTACCCTGCCAGCCTGGAGACTACAAACATGTACCAGCACATCCTGCGTGTTTTACATGCATTCTGGATATTGAGCTCAGGTCCTCATGCTTATTCAGCAAGCACTGAGTCAGTCCCACAGCCCCTTGAAGGCTCGTTTTCCAAACCCAAGGTGTTCCTTTCCTATATGGGAAGCCTGCCTTCACTCAGCGGCACACCTCCCCTTGCCTGTTGCGTTCAGGTTCCAGCTACCATTTGCCACATGCTTTCTTCACACCATGCACTATGCTTTGGACTCCAGAAATATGATTTCCAGCTTCCCAACCATCTGACATCACCCGTATTTAAAGGAGAGAACACAGTGATGGGAACCTTGGAGGCTGGACTGAATCAATCCAGCTAAGACTGGCCCAAGGTTGTCACAACCTCTGCACACTCAAAGCTAGCCTACTCTACAAAGTTGTAGGCCTCTTTTCCAGCCCCAGAGAGGGATCTCTTGTCAGGTGGTGAAGATCTGAAGCTGGACTCACTTTAATTTGGGACCCTGGATACAGGCTACTGACTTAGCTTCCAGCCTCTACTTCTGGGGTAAAAGAAGGTCCTACTTTCTCCTGTCCCGCAGGTGAATGTGAGGAATGAGTCCTGTATGGCGATTTCCTGTGGGGTTTTGAGCATTGCTGTGCACATGTGCACTTGTGCTTCTAGGCACCAGTATATAGTTATGGNGATTTCCTGTGGGGTTTTGAGCATTGCTGTGCACANGTNCACTTGTGCTTCTAGGCACCAGTATATAGTTATGGCGATTTCCTGTGGGGTTTTGAGCATTGCTGTGCACATGTACACTTGTGCTTCTAGGCACCAGTATATAGTTATGGCGATTTCCTGTGGGGTTTTGAGCATTGCTGTGCACATGTGCACTTGTGCTTCTAGGCACCAGTATATAGCCTGTGAATCACCTTTAGTTTCCACTGCATGAAACCTAAAGCAAGAACATACAAGGTACTTGTTTGGGCTGGCAGTGCTATGTGCACATGTGTGTTTGTATCATGTATGTGTGAATGTACATATGCATATAGGTATATTTATATGTCTGTATGCTTGTATGCATTTTTGCATGTTGATATGAGTAGGTATGCATGTGTATGTATTTGCAGTGTGTGTGTCATGGTGTATACATAGGTATGCATATTTATATATGTAAATTTCTGTGGTAAGAATTTTGATTTCTTAAAAAAAATATTATGAGAATATGTTTTTGTTTTAATCCCAGGTGTGGGATATGGGGCTGCTTCAGATTGTCCACAGCAGCTGAGATTTGCCTCATGCTCTAGCAGGACCATGATTTTGTCAGTGGCAGATAGTTTCTGCAATTGTGTGATATTTGGAATTCTGGAAACTTTTAAGAGGTATATAAATGTTAGGGCCTCTGGGAGGTTGGTTGATAATTGGTTGCTGTTGGTTGTGGTTTGTTAAGTAGTCACGTGCAAAGAAGAAACAACAAGCAGAAGAAATTAGATATCCTGACGGCAAAGATCAAACTTTCCCTAAGGAACTCAGCACCCCAGTCAGCAGGAAGTAATGTAACATTTCCCCTTCGCATCTGTCACCTTTTCTCTCCTATCTAGTGCTAGTGGAAAAAGGGCAGAGAAGGGTAGAAGAAAGAAAGAACCCAGAATGTAGCAAAACAAAAACCAAAACAAACCCAGTTATATATTTCTACATGTTTCTTCATGTGTACCTATGTATATGTGTGTTTCTGTATACATGTATTCCCCTGTTGTGTGTACAGCTCCCAGAACAGTTCTCCCCTCCAAGTGCTAACCAGGCCTAACCGCTCAGTTTCTGAGATGAGATTGGGCATGTTCGGGGTGGTACAGCCATAAACCCCAATACAATTCTGATCCTTAAGATAGAAGTCTTGTATGACAGCTCAGGTGAGTGACCAGTTAAGGATTTTAACTACATGTCTCCAGTTTTTCATGTAGTGGATTCCCAAGTATCAGGTGCTTTTGGAAGGCAGTTCATAGCCTGAATAAGTGATGATGTGGGAACCTCCCAACGTATCCTTGGCTACCAAGAAGAGAAAGGAGAGTCAATTGCCTAGAGAATATAAAGACAAACCCCGTGAGGGTCTAAGCATATGGCTGCCTCTGCATAGCCTGGAAGCTCACCTCCAGCCTGGGTGGAAGTGTGGCAATGCCAGGTCTTAGGTATTGACCTTAGCTACATGAAGGATGTCTGCTTGGGTGGGCAGATCTAGATACTTCCAGGAGAGGAGACTGGAGGTGGTGTCGGAGAAAAGATGCAAAGTATGCCATCGGAATAGTCCAAATGCTTCTACTCTGAACAGTAGGGCCTTCTCTGGCCCCTAGGCATAGTGGGCTCATGGCTTAGGCTCCTCTTCATAGGCATTGCGGCCCATGTCACTGCCTGGGGTTCCTGGCAGTTGTGTTCATCATTCTATTGACAGATTTTCAGCTGATGGGCGTGTCCATGCTGGAAAAACAAAAAAAAGCAGGCTCACATGTGGATCCCCAGCAGATTCTGAGTCAGAGGTTGGAGCCATTCTGCATGTAAGAAGGCAGACTATCAGCAAGAGAAACAGTCTGGACAGCTTCTGTGGCTCTGAAGCCCAGGCCTGTCTGAAGCCTGAGTCCCCCAGGTTGTAATGCATTGAACTTTGAGCTGCCTACACCGGGAATAAAGGCTGCACTTTGGAACCACCCGTCCTATTATAAGAGCTCTGGGTCAAGTGAGGCAGCAGGTGTGAAAACAGGTGATTTTAAACTAGATAATGGCTGTGATGGAAGCTAAGGGAAGAGGTTCTCTTAGATCTTTCAACAAAGCTTCCCCTAAGGCTAGAGCTTGCCAAGGGTCTTATGGCAAGGACCTTATTGGCAGAGAAAACGGGTGATGCTAGGGCTTCAAGGTGGAACACTCTGAAGACTGACAGTCACAGCAGTGGGAAGTGGAGACAGTGGTGCATGATGGTGTGCTAAACGGAAGCCAGCAGATGGGGAGCCCAAGAGCCATCTGTGAGCACAGGTACTTCAGGGAACAGTCGGTGTTCCAAAGAGTTCTTAAGCTATCCTGGTGGGTTTTGAGGGAGAGACAATGAACGGGATGTATGGAAGGTCTCATGCTGCAGATGGAGAGATAGGCCCTGGTTAGAAAAGACCTTGAGTCTTCAGAGGATGCAGTACAAGTGTGTCTAGAGGATGGTGGCTTCCCTACCCTGCCCTGTCCTCCCAGGAGACTTTCAGCAGAGCCCTTTCCTGGCTGTATTTGGATTGAGGCCATGATACAGAAAGGCACAGGAGTCAGGTTCTGGCCTCTTCTGGAAGCAGAGCACCCCTAGATTCTCCTTCCAAAGCCACTTTCTCCTCCCCTTTCTGACCTTTCAAGTGAGCCAAGGAACTGGCTCTTCAGGTTTTGTGAGTTCAGATACCTGAGCTGGAACAAGGAGTCTAAATTTGACTTGACATCTGCTTGTGTTAGGGAGACAAGGCTTGGGAAACAGAGACACCCTAGTGCAGGGTCCAAGCCAAGCTGCACTTAGCCTGGTGGGTGAGGGACAGGAGAAACATGGAGCACAGGACAGTGGAAGAGGTCACTCTGTTCTTCACTGGCACTTCCTGATGGTTTAAATAAAATTGATCTAGGTATAGTGGCTTACGCCTATAATCCTAGCATTCTGAAGGCTGAGGTAGGAAGATTGTCTTAAGTTTGAGAGACCAGCCTGGGCTACATAGCAAGTTTCAGTCTAGCCTAAACTACAGAGTAAGATCTTGTCTCAAACAAAACAAAACAAAACAAAACAACAAAACAAAACAAAATAAAACAAAACACACTAGCCATATTAGATGTTGATATGGCATTTGCCATGAACTTTCTGGCTCATTCTATTTTACATAAGAGGAAGTTGAGACAGAAGCTGCCAATGGTCTTATGCCCAGCATGTGGCCACACAAGACCACTAGACACCAGACACAGACTCTCATCTTCCACATTGTTGCTTCTTAAAGAGATTGTTACCTACCTGGGACTAGGTAACCCTTTGGAATTTGGGTAGACTCAGCTGTCTGAGTGGTAAAAATCTTACCTCGGGATTCTGATCCAGGCCCAGGAAGGCCTTCAAATAGTTGCCACCTTTGTTAGGCCTTTCTCTCCTATACAAGTCACTGTACAGGATGGTGCTAAAGACACAAGTGACCAGAAAAAAGGCAATCATGTCTATTTTCTTTGAGCCTGAAATGAGTCTCCAGAGGTCTGAAGCCAAACCACCTTTGGTCTCTGGACTGTTTCAGTCAAAAAAAGGTACTCTAACCAAGATCTTTGGTCAGCCTTCCCAGTCCAGTGCCAAGAGCCTCAGGCAGCCCAAGGAGCCACAAAGAGTGGTTCCAGAAACAGTGGTTAAAGGGAGTGAGCAAGATCCACAGAGAGAGGTTTCATTTCTAGTTGGGATCTTGTGGTTAACTGAGCAATCCTTCAGATACTTCTTTTTATGTTTTCTAGTATCTTCCTCAGATTTGAAGACTGACAGAGAGCTGACCTAGAGACCGATGCCTGTAATCCCAGGCTCTTCTCTGGAGACTGATATAGGAGCGTTGAGACTGGAGTTGGAGACTAGACAACACATCACAGTGAGATCCTAGCTTCTAGAAAAAAAACTCACTGGAGATTAACAGGGACATTTTTGAAGATTTCATGCCTTGGGCTTTTGTTTCAGAAGATTAATAGGGACAATTTTGAAAACTTTGTGCCTTGTGACTTTTTTTTTTTTTTTTTTTTTTTTTAGCTTTCCAGCTACTAATAGACATTTTGAAGGATGTCCTTGAACTCTGGTGGCTGAAAACTCAGATATAAGGAGGAGGTTGGAAAGTAGCAATGCCTTCTTGATGGCAAATGTGGTGTCCACTGGTTAGAACATAGGACATTTTTAAGTTTGTTCCACTTTCTCTTTTACTTCCTTATAGTTTAGACAAAGTGACATAGCCCCAAATCAAAGTGCAAGCCATCACCTAAGAGACAAAATATAACACAAAGGTGGAGTGAGACACTTAAAGGAAAGGCACAATGTAAGAATAATCTAAGGATGAATAAACAAGTTTTCCAGATGCACAGAGTCACTCAGAAGAGATCAAGCCAAGTCCAACTTGCCTTGTACCACCTCACCTCTCACTGTGTGCATTGGGTACACCAAAGTTCTGGTATCTAGCAAACTGAAGTGGGAGATCTCGTACAAAGCCAACATATGGTCATACTGAGTAACCCCAGAACACTTATGGAGCAGGGTGTCCCCCACTGCCAGAATTGGTCTGCCATGGCCCATTGTAGAAGCCCTCCTATCTGAAAAGGGCACAGGAGTCTTGGGTCAGAACCAGGCCTTTGGGCTAAGCTCCCAGGTCTCCCTGGGAACAGCATTCCATTCCTCAGGTACTGCTCTGTCATTCTCTTCTAAAGGAAACTCCAATTCTCAGAAGCAGAGTGATGTTATGTGCATAGCATCTTAATGGCTGCTAAAGCCATTGGCCTGATAGCCTGTAGGTATGCCTCAGACTCCATCTCTTGAGGAGAGGGATGTAGGCCATGTAGGAAAGGGGCATGGTAGATCTCCTGCCATTTATCTCAAGGGGATTGTTGCACTTAATCCTTACACCAGCAACACCAGGGTTAGGGTTAGAAACCTAGGCACAGAAGTAAAGATCTTTGTTCTCACCAAGGCCTAGACACTCAGGATGGGGACCCCCAAGTCACAGGCCCAGTGCTCAACTCCCTGTAGTCTCATCCTCAGAGACTGGAAATGGTGGCAGACAGAAAAAGCTCTTGACTTGACTCCAATCTGGCTACCTCAGTCATCCAGAGAAAAAATGGCTTTCCTTCCATTGACTTAGAAATGAAGTTAGAGTCTTCATCACAACCTCCCCTCTCCCACCAAAGCCTTTATTAGGACTCTGGGTTACAGGCTGTTCCCTTAGTGGCCTTTGTGGGAACTCTACCAGCATGTGTGTTAGGCTCATGAATAATTCACCTTGGCACTGATCAGGGGGGCAGCTAAGAGTCAGAGCTCCTAGCCAGGCAGGCTGCAGCAAGGAGGTAAGTGATGCTGCAGGCAGAGGCAGGAGGCAGGAATTTGGAGAGGGTGCCAGCTCTGCAGACAACTCTATTGTCATTCTCTGTCATTGGAGATGAGCTCAGACCACAACAGTCTTGCAGAAACTGCAAGCTTGGCCCTAAGGGACTCAGCATGCAACCAGAGACCAACCCAGTCATCATCTCCACACTTGGTTGTCTTGGCTACTACTGTCCCGGAGGGTGAGAAGTTGCATAGATCTGTCCTGGTCTCCATTGCCATAAGAGAAGTGCCTCAGTTAAACCTCATAGTCACCCATGACCTCAGGAAATGAGCCAGGTCTTGTTGAGATGCTTGCTGGCTCTGATGACGTGAAACTAGGAAGCTTCCTATAGGGACTCATCACCAAGCTTCTCGTAAAGGGGAAAATGATGGTTCCTACTCGTCTGAGGCATGCCACCTTTGTCTTGTCTGCCCAAGAGATGACAGTACCTGGCAGGGGTCTGACCTGTCTTTTCTGAGCAGGGTCCATTTCTACTCACTTAAAAAAAGCAAAATACTAGGATAATGTATATTTGCCTTCCAGAACATCAGTAAACTGACTTAATGGGTTTCTCTTTACCTTATTTCCTAGCCTACTAGAATCTTCCATCTGGAAGTAAAGCAAGCTCCTTGCCATTGACCCATATGACTTTTGAGAAAAGTGGGAAAAGATGAGAGAAATCAATTCTGTCAAGTGCTGCATTTCCTTGGAGGCCACACCTACATCAGACACTGGTAGTTCTCGATGGTATCTTTTGAGATTTAGGTAGGATTTTTTGTAGTAGTGATCTTCAAAACCTATTTCCTTCAGCAGCTGCCTGGCTCTACTTTGCAGAGGCAACAAGTTCTCCCAGCTTGAGTGTTTTGGTGCAGGAACTGTCTCACCACGAGGAGCTCAGTGTGTGTGTGTGTGTGTGTGTGTGTGTGTGTGTGTGTGTGTGTGTATGTATTAAGTCTGAAGTATGAACCCAGATGAGTGGACAGAGGTGAAAGGCGAATAGAGGTGGCAGGCGAGTAGAGTTTTTGCGTGATAGGTTGCTGGGAGGATCCTGGAGCACTTGCATACTGAATGCTGTGAGGATTTCCTTTTCCAGTAG
The DNA here is from genome assembly GCF_900095145.1 of Mus pahari. Lineage (NCBI taxonomy): Eukaryota > Metazoa > Chordata > Mammalia > Rodentia > Muridae > Mus > Mus pahari. The sequence goes on along the minus strand of NC_034601.1, from coordinate 88,692,241 downwards.
CCCAGCTTCATTCCATGTCCGATTGCAGGTCTGCTTTGATGTAAAGCTCACCAGTACTTGCTCTTCTGCTTGTTCAGCTCCCAATACTCAGCCCCATGCTGGGAACACAGTTTTCTTTGGGCCAAATCCTTTGTCCTTTCCTCCTCTTTATTCTCTTTTGATTGTTCATCCATTCATTTGTTCACTAGGACATTGGTATGTACAAAATATCCTCTGGATGCCAGGAAATCCCCTGCCCTCTCTGTTCTCCAGGGGCTTTGGGATGATCCATCTTCTTCCTTGATGTCAATAGCAACTTCAGTGCATAACCAAATTTCACCTGATGAGCATGACCCACTTAGATCCATCCCACCATGACCCCTCACTTCCTGTGATGTCATTGTGTCCATAATAGGCTCCCTCTCATAACCTGAGAACTCCAGAGTTATTTCCTTAGAATAAGATGTGATCTGGGTCCTGGGCCTTCTGTCCAAGGACATATAATGGAAAGAGGACAGACACAGAGAGCCAACCCCAAACATTGCATAGAACAATACAGGCTGTGACACCTATCAACTTTTGTGACTTCAAAAGGGAAGGCTAGAGAGGCTAGTGGTTGTGGGGGTGTCATTCTGTGGAGGGTCCCACATGTTCATGTCTGCAAGGCTGGGTGGGATTCTGGGTCTCCACTCAGCTGCTCTGCTGCTCTTATTGGTGGCTACTCTCTGTTCAAGGTGGTGTCCCTGATACATGCCTCCAAAGCAGAACTGTGCTTCTGAAATAACCTCATGACCAGGGCAGCATCCATGCCCTATCTCATGCCAGGGCCTTGTTGGCTTCTCCTGGCTGCCCAGCCCACTTCCTGAGAGGAATGAATTTGTTCCCTTCTGAGCCTAAAGCTGTGGAGTGAGTCTTCAGTCCTGATAGTGGGCAAAGCAGCTAGCAATCTCATCTGACACTGCTTGATATTGTGGGACAAGAGGAGAGTTAGGGTGGGAGATAGGGGATAAGGCTAGTGAAAGGGGAGAGGATGATACAGGGTGGGGAATGCAGGTAAGATATTTATTTATTTATATTTTTATTTTATGTGCATTGGTATTTTGTCTGCATGTTTGTCTGTGTGAGAACATATTGGATGGACACAATATGTATACATATATGTGTATACATATTGGATGGACACACGTAGAGACTTTTTTCCTTCTACTGCCTTCCATCGGCAACATCAATGCTTTTCTCGTTTGTGAGTCCTCCTGAGCACGCAACAGAAAGACAAGATTCATGGAACAGAATAAAGTTCCAGAGCAATAAGTGTTTAGCTCTGCTTCAAAATCTCTCCTGGAACTATGAGCAGCATGAACTTGAAATGGGTTGTATATATTAAAGCACATAACTTCAGGAAGTGGGGCTGGAGAGATGGCTCAGTGGTTAAAAACACTGGATGTTCTTTTAGAGGACCCTGGTTTGATTCCCAGCACCTACAAGGTGGCTCACAACTATCTGTAACCCTGGTTTCTCAGCTGTATCATTGAAAGCAATAACTTGTACCGGGAATGAAACTGGTGATGGTGACCATTGCAAAACTGAACAATCACCCCAGTCAGGTTGTGTGCTTAATGCTGATCCACTTTATTGGATACAAACCCTATTCCTCTGAGACAGGCTCTTTCACTAGACTTGGAGCTAATCTAGGAGCTAGTAACCCTCAGCAATGTCTTTCTCCAGTGCCTCACAACACTGTAGATATAAACTTGGAGAAAAATTCATTTCCTTTAACAAGTCTTGGCATACACAGGTAAGGGGGATGCACTATGATATACAGTATATTGTTTTAAAATGATTATTTAAATATTATTTTTTAATTTAAAAAATTTGTACATTTACTTACTTACTTACCTACCTACCTACCTACTTACTTATAGACAGGGTTTCTCTGCATAGTCCTGGCTGTCCTGGAACCCACTCTGTAGATTAGGCTGACCGCCAACTCAGAGATCTACCTGTCTCTGCCTCCTGAGTGCTGGGATTAAAGGCATGCGCCACCACCACCTGGCTATTAAATTTTATTATTTTTATGTGTACAGATGTTTTATCTGCATGCATGTCTATGTATCATGTATATCCAATGGGTCCCCCTAGGATTGGAGTTCCAGAAAGTTGTGAGCTGCCGTGGTGGTCGGAATTGAACCTAAATCCTCTGAAATAACAGTCAGTGCTCTTAACCACTAAGCCATCTCGACAGCCCTTAAAATGAAATGTGTGTGTGTGTGTGTGTGTGTGTGTGTGTGCATGTTAAGCAGTTTGTTATGTGGTTATGCATGCTTGTGTGCTCCCAGAGGTCAGAAGAAAACTTTGGGTGTTCTATTTTATTACCTTCTACCCTATTCCTTTGAGATAGGGTCTCTCCCTAGACCAGGAGCTAACCGAACAGCCAGCAATCCTCAGCAATGCCTTATTCTCCAGTACCCCATAGCACTGTGGTTATAGGCATGTTCAACCATGCCCAGTTTTTTATGTAGATGAGGAGGATTTGAACTTGGGTCCTTATGCTTTTGAAGGAAGTGCTCTTACCCACTGAGCATCCACCCCAGCTAAAATAAATTATATATTGACAAGAAAACAAAAATAATTTCTAAAGATATAAAGATAACATTTTCTGTTATTAAAACAAAACCCAAATACTGTCTTTGCATTGATTATCTGGGTATTAAGAAGTGACTATCAGCTAAATAGTAGTTTGAATATTTACATTCTTTAATTAGGTTTTTAGTTTTATTTGATTCTTGTGGCATGTAGGCAGTACTCCTCAGGACACATCATATTGGGGTTCATCTTTCAATTTTTAAAAATTTTACATGTATGAATGTTTGCCGGTGTGTATGTATGTGTACCATATATGTGCAGTGCCCTCATAGGCTAGAAGGGGGCATCACATCTCCTGAGGCAGGAGTTACAGATGATTGTGAGCTCATACTGTAGGTGCTAAGAACTGAATCTCTGTCCTCTACAAGAACAGTGAGTGTCCTTAACCCACGAGGCATCTCTCAAGCCCCTAGTGTAGTACTTCTGATAGTACCTATGTTTTTGACTTTTTTGTTTGTTTGGTTTCTTTTATTTGGAGATAGGATCTTGCTCTACAGAACTGGTTGGCCTTCAACACATGATCCTCCTGCCTCTGCTTTCTAAGAGCTGGAAATACAGATGAGTACCACCCTACCCAACTTCTTCACTGGTTCATATGATCCCGAAGCTCTCTGGACCCTTCTTTCAGAAGCCATTTCTTGGCTAATGATTTGAATCTGCTGATGGTTGAATGGCATTTGCTCTAAAGACTGAGGCATATCAAGGAACGAAAGTGTGTCCAGTGGGTTTGATCCAGTCAGTTCTGTAGAGATGAGGGAAGGCTTTTGTTGTCATTGTTAGGAAAGTGTTAATATTTCACCCAGATATTCTCATGGGTTCTGTGTCCCAGAGGAGAGTTCCTCTAATGGTATCATGATAAGGCAAATTATTAAATAAACTTTTCAATGCTTTGTCAAATTTAAGTTTAAAAACCATAGGCTTCTTAAATCTCATTCCATTCTAATACCTAGTATACATATAGTCAATTAAATGCAAGCTATGTGAAACATTTGGCCCACAAATCCAGTTCTTCCAAAGAGCAGTTTGAGTTCTGAAGTTCTTCCCACTCCAGGATGGAGTCACTTAAGCTGCTGGGTTCTTCTCTTGTTTGGTAATGGCAAATTTAAATAGTCTTCTTGTAGTTTCAATAATTGTGGTAATTTGCTAAAGGCTTTAAAAGAAGTTTTTGGTTATCTGCTGATTGATAAAAATTTTTTAACTGCTTGGGAACAAAATACAACTCAAATTTGGAGAACTGGATTGCAATTCGTGTACACATACATGTACACATGCATAGCCACATGCAAGCATGTGCACCGCACCACCACCCCTCCCCCCAACACCCACACCCACCCACCCACACACATACACATACACACACACACACACACACACATACACACACACACACTCACACTCACACACTCACACCTACTTGGCATCACTGCAAGCAATTTAGAGGAGTTAGCAAACTTCTGTCCTCAGAGTTGTACAGACTTGAACTCTGAGGTGGGCCACAAAGGGAGAACACACCCTGCCCCATTAAGTAAGTGAATGGCTACTAGGGTGGAAGATGTAAAACATCTTTGTAAATTCTAGTATCAGCAGCTTTTTATTCAGTTGAAGTCACATTGCCCCACAGTCAACTCAATAATCACACATGTTCCCATAATGCCCTTTGGCTCCACCATTTATTTATGTGTCCTCATTTGAAAAACAAAAGATTGTATCTGCTGTGTTAGAAATTTAACTGAATTTACATTCACACCTTGCATTTTCAAAAACAACAAATGACATGAGCTTCATTGAATGAGTATTCAAAAGCCTTGCTGTTACTTAGTGACTTGAGTAAAAACTAAGCCATTGTTTAAATTACCTTAATTGGCTTTTCTGTTTGAAGCATCTGATAACAGGTGCATTAAACTGGTCCCACTTAACTAAGAAACTTGGCTTCTGGGAGGTGCATCCTGAGAGTTATCTCCTCATCACTCAAATTTACAAGAAAAGATGAAATTGAAAAGGCACGTGTTGAATTACAAGTGACCCTTCTTGTTGGGCCTCATCCCAGAAACCCACACCCAGTGTGAGGGTGTGTGTGTGTGTGTTCGGCCTTAAAATGGCTCCTTTGGAAGAAGACGCCCCAGGCTGCGTAACAGATCTGTCGTCTCTGTGATATCATGGCACTTGTGTGCTATCCTTTGGATGGGACTTGTTTTCAGTGTGGCCATGGTGGTGGAACCTTTAAGAGGTAAGGTGGACTGAGAGACCATGGTGGTGGCGCGATAATGTAGTTCTTTGAGGCACTTAGTTAGTTCTCAGGAGAACTAAGTTATGAAAAAGCAAGAGTGACCTCTGCCCTCCTCCTGACCCATCATACTTCCTTTCAGACGTTCTCACCGTGATGCCACCACCTTAATGTGACAGAGCTACAGCTAGCTACAGGGCTCCTCACAAGGGCCAGCAATGCTGCGCACACGATTGAGCCAAATACATCACTTTTTTTTTCCCTTTAAATACCCAGTCTACTGTATTTTGCTACAGCAACAGAAAATATACTCAAACTGCATGATTGAATGTTCACAAACATTTTGTGCGTGTTAGAATTTTTACTCACCTCCTTTGTGTAGTGGTTAGCACTCTGAATTCTCAACTTATAATCACTTCTGGTTTTATTCTGAGAAACAGGAATTTGATAACTAAGTTTTTTGATCTAGCATGCATTTTTATTTTATTAATTTGGCTCATCATAGCCCGGAGTAAGAGTGTGTTTCAAATATACACATGCATGGCCATATGTGATATTAGTTATATTGTAAAATAGCTAGCCTATGGACACCTTGTCCTGTGCAATGTGTTTCATGTCTCAGTCTCCGTGCCTTACACAAATCTTCCTAAAACCAACAAACAGTTTCTGCTGGCTATGCCTGACCTGGCCAGTTACTATCTTCTGGATTCTACAACATTCTGCTCCAGTTTCTGGCCACTGTACAGTTAGTAGACCTGCATACCAGCTGGGCTCTGAGAGTGGCCATCACACACTTCAGATTGAGTGGCTCTTGCCTCATCTGCATGTCTGGCTGTGTTGTTTTGTCAAGCAGCTTTTATTGTGCTGTCTTTAAAATATTTTTAACTACATTTATTTAATGATTTTGTAGTGGCAGGGAGCAGGTATGGAGGACAGAGAACAACTTTCTGGAGTCAGTTCTATGCTTCCACCATGTGCCCCATAGGATAGTTCTTAGATGAGAGATGGCTTGACAGCAGGTACCTTTACTTGCCTTTCCCCACCAAGCCATCTTGTATGTAGTACCTTGGGACTCCTACAGGGCAAAGCAGAGGTAGATATTTCAGCTGAAGCACTGGCTGGGCTTTTGGACCTTAGAGGGCGCCCCTGTCAGGATATGTCAAGGGACCCCATGAAGACCTCGTAGGCTTCACAAATGACCCAATGAGCAGGGCAGTGCAGCACTTAGGACCCTGGAGAGGAAGGGTGCTTCCTCTTTGAGGATGCCAGCTACTCCATGATCTGCTTCTTGGTACAGAATCAGATGTCAGCAACAGATCTTCATAGCCCTCCCTCTGAATGCCTGACTCTGGCCTGGAAGTCGGTTTTCAGATCTCAGTGAGTATCACTGCCACACTAGACGAAGGGCTCATGTGCTGCAGCCAGGTGCTAAGATGGATCATAGGCAGCCAGTTCTGGATAGTGTAGACCATTCGTGAAGCAGGAATCATTCAGAGACTCAACAGCTTTTGCTTGTGTTGTCTCTAAAGGAAGGATTTAGTTGACATGAAGGAGCAGTGGCTCTTTGATGTTGATGTCCCAGTTCAGATCAGTAGCTAGCAATCAGGTGAGATAGTTATCTGTTCACTCTCTGCTTCTTCAGCAAGATAGACTACACAGGGGTTGGAGAGAAATCCAGGACTCTAAAGATACTGGTCAACAAATGGAGTCCACTGGAAGGCCACTTTCTCACTTGTCACTTGGTAGTGTCACACATTGGGTCATTCTCTGTCCCCATGATATCATTAATGCTACAAAGTGGACTTCCAAAGTCTTCCATTCCTTTGACACAGACCAATGTGATATCCTTATAAGAAAAGCTGGCTTATGTCAGCTGTGATGGTAATGTGGGAAAACAGAAACACTGGCCATTAGTTTCTCCAAGTTGCTGGCCTTTATAAAAAGTTCTAATTGTGGCTATGGAGATTTGGGCTGTGGTGCGGGACTCTGAGGAGGACCAATCATAATGAAGGTTGGAGGATGTCTGCAGGCATATGCTGAGGTGATAGCCAGGCCTAGAAGACCTCTGTCAGCCACATCTCTACCTCAGAAAGGAATAGAGACACAATCACACACTGGTGTGTGTGTGTGTGTGTGTGTGTGTGTGTGTGTGTGTGTGTAGCCAGTATTGTGATGGCCCAAGTATGTCTGCTTTGAAGCCTGTACTCAGCATCCCCAACTACCAAGGACCATGCCCCACCCTCTGCCTGCTCTTCAGGCTCATAGGGCCTTGGATGAGCCATTTTCTTTCCAGCAGGGCTTTACACCCTCTGTGAGGACACTAGAGTCACAAAGTCACTGCAGCAGAAAGCCCCGTCTTTCTTTTTCGCATATGGAGGTTTTCATCTATGGCTCCCTGATGCTTCTCACCATTATTTTTTGTCTTCATGGAGCTGGCTCCAATGCACACCGTCTTCTCCAATCTCTTACACATCCTTGTGCTGTTGGCTGCCTTTCAGAACATATAATTAGACAATGGCAGGCTCCGTACAAGCTGAGGACTGACAGACAAGCCACCACATGACCTCACTCCTGGTAGGCAGGACTGGCCCAGGAGCTGCCAGACATCTCCAGAACATTGGAGGTCCTGCTGTTTCTTGGCTGCTGTGTCTGGGCCTCTGCTTACCACTTTGCATCCCATGTCCTATGTCCAAATCCTCCTCTATAAATTATACAGCTAGGCCTAGGATGCCATTCAGGATAGGACCCTGAAATCTGAGATCCATTCTGCTATTTTAACTTCTTCATGCCCTAAGCAAGTCTCTTAATCTACCTGTGCCTCAGTTTCCTCAAGACCAATAGCCAATTAACCCTTGGCCTCCTCTGTAAACCTCAATAGGATTTGGCTTGAGAACTAAGCATTTCTGGGAGCTAAACATCCCATAAATCCAAGCTGTCATTACAATAAACCTAATTACAGGCTCATCGGAAGGCCAAGGGGGGTCCCCCACAAAAATGAGGGGCTCTGTACCTTGGAAAAGGGGGGTCACTCTCTATGGGCACTGGCTCCTTACTTGGCCCAAGTTGATACTCCATTCAGCTTTGGGCTTTGCATTGTTCTGCCGGGCACTTTTACATGGGTTACAGGCCTGGATGCCCACATACCTGCATTATCTCCTCCTTGTCTCTGCTGCTTTGAGGGTTGGTTTCATAATTGTCCCACCCCAAAGAAAAGATGGCTTTGTTCTGGAAGGAAGAGGAATGAAGTCATCTTTCCAGAGCCTAGTCAGGGCTGATCTTTACCAAATCTTCTGTCTCTGTAATGGTGATCAGTCTACAAGGCCTAAATCCAATTGAAGAGAACTGGAGTCTCGTCGCAAGCAGCTCCAGTCTCTGAAGCTCTCACCATTGTTGCTTGTCACACATTTGAGTCCGGCACTCCAATGTGATAGATGCCTGCCTGTTTCCTTCACAGACACATACGAATGAGCCACATGTTCTGGGAGCTGCTCATTTGCATGTCAAGACCAATTTTAATCTGGGATTCCATCAAAACTGAAAAAAAGAGATAGGAAAAACACAAGGAAAACCCACCTAGCCCTTCTTCCATCCCTCCCTCCCTTTCTCCTTTCTTCCCTCCTCTCTTCCTCCCTCCCTCTTGGTCCTCATCTGAGGTATCCGCATGTCTCTTCTGATCTGAAAACCAGTTTAGCCCCTGTGTCATAGGCCTCATCCAGTCTGTCCTCCCTTCCTACTGTCTGTTGTTCTTCAGTGTGGGAGATTACCACCTTGGCTTGCACCTTCTTGTTGCTGGCTAATACCTTGCTAATACCTTATCATCATCTCATAAAATCAGTCCAACATGTCCTGAATGCTGTTTGGGGTGTGTGTGTGTGTGTGTGTGTGTGTGTGTTTGTGCTGATTTTGAGACATACAAGATACAATCCTGGGCTCCCAAAATGTGGGACAGAAATGGGCAATCAAATGGGAGAGAGGATCACAACAGTTCATGATGGAGATGGTGTTCCTATAGCCTGAGGCCTCCATCCTTCATCATGATGACATAGCTCCCAATGTGGGCCTGGCATTCTTAGAAGGCTGGATTTGGAGACAGGTCCTTATAGAGGTAATTAAAGTTAAATTGGGTCACTAGAGTAGCCCTGATTCCACATGAGTGGTACCTTGTAAGAAAAGGGGATCATAACACAGACAAACATAGAGACCACTTGGTGAGAAGAAAGGGAGAAGATGCCATCTGCACACCAATGAGACAAGCTTCAAGAAGACCCAGCCTGGCTATCTTAACTTTGGACTTTTAGCCTTCAAGAGTGAGAGGAGATGAATATGTTGTAAGCTGCTGGTCTGTGGTGTTTTACTCCAGGATTCTTACATGGGGATGGATATTCTGTTCTGAAGGAGACTCAGGTCTTAGGAGAGGGTCAGGCTCAGAAGGGCAGGTAGAAGGACAGATGTTTAGGGCCTCCAGGAACTAACTTGGACTTCTCTCACAGGAGATTCATTTTCTTCTAAGAAATACTTGAAAGACACTTGGAAGTTTCAGGACTGTCCTGAACAGGTTTCCAGATCCTGGAGTCACAGCAGTGCAGCCTGTGTGGTATGGCCACAAGCATCTTTTTCCTGGGATGGACAGCGTTGTGGCCAGGCTGGGCTCAGGGGAATGTTCTCTGTGGAGCTAGGAAGGGCATCACACCAAGTCCTTAAACGTCAGAACTAAAATTGAGCAGATCCTCAGGACAAGAACCTGTGTCAGGGCAATCCAGGCCTAAAGTGAGGCCTGTGGTTACAGTCCTGTGCTGAGTGGTTCTAGGACCACCAGCTTCTCAAAGACCCACCTCTGTGTGAGGCCATTAATCCCCATACCTTCCTTGTGAGATAAATAGTAGACCAGACAGGTGGGAGTTGTACCATTCAGACCATGGGGTCTTTACTTAGGTAAACCCAGAGGAGCAGGAAGAGGACTTAATAGTCTAATGTGAAGGTCAACATGCCAGTTTGTGAAATCTATTCTTTCCTTCCACCCTCACATGAGCTCTGGAAATTGAACTCAGGTCAGGAGTGTGTAACAAGCTCTTTTACCTGCTGAACCATCTCACTAGCTTCTGCAATGTCTTACTCTGATCTTCCTTCAAAATCCTAATTGTGTTACTTTCAAAACAATCTGAGCAGCACCTACTGTGGCACAAATTAAGGTCAGGGGCTAAATCTATAACATTATCATCCAGAATCACCAGGGAGACCACCTTAGTACCCTGACTCCAGAGAATGCTCCATTGTGTGCCTCTCTAGCTTCTTCTCCAAGGCTTAGAGAGTACACTGCTTCCTGACCTGGACATATCACTGGCCAGAGGCATTCACAGAGCCCCCAGCTCCCAGATCAAGGGCCACCCAGAACTCACACAGATCTGGTATCTGTCTCTAAGTAGTGTGTGCCTATAGAAGAGCCTATGAGCGCCATCAACTGCCAGCACAGCACAGCGTAAGCTTCCTGGGAGGGTCTGTACTTTCCTTCCTTAAAAATGTCCTTTTAAGAAACCAGGCCCTTGTTTTGTTGGCTTCCAGGTGGTGTCGAGGTGAGGTCATCCCTGGAGCTTCCAGGAGGGGCTCCTTTATCAGATCCTTTCTCCTAGGGTTTGGCCAGAGTCCACAGGCACAACCCACACAGGAGCCCTACGTCAGGGCCAGAGGAGGGGACAGTGCCAGCATACCTCCCTCTGAGATCCAGGGCCAGAGGAGAGCTCCCCCTAGAGGTGCCAATTTATCTGTGATGGGCAGGGAGGACCCGGTGTGTCCTGTGTTCTGTTACTGTTTCTAGGCAGGTGGATGTGAGGTTCCTCCAGGAGAAGTTTTGGTGTCTGGAGATCTCCATTCTATAGCTCCAGAATAGCTAGTTTTTAACATTTCAGATGTCATTTTCCCTAATTGTGACATGTGGCTGAGGCCTACTCTGTGGGTTAGGAGTGCACTCTGCATGCTCATCCCCAGCATGGGCCTGCCTGAGTTTAGTTCTGAGTTTAGCCTGTAAGAATCTCCATGGATTGGCTGGAAGGTGGGAAGAAACATTACCATCCAGGGTCCCTGAGGCATGAGGCTGGGCTCTGGCCTTCTGCTCTTCTGAGGTTCGAGTGTCGAGGAAAGCTTCGGCTATGACCACTGGTTATCAGCGTTCAGGGAGAGACTCCTAGGGTTTAGGGACAATTGACCATTTTGCATCACTCCTTGTGGTGATCTCTGCCCTGAAATAATTGGGGGCTTGCTCATGAACAGACTAACCTCTTGCAGGGGCAACCATTTTTGCCTCAGCAACTACCCTGTAGCTTTTGTCTGTGTGTCACCTTCCAACAGTATCTTGGCATTGGTGTTTCGCACAAGATACTGTCTGGAAGCTCTACACAGTCACAGAACCAAGAGACAATGGAGTGGGAACCTCCATGGAAAGACGAGGAAGAGCTGGAGACAAGGGCTCCATTAGTGTGCTCACGGGGGCAGAAGTCCTCATCAAAACAGTGCCTGAAAGTCAGAATGTGAAGTTACAAAGGCCATCTATGAACAAGCATCTGCAGGCCCACAGCTAGTTGTTGTTTAACCGTTCCTAGCAGAACAGTTCCACTCTTTTCTTAACACAATCTTTGAAGATGCTGAGCAGATTACAAGGTGATTCACTTCGCTTCCGGTTCCATGGCTTCTGGGCACGTTCTCTAACACATCCTGCACCAGGTTCTCAATGGGATCTGCTTAATCTGTTACCTCAGTTGATCACTGCCCTCTTCTGCATGAGGAGTCTTACTGGCACTAGCCCACTTTCCCACCATGGTGGTGGAATCCTAGGAATGCTATCCACAGCCGAGACCTCTCAGGATGTTCCCTTACAGCCCCTTTGCATGCTGTTTACAGATCCATGCTCAAGAAGTCTGCATTCCACAGGGAGGACTCAACATAAGCACCATCTGTCTTCTGATCCTCTCATTTCCCAGACAGACTGTGACCTGGATTACCTGCACATCCTGCTGAGTATTGTGGTGGTCCAGATGTGAGCACCATGGTAACTAGACTCAAGAAAATGCCTGTATTCTGGATGCCATGAAGGACCCAGGCTGTCGGAAATGAAGCAAAGACCTAGGGCTAGTTAGTGCATGTTGAATTCTGTCGAGCCAGAACATTCTCCCATGGTGAAGGAGAGGCCATCATGCCTCTGTATACCTCCTACTGTGGTGAGCATGCTTAGTAGCTTCAGGGGGCTGAGAGGTGGTCTGCTCTGTATCTTGGGTACCTTTCTAATTCACATCACATGGAATGGAACCTGATAGTCTTGAATGAGACCCAGAGCTGGGGCAGGAAGATTCAGGCTATAGTGCAAACATTCATGTTCTTGATATTTCATGTGCCAGTTCCCATGTGACTAGAGGCATATGAAGTAGGAGTTGATTGGCATAGGCACAGTCTCTAGCAATATCCAACAGAGGAGTCTCAGGTCAAGAAAACCAGAAACTGAGACCAAGGCCATTCTAGACAGAATGAAGGACAGCGTGGAAGAGATTTCTGGAGCATCCTGCTGGGGCTCAGGACACAGAGCCCCATCCATGGTCCACAGCTATGCCACAGAATATCTATGCCATACAGTGACTTAGCCATTACAAAGAAGGATGCTCCAAATCAGGCTTCTGCAGATGAATTCAAGGGCATCACATGGTGCAAAGGACACATGGTACCTGACACTGTAAAACGTCCACAGCAGAAGGACAGCTGCTAGCCGCTAAGAAAAGAGGTTGGATGGCAATTAAAGGCACAAGGCCTCATCCTTGGCTGTTGACAATATTCTGAGATGGACTGACAGTGATACAAGACTATGTACCTTTTAAATGGATGAGTGCCTTAGTTAAGATTACTATTGCTCTGATGAAACACCATGACCAAAGAAATTGAGGAGGAAAGGGTTTATTTGACTTACAATTCTATATCACAGTTCATCATCGAAGGAAGTCAGGACTGAAACACAAGTAAAGCAGAAACCTGGAGGCAGGAGTTAATGAAGAAGCCATGGAGGGGTATTACTTACTGGCTTGCTCCTTATGGCTTGCTCAGCCTGCTCTCTTATAGAATCCAGAACGACAAGTCCAAGAATGGCACCATCCACAATGGGCTGGACCCCCCAAATCAAACACTAAAAAATGCCCTACAGCTGGATCTTAGGGAGGCATTTTCTCAGTTGATGTGTCCTTCTTGCAGATAACTGCAGCCTGTGTAAAATTAACACAAAACAAGCCAGCACATTTGACCCTTTGTCAACTTGACACATAAGCATATCACTGCTAAGCCATAAAACTTCCTTTATTTTCTTTCACAAGATCATACGTTAATATAAACATACAAAAAGTGTAAAATCCCAGTCTTCGATAAACCAATCTTTTAAAATACAAAGCCTCTCAACTGTAGTCTCCTAGAAAATAAACAATAAGCCAAATAGTTTCTTACTTCAAGAGGAAAGAACTAGAGCACATTCAAAATCTTAACGAAGCAAAAACAAACTCCAAAGATGTTAGTAACTAAATGTCTAATTATGTGGGATTCATTCATGATCTTCTGGGCTCCTCCAAAGGTCTTCAGTCATTTCTTTAGCTCTTCCCTCTGCAGCACACATAGCTTGTCCTCTAGGTTCCAGCTGGCTCCACCCTACACCTGCTGTTAGCTGGGTTGCATTTTCACCAACTCTCTCCTAGGTTCTCTTCAGGGACTCCAACTCTGCCACACAGTGTCAGACTTCAGCTGCTCTCCAAGATGCCTTCATGGAGAAAGCACCAGTAATGCCTCTTTGAGTCTTACATTACCAAGTTCAGCTGTCAGCATGAGGTACAACCTTGGCCTCATCAACACATCTTCTGAGTGCTGACCCTGAGGGAACACTTCCTAGAAGACTCTGCCTCAATGATGCCTCTTAATCACAGCTGATTCTTCAGTCCCAGCTGAACAACATCCATTTTTCCCTGCCATCAATCACTAATTAAGAAATACCAGACAGCCAGATCTTATGGAGGCATTTCCTCAATTGAGGCTTCCTCCTGTTCAGATAACTCCAGCCTGTGTCAGTTGACACAAAACCAACCAGGACAATGAGAACAATGATCTAGACAGTCTGTAAGATTTATAATATACTAATAATACACTTTTATTTTAATATTTTATTTATTTATTAATTTATTTATTCATTCATTCATTCACTTATTTCAGGGTGGGGGTGGGAGTCAGAGGACAACTTTAGGGAGTCAATTTTCTCTTTCTACCATGTGGTCCCCAGGGATCAAACTCAGGTTGTCAGGCTTGGCAGCAATCATGTTCACTCACTGAGCCATCTCAGTTTTTTTAATTTAAAAAGGTGGAAAGATCACCAAGGTGCTGGGGATGTGGCTTGGTGGATGACAGAGTCTACAGAGTCTATCTGCACAAGGTTCTAGAAGTGCAAATCATGAAAACAAAAAACTCTAAAGCAGGAATGTCTTAGACCCCCTCACTGACTGGTAGTGTGAGTCTTAGCTCCACTATCAATCAGATGGCCTTCTATTCTTGACCTTTGTCCTTCCTCAGCTCAAGCTCTGTTGATAGTCCCACCCCTCCCCTACCACACTGACCAGGACATGGCCTAGGGCTTGCTTGCCCTCATTGCCTCTAGGGGCTTGATGGGACCTGGGACTTCTTAATGTCTGTTTTGACCCTCATCCTCCAACCGCCATTTCTGGGTGGAGTCAGGCTCTGTCTGCCTCCCATCCTGGTCCGAGAAGTAGGCAAACTGGGTTTGAGAGCCAGCTTTGCTACCTGTGTGATCTGGGGCAAGGCATTTCACCTCTCTGGTCTGTCATCTCTTTCTTCATCCATCATTGATGGGAAGAGTCCTAGATGTAAGATTGCTGATTGACATTTTTGGTCTGTTGGGAAATAAAGTGAGCATCATAACAATCCTTTTTCTTTACCTTTGGAACAACCACTTTAAATACTGTTTTGTTATCTTATGTGTGTGCATGTTCTACAAGGTGATTCTGTGAATGTCTACACACAGAGATAAACTTTACAGAGAGGCATGGCTAGATCCACATGCCCTGCCCAGCCAGGCCCATAGAGCCCATGACCCTGCAGGAGGCCCAAGCCCAGTGAGTGTCAGGTTCCTGGGAGTTCTCAGAGGTCACCTCTTCATCACTGGCTAGATGAAGCTCAAAATCAGTGAAGCACAGATGGAACTGGAGCCCTTCCTGCAAGGTCTCCAATGAGTGAATGGGATTTATTTTTTAAAGTTAAAAAAATGTTTATTTATTTTATTCATTGTGTATGAATGTTTGACATCATCAACATATGTGTGCCTGGTGCCTACAGAGATCAGAAGAAGGTGTTAGATCCCCTGGAACTGGAATTATAGATTGTTATGAACCATCATATTGGCGCTGGGAACCAAACCTGGATCATTTACAAGAGCAACAAGTGCTCTTAATTGGTAAACTATCCCTCCGGCCCCTTACATTAATCTTCTAACAGTGCATTTTTTTTCTACTAAGTCTCAGCTTTTAACTACTCGAAAGTAAATTTTATACAAATTCTCTCACATAGTATATAAAATTGTATCATTTTCTGTATACCACAAGCATTTTCCCTTGTTCAATAATATTCTTTTCAATTGTTTTTAGTAGCTGTGAAGTAGTCTATTTTATGGGCTTATGATAATTTACTTAACCTGTATCCAATTGTTGGTAGTTTTCAGTTGTTTATATTTGTGTGTGTGTGTGTGTGTGTGTGTGTGTGTGTGTGTGTGTAGGCACATGCATGCAATGGTGTGGAGATGACAGAATAACTTTTGAGAGTTGGTTCTCTTTCCACCTCGTTTTGAGTCAGGATCTCTCTTGTTTGCTGCTCTGCAACGTAGATGAGCTTCTAGTTGATTCTGTCTCTGCCTGCCATTTCCCCTCAGGAGAGCTGGGAATACAGATGTCACCACTGCGTTCAACTTTTTACACAGGTCCTGGGGGCCAACTCAGGTTGCCAGGCTTGCAAGTGGTTTTATTTATTGAGCCATCTCGTCTGCCCAACACATAGCTTATAGAATGGCCAACTGGAGATGTGATTCAATAATGCCCTCGCCCTACATGTGACTAACCCTGATGCCTACAGGACAGGTTTGGTCTTGTATATTTTGCTGGGTTCCCATTCACACCCGGGGACACTGGGTCACAGGATGGACAGGAAAGGCCTGGTACTGAGCACCTTACTCCTTGGTTCTGGGCCTCCTCTCTGAGTCCCTCCACCTTCCTGGGGTGATTTCAAAATTAAAAAATAAAAAGAAAGAAAGAAAGAAAAGAAAAGAAAAAGAAAAAGAAAAAGAAAAAGAAAAAGAAAAAGAAAAAGAAAAAGAAAAAGAAAAAGAAAAAGAAAAGACATATCTGGGACAGGAAGAACCTAGGGGAGCCTTGGCCACTCGGACCCCTAGGGTAACACACCTTAGCTGCCTGCATATCAGAGAGTCAAGCCTGGTATCCACTTTAAAAACATTCAGCTAGGGACCCAGCCCAGCATGCCTCAGAGGAATGCCTCTTCTTATATTGGCCAGAGTTTTCCAACCCTGGAATAGCTTGGAATTAAACACCAAATGCTGGAGCAACTCTATTCACAAACGTTAGCACTGTGGGATTAAGCTAGGATGGAAATCAGGCCTGGGAGGTACTTGGAGTATGAAATAGAGAGAGAAGTGGGCACGCTGCAGGAAGTCAGTGTTGTTGCTACTACTGAGACATTATTTCAGACCTTGATTTCAGGTGTTAGTGTGTAGGAGCAGGTTTCTGAGTGCACAGGAAAGGGATAGCTAGGAACATGAGAGGGTCACCTGGTTTACAGTCCATTTGCTAGATTTAGTGGTTGGATTTCAGAATGGGAGATGCTTTGTTTTCTCAGGGTCCCTAGAAGTCATTTTAAAGGGTAATAGGTTTGACTTGCAAAGGCAGTCTGGAGTGTGTTTGAGGGAACCTGATGTATCAGGCTTGTGAATTTGACTAAGTTACAGAATTCAGTAGTTCAAAGCCTTTAGTTCCAACAGTAAGCAAGTTACACTCCCTTGACAATGATATGAAAATTCCTAGCATTATGAACAAAATGACTGGATTTTGTAGAACAAATTTCTGAACTTCGGGGGAATGAAATGCTATGCTATGAAACTTAATACACTTCGTGATAGGAAAACGTAGAAAACCAAGAAACTTAAAGCAATTTTGTGTGATAAAGAATCTCACACTGACACTGCCCGGCCCTTCTGCCCCATCCCATCCTAATCCTAATCCTTCTCTGCTACCTCCTCTTCCTCCCACTCTCCTGCATCAGAGACGCCCTGTGCAGCAGGGCTGCCCACCTATATTAAGAGAGCTCTATAGCTCTTAACTCTTTTTCTTTTGGTGGAACTGATCCTGCTCAATCTGATCCTTTCAGGAAGTCCAGCCAGTTAACAGGAGCACCTGGCAGGTCTGTTGCACACGTATCCCAGGTCATGAGGGTGAATCCTCGAGACTCCTCTGCTACTCACAAAGGGATTTGTGGCTTCAGAGTCATTGCTGATGGTAATTTCCATGTAGTTGCCTGCAGGCAGGAAAGCCCTAAACCTTAGTTATTTCTCACAGAACATGTCCTTTTTCTTATGTTTAATGTTTAGTATTTGGGACCAGTTTGTGAATATGAAAGGAAAAAAAAAAAGGTGGGACAAACATGATTTCCATGCCAGATACTAGATGTCCTCATGAAACATGTGACTATTGGTCACTTATAGTCATGTGACTATAGCTACTGCCTGAGCAGTCCCAGGAAACTGAACCAATGGGCTCTTTGCTCTTAAAGCTTTGGGATGATTAAACCTAGCTCTCCCAAGAAACTGATAGGATTGGACCCTCTTGATCTTGGTGGCATGTCTCTGATACTGGCCCCACCCATTCTTACCAGACCTCTGGGACGCTTCATTTTCTTTCTGTGTCTATTACTTACCTGAAAAGAAGATTCAAGAAAATCCTGCTTGGCCATTTCACCCCAGTCTGAGCCTTTCTCTTATCAAGGGAACCCACAGAGGGATGCCCGCTTATTACTTTGCTTCTCTCTTCTCTGTGACCAAATAGTTGACAGAAGTGACTTGAAGGAGGAGAGATTTACTTTGGATCACAGTTTGTTTATATAGTCCAGCATGATGAGAAGGTGTGGCCATAGGTAGATCTGGGAGCAGGGAGAGCAGGACCAGAATCAGAACCAGAGGTGGTTTTCAGCCCTCAAGTACCCCTCCTCCAATTATTCAGCATCCTCTATCAAAGTTCCATCTCCTAAAACACTAGTTCTCAACCTGTCATAGTCCTCATGACATGGTTCCTAGCCCCTTTCATAGAGGTCACATATCAGATATCCTGCATATCAAATATTTACATTTCAATTTATAGCAGTAGCAAAAATTGCAGTTATTAAGTAGCAACAAGATCAGTTTATGGTTGGGGGACATTACAGCATGAATGCTTTAAAGGGTCACAGCATTAGGAAGGTTGAAAACTACTGAGCTAAAGACCCCACAGTTTCCCAAAGAACACCACCTCCTGGGGCCTATGGAGTGGAGGGTGAGATGTATGCATTTCATGTACAAGCCACAATGCCATCCTTGTCTCCCGGCTCAAGCCTTTGTCTTGAGTGTAGGCGGGGATATTGGACAACTCTGCTAAGGAATGTAAGAACTTGTAGAAAAATGGTGGCAATGTGAATGTTGCTATGTGACAGTAATATAACTGCATTTTGTATGGAGAGATGTGAAGAGTCCATAGATTAGGCATTACCTCTGCTAAGCCTTTTTGTTGTACCAGCACAACAGCATCTTATGGCATCCATTTCTTGGTGTTGTGTTTCATCTGAACTTCCTGAACCAGCATTACCACCCCACAAGCTTCCTCACTGAGGTCAGCAAGCCACTGGTAGATGACCACTTTCTGCCTGTCATACTTTCGACTTTGTACTGTGTGACATCATCCTACCCCATTCTCTCTGGCTCTAGTACCCGTCTCCTCTGTTTCTTCTACAGGAGGAGCTCGACTATCTGAGAACCCTTTGTCCCTTCACGCTGACTCTAAACTTACCTGTTTGAAGGATGGAAACCTCACCTGCACATTTATCTCTGTTGGGAGTTCATATCCCACTTATCCAAACTGAGCTCCCATCAGCTACAGGGTCTGGAACATGCTGTTACCCAGCACAGCTTATGGAAATGCCTCCCTTCTGTTTGCTTTATGGGGAGTTAAGAGGAGGCAGGGGACAAAAAGTCATACCCAACCCCCCACCTGAAGGCAGCAGCCATCACCTCTGCTCTGTCACTCCAGTGTAGAGACTCTTTTCTGCCCTTATCTTCTAGGCTACCATGAGCATGATCCTACCTTAGACTTGCTACCTCAGTCACAGTTACACCCACAATGGTGACACCATGACCCAGGGAGACTTGCTCTCTCTCTAGGTGCCCTTGTCTTTGACCTAGCACCTCTGATTGTGACTCCATGGAGGACATTATCCGGTGGCTTGTACCATCATGTGGGATGAAGATAAAGTCTGTCAGTAGCCTGCAGCCTCTCCTTGTCCCCATAACAGCTGGTCCGTGTCCTCCATGATCTGCCTTCTATACCTGTGGTCCTTTGTGAATCCCATCCCAGCATCACACCCAGTTCTCTTTTGGCTGGCTGGCTCTGAGACTCACATTCCCTAGCAGAATATGGCAGGAGCTCTGCTGTGCAGCTTATGGGTTTAAGTATTAAGAGATGGTCAACCTCTCCATTTGTACTCTTGAGAACTCTGAAGTACCCCACAGGGCCAGCTTGCTCTAAGAATGTCACAGATAGAACTCTAGAGATTTTGCTGTGGGAAGCAAAGCCCTAAGAGAGAACTACAGAGAGAAACAGGTCATACCAAGTCACCATGTTACCTACCTGTCACATGAAGGACATCAGGATGGCCATAGAGGATTTGTCTGACTGAGCCCAGCCTATCCCACAGCTCATGAGGAAGATTGTATAATGGCTGTTTTCCCTGTGAGGTTTCCAGGTGACTCTCACTTGTACCTCCTCTCTGTTCTAGTGTCAGATGCTGTTCCCTGCAGTCCCTCATTCTACTGTGCTGGTCCCTTGCTGCTCAGACAGTGTATGTTTCACAGATGCTTAAGTGTCTAGAGGATGAGTGGAAAACTGTAGACACTAGGTAGAAAACTCTTATGAAGGAAGGATATAAGGGGAAGAGGAAAGGAGACAAGCAGAGATGAGGGGAAGCAGGTCACCTGAAAAGGACTGGGCTGGAGCTCAGTGCAGAGCACCCATCTGGCATACAGGAGGCTCTAGTTACATCTCTAGTACCACAGACAACAGCCAATCAAACACCCGGTAGGCTGCTCAACATACCATAGAAGACCCATAAAATAAATTTCACATTCCACAAACGCCCTTTATGGTGAGCAGGGCTGTGTGTGAAAATGGAGATGAGAAGCAGACGGCTCTACCCACTTGGCCTTGCCTGGGCTGGCCTGGCCCTAACCTGAGGTGTCCACATAAGCTGTCCTTTTGACATTCCAAAGTTTCTCCTGTCTTTCCCTGGTTCAGGATGATAATAATAAGGGAAACCTCATGTCTCCTCATATCAAGAGTACCTAGTGAGACAGGTCTCAGCCACAGCAATGCTATGCCACTGTTGGTTTCAGGGGTAGAGCACATCCTAGGAGGAAGGTCATCCAAAGCTGTTTTTTGAGCTGAAGTTCTCACACATGATGCTGGTACTGGAGAACACTGGAAATTAGCTCACATACAGATTCTTGCCCAGCCTTAGGCAGACTCAAAACACCTGGTGGGAACATGCTGTTGCTGGTGGTTCCAGGACCACCCTGTGTAAACTGCTCTCTGGGAACCTATCCTTTTTCAGAGTTCTATGCTTGTCAAAGATGATGGGAGGGAATGCCCTGGGAGCCAGCCAATGGGTTCATTTTCAGGAAGCTGCCCACCTTGGGCTCCTTTCCCAGGGCTCACATGTAGCTGCTTGCACCATGATTCCCTAGAAGACAACACCTAGGAATCATGAGGTCAGAGGGAGTGACAGGGGCTCTAGTGCCTCTTCCTGCTCTTTCCTCCTACCTTTGCCACCACAGAGGAGCACAGTGCATGGGCCAGGGTAAGAAGAACGAAGAAGGGCTCATAGAGTTGCACAGGGTAGTAGGGCAAGGGATCTCTGTAAAGAGCCTGGGCACCAGCTCACATTTGTCCTACCATGTGAATCCTGCCTTCTGTATCCTTGCTGTAAATGATGGCAGAGCTAGGCTTTGTTACAGAGGCATGGTAGAACCAGCCCTGGATAGGTTGGCAGATGGATGAATGAGTGGGTAGGTGGATGGAGATTTAATAGAAGGTAGAGAGGTAAATAAATGGAGTAGAGTGGGTAGATACATGGGTAGATACTAATTAAATGGATGAATAGTTGGTAGATTCATGGATGCTGGAGGGATTGAAGGGTGAATAGGCAGATGAAAAATGGGGAATAGATTATAGATGGGTGAGCGGGTGGATGATGGGTGGTTGAATGAACAATCCTCACTTCTGGGGTCTGAGGCTTAGATTTAATGCTCACACCCTGCCAGTCTATCACTGTGGAGGTAGAATGCCTGGTGAAGGGTGTTATCTGTGAGGATTAAGTATGATAGAAAGAAGATGTGAGGGGCAGGAGAAGGATGATGATGTGGTGGGTGGGAAGACAAAGCAACAACATGGTGGAGGGAGACAGAGCAGGGGAGAAGGAAAGCGGCTAAAGTAAACTGAGTCTAGTCACTTTGAAGTTTCCCCCGTTGCAAGCCCAATTATGTCTAATAACAGCTTGCAGCAACTTGGCACCTTTCCCCTGAAGCTCAAAGCCTTCCCTGACATTCTTCAGAGGGAAGAGGAGGTACGTTGTTACTGTCACCAGTTAATAATGAATAAATGAGATCCAGGGAAGCAGAGGAGCCCGAAGTTACAGGATCTGGATCAGGGGAGGGGCTAGTCAGAAGAGACACATCTCTCTACACCCTGAACATTGCCAGACCTTCTGAGCTGCATACCTGCCTTGCCTGAGCTTTCCCAGGGCCAATGAAAGAATCAGAATTTTTAAGTCTCAGATTGCCATGAAACACTGTGAGTTTGCAGCTATGACAAGCTCTTTCACTAAGTCTGTCCTGACAGCAACACAAGTGACTCCTCCTAAGTCACTGGTTGCATCAAAGCTAGGATCATCTGAGGGTGAATTTGGGTTGTAGGGGCCAAGGTTACTCTTTGGAAAACGACCCAGGGTCCATGAGGCATGATATAGCCCCTAGAAGCCTGTAGGCTTTTCTTCCTTTCTTGCACAGATACTCATGGCTTCAAGAAGCTTGGTTCCTTTGATCTCAATTTCTCATCTTGTCCCTCTCTTTGATGAGTGGGCTCCACTATTCCATGGGACCCACCCCTTCCCATTCTGCTCTTCTAAATCTCTCTTCCCTGCAAGCACTTAACCACAGTCCTCTGTCACCAGGTCAGGGGCTGTGGGTTCTACTGGAGGACAGAGGTAGGTGGTTGGCATTCCTGGCACCTGAGTCATAGGTAAACTGTTAAGGCAGCTCCTCCCAGCATCCCTGTTCCCCCTCCTTGTGAAAAACAACCAGAGCAAGGCAGCCAAGAATGTCCCTGAAGGGCCAACTTAAGGGTGTTGTTTTTTGGCTTCCTTTCCAGAAGCACTCTTTGTATCTTTATTGAAATGAGAAAAATGTAGTGTTATTGATCTTCAGTGGCTGCAGGGAAGTCTTGTGCAGACTGGCACAGGGCTGTTGATCATCTGGGCCTGGGGCAGGGAGTCACTGAGGGCTCCTTCCTGAGTGTTCCCAGGCTCTGCTGCTGAGCATCTGGTAAACACAAGCTACTGGAGTGCAATCTGTGAGCAGAGGGTGAAGGTGGTTCATGGACCAATGTGCATGGATCCCATGAGGCACATGGGTCTTTCTGTTTCAGCAGTGGTCTGGGGCCACATGGAAAGACCCCATACTCTAGATATGAACACTGTAGTGCTTGGTAGGCAAAAGATTGACCCATCCATGGGAGATACATGGGTGGGGGATGTTATATGGATGGTGGATGATAGATGGCTGGTACGTGGATGATGAATGACTGGTGAATAGATGGGGAAGTGGATGAAGGAATGGATGGTCATAGAAATAAGATCCTGGGTAATGAGGAGATTTGGGATTCTGCCAAATTCTCATTTGTAGCAGGGTGTTCAATGAAAGGTTTATAAAGGCCAGGCTGCAGTATGAACTGTAGAGGGAATTGCCTATACTTCTTTCTGCTCAGCAGCCTACCCAAGACCTGGGCATGGAAGGGTAGGCAACAGAACAGGTAACATTGGTGGCCAAGGGAAGAAGGGTACTCAAAAGGATGGGCGGCCTGAGAGCAGGGTAGAGTGGCCTTTCATTCCATGGCTCTCTGCTTGCTTCTCATGCCTGCTGCACCAGCCAGGTTGGCATTCCTGAGAGTCTAACCTGGGGTTCAGCCCTGTTGTTTTGACAGGGCCTTCAGGTGGCCCAATGATATATATCTTTTCACTGGATGCCTTTCATCCAGTGCAGAGAGCTATGAGTATCCTGCCACCTTACAACTGACACAAAACCAAGGCATCTAGAGTGGGGCCTTTCAAACTGCTCTCACATTATGAGCTGCCAGTGAAGGCTTTGGACCAGAGTGGGAGGAGAGACTGGAGGGAGCCCTGTCTCTGGTCGCTGGTTCTCTGGAGTGGGCAGCTGTAAAGACTGAAAAGAAGGCGCTTAGTGCAGCCTGCCCAGCTAGGCCTCCAAGCCTTCCTATGCAGCCGCTGACACCTCCACAGGCCTATAGCACGCCCCGTCAGAGGTAGAGAGGCCTCTATCTACAAGAGAATGAGCAGAAGCTTGGAGTTCCCCAAATGGCCTGGCAACTGGAAGTGTTCCGAGTTTCTGGAAGCTATAGAGTATGGAGAGGGAATCAATATTTTGTCACAGTTAAAATAGGACGAATGGTGAGGTCTGCTTGCCATCCACAGCACAGAGGGAGAACTTCAATTCCCAAACTCTGACTACCTTTGGTGCGTGTCCATACTCTAAGTGGGAACTAACATCTGGATCTTAATTTAACCTAACCATTTTTCTTCTTTTAAAAAGAGGTTCTTAATCAGGACTTTAGTTCTGGCTGCTGGTATGTTTACATCAGGATGGCAACAAACATAAACTGGAAGAAAGACCCAGCCAAGTGTTGGGGCCTATGCCTGCATAACTGGAGTTTCTCAGGGTCAGGTTTTCTGCCTTGGGCTCTGACTTGTAGTTACTTGTATTCTATGTATGCTAATTATGTTCCCCAAAATACTCTTTGCACAAGACAGCCTGTACATAGCTTCTGGGAACCTGTCCCTGGTTGGTTCTGGTTGGTAAATAAAGACACCAACAGCCAATAGCTGGATAGAACAAAGAGATGAGGGATTTTTAGGATTCCCAGGCTCGGGATTGGGAGGAGAAGGGGGAGGGGAAAGAGGAGGAGGAGAAAGAGTAAGAGGAGATTCACCATGCTGGGAGAGTGTGGAGGAGAAGAGAGGTGCTATGCTTGAGAAGAGTGGAGGACAGAGAGACACGGCCTCCATGTGAAGGAGCCAGGAGAGCCCGGCCCAGAGGGATGCCCAACTGGCCCCAGGGCAGCCAAGATAGAACATAGAATTAGGAAGTAATAACTCAGTATTGACAGGCGGTAGATTAACAGCACAGAAGTTAGGCAGGGGCCCAACTATTGTGTTGTTTAAGGCATGTAAAATATAAAGGCTGTGTGTGTGTGTGTGTCTTTCATTCGGGAACATGAACCATTGAGGTGGGTAGCAGACCCACCAACAGGATTTATTAATTAAAAAATATTTCAGCACTGACTGGGCAGGCTGCTGCCTCTTCATGGGCTCCCAAAGTGGGCTGCTGACCTTGATGGCCCCAGTGGGCCTCTACCTGGGTCAGCTCTAGACATCACAGTCCCCTTAGCCCACCTATCATGGAAGACACTGAAAAGTCACTTGTGGCTGGGAAGGCTAACAGCTAATTTGCTACTGACAGACCTTCCTGTGGGCCACAGTGAGAGTGATGTATTTTCTTCTGTTGACTGAATTGTGTCCCACAGAAGCAAATTTCTGTCCCAACCCTCAGTGGGGGTTGCCCTGTGTCCTGGTCCAGAGGCCTGATGAACTCAGTGAAAATACACTACACATCTGCTTTCTAGTCAGGCCTGCTCAGGAGCATCAAACCCCATCATATAGGTCCCGGGCCACACGGGCAGATCTGGAGAGGAGCCTATTTGCTACCCACCTTTGACATTTTCTTGTCACCACGGTGATGCCAACTCCACACTCAGATACTCTCAGGAAAGAGCACAGTCCACCTTCCTTTAAAGAGGTCCCAGAGTCCCGGGATTGCAAACACTGTTCTTCCCGGAGACATCATTTCAGGGTCTGATGTGCAGCACTCGTGCCCAATGTCAGCAGGTGGTTTCAGGTGTGGGTGTTCTCCTCCAGCTCCAATCCAGGGCCTCATGCAGACCTTTATGCCTGTCCCTATTCTTTTGTGAAGTGGTTGAATTGTATCCCTCAAAGTCATGTTCCAAGTCATAAACCCAGTACTGGGCAGTGGGTATTTGCATACCCAATATTTACCAATATGATCAAAGACAGATGAGGGCACACTGAACATGATGAGTCCTATTTTCAAGGAGAATGTCCTTTTAAGAACAGAGATGGTCACACAAAGATCTAAAAGTCCAGAGGGGACTAGACCATGCGAAGACTGGACCAGAGAAAGTGGTATAGCCATAGTTCAAAAATGCTATGGGTGTTTCAGAAGTTAGGAGCAAGGACAAAACAGAGTCCTCCTGGGAGTCCCAGAATTCTGTTATTACAAGTCATGCGGTAAAGTTCTGCCAGATGAATCCACTCAGTTTGAGGTCCACTGTGACAGGAGTTCTGACAAGCTAAGGCCAAGGATATATCCAGATTGGCAAGAACAGCAGTCTTTACCAGCTAGTGGTAGCCAATCCCCCTCCTCTCTCCCTCTCCCTCTCCCTCTCCCTCTCCCTCTCCCTGTCACCCTCCCCTCCCCCTCTTCCTCTCCCTCTCCCCCTCCTCTTTTCATCCCCTTCCCCCCCCCCTCCTACCTCACAAGCCACCTTTTTGGGGAGGATAGAGTTACAAATGGAACAAGAGGATTGGAAGGGAGAGCCATTTGGGAACATGTCACCCACAGAGGGCCAGAGATGTCCCAAGTGTATTCACTATCTGAAGGGGAGACACACCTCAGCCACAGCATGGCATGACATGGAAGGGGAGAGAGCCATAAACCAAAATAAAGGAATGACTCTAGGGCTGGGAAGGTAGCTAAGGCAGTAGAGTGCTTGCTTGTGCAAACATGAGGACCTGAGTTCTATCTCCAACACCCCAGCTCTGAAGAAAAGACAGGTGATCATGGCCAGACAGCCTAATCAAATCAGAGAGCCCAAGGTCCCAGTGAAAGAGTCTATTTAAAAAACAGAACAGAACAGCTAACTGATGAGGTGGGAATCAACAAGATGGCTCAGTGGGGTAAAGACACCACCAAGCCCAAACAAACTGAATTTGATCCCTAAGACCTAGATCATGGAGGAGAGAACTGAATCTCACAAATTGTCCTTTGACACATCTCTCTCTCTCTCTCTCTCTCTCTCTCTCTCTCTCTCTCTCTCNCACACACACACACACACACACACACACACACACACACACACACACACACATAGAGGGCAGGGAGACAGAGACCAAAAAATAGAGAGACCAAAGAGACAAGCACAGAGAAAACAGAGACAGAGAAAGACAGAGAGAGACAGAGACAGGGAGAGACAAACACAGAGGAGATATCCATGTAGCTTTAGGGACAATTATTTCTATCTTCAACAATGCACATGTAGGAATTTACTCTCTAACTGTGATCTGATCTGAAAGGGTAACCTCTGGCCAATGACTGGACGATGATCTGAATCTTTAGAAGTGGGTTAGCAGATCCGGGTAACATGACCTAGAACCTCTTGTCCTGTGACTGTTCTGGTGCTGTGCAATGGAGTCCTGCCTTGTCCCTTTAATCACAGCCTGAGTTGCTCATCACTGCTTTTACAGACTGTAGAAGGCAAATGTGTTGCCTCATCAGTTCCCTTGTGCAGAAGCCTCGTGAGTCGCCCTAGGGCTTTTAAAGATGAATGAATGGTGAGCCGGCTTCTCAGGGAGATTAGTGATAAGTCACGGCCACACTTGCCAGGCCTGGCTGGAGCTGACTCAGGTGGGCCAGGGTGTGGTGGCAAGATACACGGATGACATAGGAGTGCAGATGTGACAGTTCTACCTCCTCCATGGGGACATGGCCACACATGTTGGGCCATTTCTCCACTTTGTTATTTCTTTATGTTGTGTGCAGATGCTATACAAACAGGTATATCTGATGCATTCCTGTTAGAGGTTGGATGTGAAATGCCTCCTACTGACTCCTTGTTTGAACACTGATGTCTAGCTGATCATGAGTTTCAGGAGTCTGTGGAACTAGGCTAGGGAATCCTGGAATCTGAATGCTGGGGGAGAGGCAGACAGTGGATGCTAGGTTTGTGAGGTTTCAGAGGGGAACATATTTGTATTAGTGACTCTTCTGTAACTAAGTATCCAGTAAGAAGCAGCCTAAGGAAGGTTTTGTTTTAGCTCACAGTTTGAGGACTCAGTCCTCTCTGTGAAAGGCACAGTGGCAGAAGGTCACAGCTGGCGACATTGCAACTGCAGAGGGGAAGGAGAGAAGTGTTGATTCTCAGCTCACTTTCTCCTTTTTATTCAGCCCAGGATGGAAGCCCATAGAATGGTGTCACCCACAGTTAAGGGGGCTCTTTTCACTTCAGTCACCCTATTCTAGAAACTCCCTCACAGACATGCCCAGAGATTTATCTCCTTGGTGATGCTAGCTCTGTCAGGTTGTCAAACAATGTTAACCTTCACAGACTCTTCTGGGAATTGGGTTACAAGCCATCTGTGTGACATGCTAACAAAGAAGTTGGCTATGTGTTGTCTATGCCTTGAAAACAGAATAAAACTGAATTCAAATGCAATGAGCTAATTGATTTGCTGAAAGACATTTCAAGACAGCACAGCCTCCAGGCTATGGCATGGCTACTGCTGGTTACTTGTAGCAAAGTTTACAATGAAGATTCTGATAAAAAAAAAAAAGTGGAGCAGAAAGACACAAAGAATGCAGTTTAGTAAAGAAAGGAACATAAGAGTGTTAAAAGGTAGATTGAGACAAAGTGACTGCAGTTGTAAAAGAGATAAATACCACCAAAGAGGAAGCATTCAATTCACACTAGGACAGTATCAGAGGTGCCTTTAGACCAAGATCCCACTCACTGAAGACTCCAGGGTGTAAAAACACAAGACAAATTAAAAGAGAGTTACTAAGAAAATAGAGCCCAAGTGGCACTTTGCTTAAACACAGCACCCTGACTGTGCTGGACACTGCCTAGGGAAATGTTTTTCATGGTTCATCTGCCCTGGCACAAGGCACACAGAGGCTGCTGCACTTTGGCCCAGGTGGTGTCAGGCTATATCTTGAGCTGACAGCAGACCTTGGTGTTATCCACATGGTGCTGGTTTTCCAGGAAAGTGAAATGCACAAAGTATGAGGTGTGATGGGAACCAGTCATGCTTCAATCTTCCAGCTCCAAACACCAGGAACTTCAGCAGTGGTGCCTTCCAAGCTATGCAACCATATGCAAGTCACAATAACCCTTTCTCCTTTAAGTTTTTTTTAAAACCAGGGTCTCATGTAGCTCAGGTTGGTCTCAAACTCACTATGTACCTTGAAGTCCAAGCTTCCTGCCTCTGCTTCCTAAGTACTTGGAGTCACAAACATATACTCCATCGTCCACCTAAAGCAACGTTTTTAAGACCTCTAAAGGTGGAAGGCCTTCTATATTGTGAACTAGGAAAGGCTTGGAAGAAAACACACCAAACGAGGCAGACACAGAACAGCCACAAAGGGCCCTTCTGAGTCCTTAGAGACATTTCTTGGAGGGTTCTGTCCATATATCTTAATGAGTCAGTAGTCTGTGAGAAGAAAACTTAGCCTCTATTGAGGGAGATGCTTTGGTGGCAGCACTGTAGGAAAAGAAGGAAGTAATTTCTTCGAAAAATAGCAACAAAGGTGGGGGTGGGTGTTAGCACTGCCCAACTGTTACCTAGCAACAGCCAGGTATTAGCTTGGCTCACCTATAAAAGGACTGTTTAGACCTCTCTCTCTCTCTCTCTCTCTCTCTCTCTCTCTCTCTCTCTCTCTCTCTCTCTCTCTCTCT
>NC_034601.1:88660775-88662854 GCF_900095145.1 Mus pahari | reverse complement strand
CCCTCTCCCTCTCCCTCCCCCTCCTCCTCCTCCTCCTCTTCCTTTCTTCCCAGGTGTTCCTGACAGGCCTCTTCCTTTCTCTCTCTTCTCTCTTTCCGTTTTTCATTCTTCTCTATTCCCTTTCTTTCGCTGTCTCTAGTCTTTTCCCCAGATCCCATTCCCACATCTCAAATAAACTTCCTTTTATACTAGACCAGTTATATGGCTGATACCTCAAGGTGAGGAAATGCCTCAGCATGGGCCTGCTAAGGCACCCCCTCCCACCGCATCATACCACATTTTATAAAATATATCAGTGGAGTTACCCAGAACCTTGCTGGCCCCAGACCTCCCCCTTGTGCTCTGTAAATGCCTGGGGTCTGTGCACTAGGTCTATGTTGTCTCCATGGTATTAATATATACATCTCTGTTCAATTGCTAATATGCTCCAGGGTCATTTGCAGGTTTGGGTGGTTACTAATGAATTGCCATGAACATTCTATCTTTATCTGACTGGACTGTCTGAAAGCTAACTCATTCCTGCTTTTCTCCCTCTCTGGGGTCTCTGTATGGTGACCCACATTGCTGTGGTTGTACAGAAATACTATGAATCGCAAGCAAACAAGTTTAAATAAAACTTTATTTATAAAAATAGGCAGTAGGGCCAGAGCTTACTAGTCCCTGTGTGAAAGGTTGGAAGAATTGGCTGACTTCTGAGCCAGCTAGAGGGGAAAGAGAGCAGTGCTCTCTCACCTGGGATAGGCAAGGAAGCTAGGGAAATAGAGTTTTATCCTTGCTGCCCGTGCTTTTGGCGTCCAGCTTCTCACAGGATCAAGGGCAACCCTATAAATAAAGATCAAATGTGCCTGTCCATTATGACCATTATGTCAAACTCACCACCTCATAGTGCAAAGGTCTGTAAGACTGTGTCTTGCTATTGATATGCT
Organism: Mus pahari; assembly: GCF_900095145.1. Classification (NCBI taxonomy): domain Eukaryota; kingdom Metazoa; phylum Chordata; class Mammalia; order Rodentia; family Muridae; genus Mus; species Mus pahari. The sequence continues at coordinate 88,661,928 of NC_034601.1, read as the reverse complement.
GCCCTAGTTTGAGTTCTGTGGATGTGATAAATCACTGACCAAAACAACTTGGGGTGAGGGAAGAGTATAATTGGCTTGTATGTTCATTGCACAGTCCATTGAGGAAAGCCAGAACAAGAACTCAAAATAGGAACCTGGAGGAAGGGACCATGGAGAAATTCTGCTCATTGGCTTCCCCTGGCTTGCTCAGCTTCTTTTCTTATATAGCCCAGACTGTCTAGGGATGGCACTGCCCACAGTGGGCTGGGCCCTCCTATATAAATTAGCAATTAAGGAAATGTCCCAGAGGATATGCCCATTGGCTAATCTAATGGTAGCAAGTCCTCTATTGAATGCCCTCTTTTTAGGTGACTCTAGCTTTTGCAAAGTTGACAAAAAATAACCAATACACATGCCTAGTTAACTGTGGGAATATAGGTTTGCCATTCACCATGGTCAGGAACAATAAATAATATGGGTCATTCATGTTTCAGGTGATGCTCTGGCTGGGAGCTTTGTCAGGGTTACTGAAGCGATGTGAGGGGAGTGCAGGGGGGTCTCTCCTTGCTTTTAAAGTTGTTGAATGCCTGTGTCTTTGTGTATGACCCACTGATGGGAATGTACATGAATGTCTTCTGACTCAGTCTTACAGAGAGACACCCTGGACTGAACTGCACACAGATGTCAAAGGGAGTTTCCCTAATCCTGAGTCAGCTAAGACGATAGCAATGGGCTGTGGGAAGAGAACATCATACCTCAGACAGGCTTGGCGTCTAAGTAAAGCCATATCCACACACTAAACACCCTGGAGGCACCAACCAATGCCACCAAGCCAGGATGGGCAGGAGGCCCCCATAGAACCTCTTACACAATGAGGACTCACATACATTGATAAATGAGACAAATGTATCTGAGACATGCGTGTCTCCTGTCTCTATTCCCTGGTATACACATCAGCTCAATAGTGTCTCCCAAATTCAGGGCTACCTGGAATTTAACTGAAAGTTAAGTCTTTACAAATACAATTAGTTAAATTGAAGTAAGATCATGGTACATTAGGATGATATGTTCAAATCTAATTAGTCTGCTCTTACATAGAGAGTCATGAGATACAGATGCGCACACACACACATACACACACACACACACACACACATGAGAGAGAGAGAGAGGG
>NC_034601.1:88624160-88659980 GCF_900095145.1 Mus pahari | reverse complement strand
ATATATATATATGGCATATATATATATATGTATATATATATATATATATTCAATGAATCATTTGGCTTCTGTGATAGCATCAATATTAACTCCTCACAGGGATTCCTCCTGGTTTTCTTGTTGTTGTCCTGTGTCATGGAGATCCTACAGCTTTGGAACCGCAGCACTGGCCCTTTCATGCATCCCAACCATTTGCAGATGATATAGTTTAGGGGTGGCCCAACTCAGAGCCCTGGATCTGGGCCTGGGTAGTAGTTGTGCTGGTCAGTCTGCCAGCTCTCTCTTACCCACACCACCAGGGTGAGCTGTCCATGACTGCTCTGGCTAGGCCACACAATGCTACTACCATCAGCAGGAGGCAGTCAGCTTTAGGACAGTTCACCTGCACTCACACCTCTAGAGCCAGCTCCATTGTGCTACACAGTCAAGGTGAGGGCCCACTCTCCCAAGTGCTGTAGCTTGTGAGGAGCTGGGGCAGCTCTTCTGCTCTCACAATCCTCGGGGTTTGCTCACCTGTCCGTTCACCATCGGGGCCAGCTCCACTATGTTGCCCAGGCAAAGTGCAGGGCCAGATCTCCAGAGTGCTACAGCCAGTTAGGGGCAGGGCTAACTCTCCTGCTCTCATGACCTCAGGGCCAGCTTTCCCAGCTCATGAATGCAGGTGGTGAGGGGGAGGGGAGAGGGCATCACCCCCACAACAACACTACCTCATGCCAGATGAGAAGTAGGTCCAGCTTTCCTATACTCATACTCTCAAGGGCTGGCTTACCAGCAAACAGCACCCCACATCAGGGCCAACTCTACTCTGCTGCCCAGAAGAGGTGCAGCGCTTGCTCTCCTAAGTGCTGCAGCCAATGAGGGGCAGGGTCTATTCTCCCACTCTCATAATTTCCCATCTGCTTCAGATGGCAAGGAGTGACAGGGTAGAGGGCATCTCTCCCTTCCTCCCCAGGCCACCTCACAGCAGAGGGATAGCAGAGTCAGTTCTCTCTCCCTCACTCATGCCCTCAGGGCCAGCTGACCTGTATCCCGGCCACCAGGACCAGCTCTACTGTGTCGCTCAGGCAAGGTGCAGGGCCACTCTCAGACTCTCATGACCCCAGGGCCAGCTCTCCAAATGCCACAGGGGGTGGGGGGAAGCATCACCCCCACAACCATATTGCCTCACAGCCAGCAGATGAGTGGTGGGGACAGCTTTCCTGCACTCTTTCCTTGGGGCTGGCTTCCTTGCACTGCCACTACCACCAGGGGCAGCTTTGCTATGCTGTCTAGATAAGGTACAGGACCTACTTTTCCAAGTGCTGGTGAGGGACAGATAAAGCTCATGACCTTGTGGGCAGCTTTCCTGACTGCCAGAAGTGGCAAGAGGCAGTGAGGGGGGAAGCAACACCTCTGCACCCATGCCACCCCATGACAAACCAGTGGCAGGATCAGCTCTCTCATACACCCTTGGGGCAGCTCACCCGCACCCACATCAGGGTCATCTCCACTCTACTGTACTGCCTGGGCAAGGTGCAGGGCCTGCTCTCCCAAGTGTTGCTGCTGTTGAGAGATGGGGTCAGCTCTCCAGAGTGCTGCAGGCAGTAAGGGGCAGGGCCAGTTATGCACAGCCCCTGGACATCCACAGGGTTCCTGGTGAATGTCCTCACCTGGGACATCCTCATGTTCTCTAATGGTGTTATAAGCCACACACACCTCTGCCAACCCCTGCCTCTGCATAGGCATGAACTCAGACATGGGTCTCAGCAGCAGCTCAGGCTAGGACCTCATCATGGCCCCAGATGGCTATTCATAACAGGCTACTCCTCTCCACTCTCAAGTCTCCAGTTCCCTCTCTCCTCCTAATGCTTCAGCTGCTCCACTTCTCTTTCTCTCCCATCTGGCCATCACATATTCACACATCCCACTGCAGGCTGGCCATGTGTTGGTGGGTCCCTGGGTGACATCCTCCCTCTATGTTTCATGGCATAGCAGCAATCGGGCATCTATAGCCTGCTTGTGACAGGTGCTGGAGGGCAGGTCTGATGGTGGCATGCCTGCCTGCAGGTCTCTGTCTTCCTCTTCCTGTGTTGTGTTGCCTGGCTTTGATTTAATTTGGTTTGATTTGATTTTTTATGAGTCTTAGGCATAAGATAGCTTTAGCCAGTAAGCCAGGCATCAATCTGGGATGAAAAAAGAGCTGCCATCTGCTCTGCCCCTGGCTGATATACGAACACCATTACCAACATGGTGTGGCTTTGCCCACTGCTAGGGAGGATATAAATGGTCTTACTTGTACATCTCAGGAGGAGGGTGACATGGACTGGGAGATGCTTCAGTGTGTGAGGCTCTTTCTGCCCAAGAGGACCCAAGATCAGATCTCCAGACCCCACAGAAGACCATCATGGCACTGTGTGTCTGTAGTACCCTTGCTACTAAGGAGAGATGGGAGGTGGAGACAGGAGAATCTCTGGAAGCTAGAAGCCAGCCTGGTGTACGCAAAGGCAAAAACAACAAGACAGAAGATGAGGACCAACACCCAAATTTATCCTCTGACTGCCACAGGCATGTTAAGGCACATACATGCTTCTGGCATCTACGTATTTATTTAATGTGTATGATGACTGCCTGCATGCATGTATGTATATATGTGCACCATGTGTGTGCAGGAGCCCACAGAGACCAGAAGAGAGCATTGGGTGCCCTGGAACCCAGGTGGTTGTGAGTCACATGACCTAGGTACTAGGAACCTGCAAGAGTAGCAAGTTCTCTTAACCACGGAGTCTTTTCTCCAGCCCAAAGACACATCTTAAAAAAGACTACATAATTTGCTCCTTTGGGTTAGTAGCAGTTATTTGGTATACAAATGGCTCTTTATGACAGCTGCTGAGGTTCCTGGAGCCAACAGACCATGCTTTCCCTCTGGAGGGTCAGGGTGGAGTGAGCCAACCTTCCTACCCAGGGGCTCCTCATATTTTTGCTGGGAGACTATTCCTTGCTACTGTTCTTTCTGTTTGAGGGTCCAGCAACTCCACCTGACAAGGGTAGGTGGGTTCCACTGTGGCACCTTCTTAGCTCAGGTTCAATTCCCAATGCTGCTAACTTCACGCATGTGTCCTGAACCCATGCTGGGTCCAGGAGGCAGTGACTGTACCTGTCTGTGCCCAGTACAGAGTTCTATTTGCTTAGCTCTCCATAGTCCACTTGGTCAGTGAGATTGCTGGCGGTCGTTGTTGAGTCAAGGTTTTAAGTTTTCTTGTTTTTTTTTGTTTGTTTGTTTGTTTTCCCACAAGACAAAGTCTTCTGTAGCTTAGTCTGTTCTTGAGGTCTCTGTGTAACTGAGTGTCAACAATCTTAAACTCCTCCTGATCTTTTTGCCTCTATCTCCTGAGTCTTGAGATTACAGGTGTGAACCAGCTTATGTTGTGCCATGGATTGAACCCTGGGCTCTGCAAATGCTAAGCAAAGGCACTATTAACTAAGTTACATACATCCCCCAGTCCTGCATTGTACATTTCCATGGCACATTTTAGCTCTTGCAATATATGGAATCAAGTGACATGCCTGATTATAGAGGCTAGGAGGCTCCTTTCCACACTTGCCACATATTGTGTGGGGTGGCTATGCCTCTGGACAGACTCCATGCATCTCTTCCTGTCCATGGTTTATCTTGTCACATGAGAAGGATTTCAAGTGTTATCAATACAGAACCTAATAGTCCATCTATCTCCATGGGAACCTAATTCTGAGCTAGGCACAGGTATGGATCCAAGTTGTGTTGATTAACTGAATGGATGGATGGGTGGATGGATGGATGGAGAGAGGCACTGAGTGATTTGTGCTAAGTGAAAGGAAAGCCAAGGAAGTATCCATTCTGCAGAGTCATGAGCACACATTAAGTCCTCCAACATGTCCATGCCAGATGGCATGTACACAGTGGAGGTCTTCCACTTCCTTTTCTAGAACCCATGTCTCACCAGGTCTCCTGCTTCTTATCCCAGGAGGCCAGGCAGAGAGAGGCCCTGAGCTGGGCTGCCTGGGCTTGTTCCCAGGCCAAGCAACAAGCTTCCCACACTGGCTCCAGGATCCCATCCTGGCGGCTGCATCAAAGCTCTGTCTAGCCCCGGAGGCTGAAGTTGCTGGAGGGAGCCACACATTCCTGTGGGTCTTGGCAGCGTGATGTTCCACAGAGTGCAGGTGAGGAGTCTAAAGGCTGCAAGATGCATTCTGAACTAAGGCAGTCCATGAGCTTGAGGCAAGACCTGACTGGCCAGCCCAGGGAGGCAGGGCTGTGGAGACTGTTAGCATTGGAGGTCAGTGTCTGTTGGCACTGCTTCTGAGCAATGAGGTTTATACTTCCCACCTCCTTTCCCCAACCCATCTGTAGAGAAGGCCTTCAGTGTACACTTGGCTGAAGATCTGTTACTATTTAGCAAGTTCTGGAAGGCAGAGACTTGAGCATACAACTCAAAGTTGTACTTTGGGACTGCTTTTGCCAAGAACAAAAGAAAATGCCCTGTATTGTTGCAAAGCCCACTATGAAGAAGATGCTGTCACCTTCCTGAATGGCCAAGGATACTGTGTATATGTTTACAAATGGGCCAGAGGTAAGCTTCAGAAATACATTGCTCATCCCAGTATACTTGTGGTCATGGCTGTCTTCCCAGCATCTGGGAGTTCCAGATGTTGAAGGTGTGGCTTGGTAGCTAAGACGGGGATAGGGCTCCCTCCCCTGGAAGCTGTGTGTCTACTCAGGTGGCTGTTCCCTGCTCAAGTTCAGCTAGGTTCCACCCAGCAAGCAGAACCTTGCCCATCCACTTGAGGTGTGGTATCCCTGTTGCATCTTTCTGACCAATAACATGTATGTAATGATCCCGGTTGCTAGGCTGCATCTGGTTGTTTCCAGAGCCAGCACTTGCTGCCAAATCTGAAGGAGTGAAAAGCTCCCTGGGAGGGCTTGCGTCTCATGTGTGGCCATCCCTCCTAGTATTAAGGGCCACAGGCCCATAGAACGAACGAACCCCTTGAGCACAGAATCCAGTCTTATCTCTACCATCCAATATCTACCCTCCCATAGCCAGCAGCTTACTGCAAGGTTCTGCCATCTCTGACTGTGTCCAGGTTCTTGTTGTACAAAGTGTTTTATTGCACTTCCCTTATTGCTAAAAAAACTGGAAGCCATTTAAAAATTAAGGTACTATAAAACATGATGTAATAAAAACCAAAGTCCACAAGCTTAACCCACATGGGACAAATGCGGCCATCCTTAGGAAGAAGAAGCCATCTGGCATCTTCACCAGATGGCTCAATGCTGGGCCCCAGTATCAGTGCCACTGTTGGGAGAAACAGCCACAGGGAGTGGAAGAATAAGAGACCTCATTTGAGAGATTTGTACCTAAGGGTGAGTAAATTAGGGGCTACAATTTTCAAGCTGTCTGGAAATGATGTATAATTCTTGCTTTCGAATAATCTATTTGGGGTGTGTGTGGGGTGTCCACATCTATTGGTGACTGACTGAGCCTCAGGCTACTTCACACTCTGCAAAAAGACAGACTGGGAGGGGAAGGGAGACATTACTTTCTAAGGAACCCTTGCAATACTTACTGAGAATCATTAAAAATGACCATGCAGATAAAAATACAAGTCAGATGTATCTCTGAGATGCTCCTGCTGAGCCTGGCCTGTTTCACCTGTGTGCGTAGAGTGTGAATTACCCAAACGACAGCTTTTGTGACTAAGTGTTTATTCAAAGGCTGTTGAACATGTAAGCAGGAACTGGGTTTTAATACCACTTCCCCCAGGATTAACAGAGTTAAGAAGTAGGTGCCTGAGGGCAAGGAAAGGTCCCTGGATGTGATGTCTCCAGTGTTTCAAGTCACTGTCCACATAGTTCCTCATCTGACTCATGCTCAGGACATGGCAATGGCAGTATGATCTGAGTAGGGGGAGTGCACAAGAAAACATCAGCTCCTGATGCCATAGCTCACCTATCAGACACTTGCCAAGTACAAGTGAATGGTTGGTGGTTTCAAGAAAAGTGTCCTTCAACTGCTGAAAAGTAACCACGAAACCGTTTTATTGCCTTCACCCATGGGACAGAGGTGTCTCCTGTGGGAGGCTAGTGACAGGCTTCTAGCTATATCGCCTCCAAAGTTGTGATTTTGGAAGTTAACCAAGCCAGGCATAGTGGTGCACACCTTTAATCCCAGTACTCGGGAGGCAGAGGCAGGAGGATTTCTGAGTTCGAGGCCAGCCAGTCTACAAAGTGAGTTCTAGGACAGCTAGGGCTATACAGAGAAACCCTGTCTCGAAAAAACCAAACAAACAAAAAAACCAAAACCAACCAAACCAAACCAATCAAAACAAAACAAAACAACAAAAAAAACTTAACCAAAAGCAAAATGACAATGGCTGGAGTGATCATGGGTGGCAGAGTGCTTGCTTAGCATGCAAGAAGCTATGGGTTCAGTCCCCAGGATCATGAAAGCAAGTGACTAAAAGCCAGTGTGGGGACGGGAGAGGGAGCAGTGGTAAAGAACACAGAGAACCTGAGTTCAAGTCCCAGCACCCATGCCAGTTGGCCCACAATTGCCTGTAACTACAGCTCTAGGGGTTCAACACCTCTGGCCTCCACAGACACCTGCACTCACATATACACACTTGACACACAGATTAAAAATAAATGTAAATCTTAAGAAACAGAAGCTAGGGTGACCCACATAGACTGCTCATAGCCTCCCCCATCCCAGGTCTCCAGCTAGTCCCAGAGATGCCCCCCCACCAACTTCCATTCTTACTCCCATCCCTCTCCTGCCCCACCTTCTTGATTGCCATCTTCCATACCCCTCTCCACCCCAATCTCCCACCCATTTCTCTCTCTCCATCCACCTCTGATGACTTATTCTGTTTACCCTTCTGAGTGAGACACACATCTTCCCTCGGGTTGTCCTTATTACCCAGTTTCTTTAGGTCTGTGGATTGTAGCATGTTTATTCAGTACTTTATGGTTACTGTCCAATTATAAGTGAGTGCACACCATATGTGTCTTTCTAGGTCTGCATTACTTGGTTTCAAGTGTGTCTCTTGGTTTCCATGTGGGTCCTCTAACAATTGGAACAGGGCTATCTCTGACTCTGTTGCCTGCCATTGGATTCCCTTCCCCTACCTGGACTGCCTGGTTAGGTGTCAGTAGGAAAGGAGGTGCTTAGTCCTTCTGGGACTAGATGTCCTAGGGTGGGGAGGTACCCAACCCTTCTCTGAGGAAAAGGGGAGGAGGTAATGGGGGAGGGATTTGTAGGGGCAGGACTAGGAAGAGAGGAGGGAGGGAGGCTGGGACTGTAATGTGAATGTAATGTGAATAAAAATAAATTATAGGAAGAAAATAATAATTAAAAAAATAAAAGCAATTACAGTTAGAGGATTTATCCAGAGTTGCTCATTGGACTTCAGAGAAGTTTCTAGAAGTGTGAATCCCCGCTAAAAGCCTTTCCAGAACAAGAAGTATGAGCAGTTTCTTCCCCACAGGCTGATTCTGACCACCAGGGCCATATTTAGGGCCTTCTTCAAGAAGACCTCAGAGTCAGCACGTTGTCATTGTGCAGCTTACTGTGGACCCCTCCTCTAAGCATGAGCCACTCAGTTTTCTAGCATACCCCTGTCTCTTTTTGTCAGCTATAATTCCTCTACTCAGGTTGGTCCTCCCTCAGGGAGCACTCCAGACCTATAACCTCTGCAGCATACAATCCTGTTAGAAAACAGATAGGATTTCAATCACCTTGCATCCCTCCCACCATCTATGATGGTCTCAAAAAACAAACAAACAAACAAAAAAACCAAAACCCCACAAACCCTTCTCCCTAAAGCACTAGCAGAAGTTACTCAATGCTCTGGGAAGCATTTGGTCCTGCCCTATGACTAATGGAAGCTGTCTGTCATTTTGTCCTTACTCAAGCCATAACCCCAGGAGAGGAGACATGTGTATGCTCCCTGCTGGCCAGAAGGTGTCAGCTTCTCATTTCTGCTCTGCAGTTGGCACAAGGGACAATTGCTTTGCCACTGATCCACACCCCAGCCCTCCTTTTACTTTCTATTTGTGAGATAGCATCTCATCAAATTGCAAGGTCCATTCTTGAATTGGCCCTGTAGTTCCCAGAACCTGGATCAGCACTCCTATCTCAGGCTCCTGAGTAGCTGAGATGACAGGCCAGCACAGCAAGATGCTGCTCAGTTGCACTCTGCCGTGGAAAGCCGAGGTTCCCTCAAGACCCTGGCTTCAAAGATTTTCTTCTGCAGATGGAGACATCTTCAATGTGCAGGGGAGGGGTGACCTACTTAGTCTGCTTCAGTGTCTGAACACATGCTCATGTCACCCTGTGTCATTACAATACACAAAGAACTGAATACCATCAGGGAAAGAAATTAGTGACTGGATACAAGAAGAAGTTCTCACCCTGCCAAGTCCTGCCTTTCCCAGTCCCTATGTTTACTGGCTTTCTTGGTGCCCATTTCAGGGCCACTCCAGGACCATCCACAAGCTTGGATAAGCACAACTGCTGTTCTTGCCTGCAGGGATCACAAGTTCAATGACAGGCAATACATACAAGGACAACTCATGAACACTGCGTGGAAATGCCTGTAGAAGGGTACCTCCCACTCTCCATAGGCTTCAGGATGCTTCTTGAAGCAGGTCATAGTGACAGAGGATAGAATGTAGGTCAGAGGGAGAGAATACATAAGGTTTGCTGGCTAAATACATCCTGTCTGGACAGGTATATACCTCAGAAAGCATCAGGAAGTAGATAAGGACTGATTGAGTGTGGCCAGAATGGACACTCACTGTGGATTTGTCTGGAGAGCAGGGGGAGCCGAAGTGGGTTGAGCGACTAGATAAAAGTGAACTTTCCCCATAGTCATTGAGAGGGCATGTGGGCAGCTGGGTAGCAGTCTCAAGTGATGACAAGGAAGGCTTGCTTTGGTGGACTCTGGAGATGAAGGAGGCAGCATTTGAGAACCGGCAATGCTCCTCTCTATCTGGCCGTGAATGGGACCCGGGAATGAAACCTTAGCTGAGCAGGCGCCAGGTCTGCTCCAAGGGCCTTATGGTCACCTGCAACAAGAAGAGGGCAAGGAACAACCACAGGGGGGCAGGGCTCGGTTCCTGCAATGCAATGTGAGGTGTTGTCTGGATCCTTACAGGAAATGTTCAATAGACACAGAGTTCAGGAGTGAGGCCTGGGCAGGACAGAAACTGCAAGTTCCTTCTAGGTGACTAAATATGGCCTCTGCTTCCAGCCGCCACCTCCTTGATGCCAGCCATGGCTGGTCACACCATCAAGTTCACTTTAAGTTCCCTTCCCTTCCTTTCTCTGCTCCTGCAGGGGCATGCAATGCTGGTGCTAGCTAAATAAAGGCTGCAGAGATGCACCTTCCACTACCGAGCTGTGTTTTCTTACAGTTGTGGAGTTGGGAAGCCTGAGACCAAGGTGGCTTTGCCTCCTGCCCTTTTCCCACCTCTGTATTGTTTGTGGTATCCTTGGCTTGGAGTAATATCATCCTAGTCTCTGCCTATATCGGCACGTAGCCTCCTCCATGCTTTCTGTCACTTAGGACCTGCCTCGCTTCTGCCTGACCTCATCTAATATCAACCGATTTCTTCCTATTTCCAAACGAGGTCGCTTCCACAGGCACAGCGATTTAAGGACTTCAACTGTAAGCCTGAACTGTAGGATGAGAGCAGTAACTACCCCTCTGCCCCTGTGTAGACATTTGCTGAATCAAGAATGTTTCCTCAGGGAAAGGTAAGTCATTCCTGAGAATCCAGCCTTGGGCTGCTCAGGGGGATAGCTGTGAAGCCTCAGTCTCTGTCTTCCTTTACCTGAGATAGCAAGAAACCCCAGGTCTCTCTACCCATACACTGTGGGACCCAGGCTGCTGGCTCTGGCTCAGGCTCAGCACTGCTAGCTCACCAAGGAGCCAGCTGCTGTCTGGCCTGGGGCCACCATTCCACACTGGGGAGGGACTGAGCTGGGTGCACTGGGGTAGGGTGTGGTAGGGTGTGGTGTGGTATGTCTCTGCAGAGGTCATGAACCAAACTCAACCTCTTAGCTGTGAACCTTATAATAGCCCTGCAGCCTCAACTGTAAGAAGGGGCCATTTGACACTCTTCTCAAGGGCTGTAGAGGGTTAAGTGACACTGGTCTGGTACTTGAGAAGAAACACATAACTTTATGTTGCTCTTGGTTTGGCTTTGCTCCTTATTTGCAATTTTAGTAGCATCACCTTTGGGATTCTTTCCAGGTCTTTGCAGCTACTTGTCACCTGCCTGAACAGTTATCAGCCTCTCTGAACCAAAAGACACAGTTTTCCTTGAACTTCCAGGGAGCACTCCCAGTCCCCAAGGCACAGGGTAGACTGGAATCATTCCAATCAGTGCCTGGACAATGACATGATGTCCCCTTCTGGGTTCAATGGATGAGCAATGCTGTCAATACTTCTGTGTATGAAATTAGCATGTCATTGAATCACCACCAAAAGAGTCTAGAACTTTCCTTTCAGGTATCAGGACCATGGTAGGAAGAGAGGAAGGAGAAAGATGGCTTAAGCTATCTGGCTAGGTAGCTTCGGGAAGGTTGTGGGTACTGGACCAGGTATTCACCTCTTCTACCACTTCAGTCCTCAGGAAAGGTCTGAAAACCCCATGCCAGGGGCTGGGACCCCAGTGAGATGCTTTAGGAAAGGGCAGATGTTCCCATTCCCAAACCACTATCAGCGCCAGAACTTACTGGCTTGGGGACTGTTGGTCATGGTGTTTCGTCACAAGGGTAACCCTAAGATAAGTCTTCTTACATGGATTATTTCATGGACCACAGGGTTTTTTCTATTTTAAAGCAAATTTGTAACACATCTCCATATTCCATGGTCTTCAAGGATGAGAAAGAAGTCTTTGAAGACATTTTAAACCTTGGGGAGGCAGTACAGGAACACAGATGCTGAGTGTGTGACCTGCTTCAGGTAGTTGCTTGCTCCAGTAACAGAGTGCTACAGGTAAGTCTGTTTGGTATAGTGGTCAGCACTCTGCTCAGGTCCAGAGATACCCAGTGGATGACTAAGGTAGAGCTGAGGTATAAACCCGGAAACATTCTTTATGCTTGTTTTCTTTGTTTATTTGTCAGATATTCAGATAGCTAACATAAACCATGCCCTAGAGGCTTGTCTGGTCTCATACCAGCTGGACAAGATGAAATGCCAAGCCTACAACCTAACTGCCAGCCCCAGGCCCTCACATGCTGGCTCACCCATGCAGGGAGACTATAGCTCCATCTTTGCTCAGCTCCTCTTCTTGCTCAAGATCCTGTCTATGATGCCAGATTGAACATGTCCTATGTAGCTGTCTTTTTATGGATGGAGCAAGGAGACAAGTAGTGCAACCTGGATCAATTAACTGGAGTGAGATTCATAGAAACTGACCATTATAGGCCCCAGGTACTAGCCATCCAGAGGAACCGGGTCCATACATTGATGAACTCTTGAGACACTGTGCCTGGATCTAGCTCTCTAGGTGCTGAGTGTGGGGAGGTCCCGTGAGATCAAGCTCTTTAGGAGAGGTTGGGATGGTCCTGTGGAGAGCTCCTTGGGCAAATAGATATCTGAGATGTAGCTCTTTGAAGACTTGTCCAATTTGATGTTTCAGGGACAAATGCCCAGCCCTGCTCATGTGTCCAGATCACCTTCACCTCCTGCTTTCTGTGGCCGCCAGGTCACACGGTAGGTACCAGGCCCTCAGTGCCCTGTACCTCTGGCACTGTGACCCCGTGGAACACCTGCCTCTGAAGAGGACCAGATCCTGCCTGTGCTTCAGAGGCTATATATGTTTTGCTTCCACCCACCCATGACCAAAAATAGCTAGACCACATCTGAGTTCAGGAAATGTATTTCTGTGGCAAAAATGTATAAGCCAGTCAGCATAGAGATCCAGAGGACCTATGATAGGCTCTGTACGTGTTAGCTACAGCTCTGTAACAGATTACCCCAGTCAAGTGGCTCTAAACATCAGTTACTTCCGTTTNTGTGAGTTTAGGATCCCTGCAGATAGGCTAGGCTCTCCAGGGTATCACAGCTACCTGGGCCAGTTCTCTGCAAGTCCCCTTGATGGATTTTATATTGCTGGCCTCAGCTCCTTACTGTCTTCTGGACAGTGCCAGAGTTCTTCCCCACCTAGGCCTCTCTTCCCCTGCGGTTCTTCTTGGAAGTATGAACAGGAGAAGGCTATAAAGTATGAAATATGAACAGAGTCCCACAAAATGGAAGGTGGCAGAGGTGATCTTCCCCTCTTCCCTGATGCTTGCTGCCTTTGCCAGGTTCAGCTCACATAAGAACATGGACAAAGGGAACCAGCAAGACAGGAGAGTGTGTGTGATTTCCCTCTAGCTGCAGTGACAATGACTATAGGCTAGACAGCCTGTGCTAGTCTGTCACTGCAACAAATATCAGCTACAGTTAACGTACAAAGAAGAAAGGCTTATTACGACTCACAGTTTTAAAGTTTTAGTTCATGGTCAGTGGGTCCTCATTCTTTGGGTCTGAGGTAAGGCAGGGGATCATGGAGGAAGCATGAAGTAGGGAACTGCTTACCTCAGGGCCAGATTTCAAGATGAAAGGATGGAGTTCCGGTCACCTTGAGTGATTTAATCTCTCACTCTAGGCCCCACCTCCTGACAGCTCCAAGGTGAAGCCTAACTCCCAGCACAACCTGTGGAGCACAGTCCAGAGCCTAACCACAGCAGTGCTTAAGACAACAGAAATGTTTGCTCCAAGGTTTTGAGGCCAGAGTGTGAAATCCAGTGTACCTGGGCTGCTCTCCCAATGAGACCCATGGGGGACAGTGCTTTTAGGGCATGACTGTCCCCTTCCCAACTCAGGGAGATGCTTAATTAGCATCACACAAGTACTAAAAGTGGGGATTTAAAGAGATTTCATGGATTAATGCCACCATCACAGGACTGGGTTAGTATCATGGGAGTGGATGAGTAATCATGGGAGTCAGTTAGTTTAAAAGATTCATCGATTAATATCACCATCATGGGACTGTGTTACTTATCATAGGAATGAATTGGTAATCATGGGGGTGGGTTGGTTATAATGAGAGTGGGTCAGTTGTTAGTGTTGATTGTAATGGGAATGATAATTGTATCATAGGAATAGGTTAGTTATAATGGGAGAGAGGTGGTTATCGGGGAAGAGGGTTGGTAATGAAGGGAATGGGTTTAGTTATCACAGAAGTAGATTGGTTATTATGAGGAGGATGGGTTGGTTAGAGTGGGAATAGGTTAGTTACCAGGGAGTGGGTTGGTAATCACAGGAGTGGGTTATCATGGGAGTGGATCCCAGATGAACAGGGTGAGTCCAGCTGAGTTTCTTCCTTTCTGTGCTGCTCACTTGCCCTCTTCCTCGTTATGATGCCCCGCAAAGGACTTCATCACATGCCTGCCCTGGATCTCCAGTGTCGACCATGTGTGTCTGCCAGAATGGGAGGCTCCAGCAGCGCAGCAGCAGCAGCCAACATCCATCTCTGCTTTTTCCTGGCTCCATGTAGGTTTTGAAAGCTTTGGTGTCCTTGACTTTATGGCTGCACATTCTGGTGTTAGCCTCTTCTGTGCAGCCTTCGCTTGATGTGTCCCACTCCTAATATTTTCTATTTAGGGACATAGGTCATACTGTGTTGGCTCCTACACTTTTGAGCCTGGCTTCTCTTCCCTTGACTATATCTACAAATGTCCTTTCTCTAAATGAGGCCATAGGCACATGTGTGGGATGTGACTAATCTGCTTCTCCTGGGATTAAAGGTGTGTGCCACCATTCCAGGCTAAAATAAATATTGAAAAATACAAAAATAATAATTTTCTGTTAGGTAGTGAGGAAAAACTTGAAGAAGAGGAAATCACATGGGCCTGGGGATTTTCACCCCCTGGTCTGGAGACCCAGCACTTGGGAGGCAGAGAGGCAGGGGGATAGCTGGAAGTTTGCTGAAGACTTGGACCACACAGCAAGGGCAACAACACAGTCAACACAAGCAAATCAGGACTAAGTACAGAACTTGGTGGGATGAAATCTCAGCATCCTTCATCCCATCCCTATGAGAAAGGTTTGAACCTGAGCCATTTTTGCAGTTCACAGGCACTCACACTCTCCCAGACTCCTGTTCTGATTGTTTCCAAGATAGCCCACACCCTGACAGGCATGTGCAACCCTTTGACATTGTGACATATGCTGTCTATAAAGGTCAGTCACCCTTGAGAACCATACAATTGAGTAACCATCCGCTGTGCCCCATCCCCCCCCCAAATCACAAAACATCCTCATAATATTTTAAGAATTTTCAATTTTGTGTTGAGTGGCATATGCACCTTGGTATGCTGTGGCCAATAAACCATAGGTTGAACACACTTGTGAGTATCAGGGAGCTGTGAGCTTAGGCCTTATAGATCCAGCCACCCAAACACTACCAGGGGTCCTGAAGCTCAATTACCCACCCCCTGAATGAAACCCAGGCATGTCCACATTGTCAAGGAGGGCTGAATAGTTTATGATTTCCAGCTGTGACCACCGTGGGCTGTGACTCCCCAGTGTGCAAAGCTTATGTAGACCCTACATAAACCCTGCAGTTCCAGGGCACCCATGAACTCTAGCCTCAGTGTCCATACACTAAGTCACACCTCACACATGTGTCTATGGCCTCATTTGGAGAAAGGATATTTGTAGATATAGTCCAAGGAAGAGAGGCCAGGCTGGGAAGTGTAGGAGCCAACACAGTATGACTTGTGTCCCTAAAAATAAAACATTAGGAGTAGGACACATCAAGAGGCCACCCAGAAGAAATAGCTAGCGCCAGAAGCAGCGAGAGAGGCAGGCTGATCTCTGAGTTTCAGCCTAGCACGTCTACAGAGCAAGTTCCAGGACAGACAGGGCTACATAGAGAAACTCTGTCTTGAAAAATAAAAATTAAAGATTTATTTTTAGTTGTGTGCATACACGTTCACATGTAAGTGTGTGTGATTGCCTTCACCTTTGTCACTCTTCTCTGAAATTAAAGCCATTTTGACATTGCTTTGTGTGAAAGTGTTTTTATTCATTTTATTTTTAATTTTTGCTTTGCTCTTTTGATTGTTTGGGGCTAGAAGGAGAGAGGGCTCACCTAGACACTCAAGTCCCAGGCCCTGTTGAGCTTATCTGAGAGTCTTTATCTGGTGGTAGAAGCCTGCTCTTTGAAAAGTCTCTCTGCTCCAGTGTCAACAGCAACTCTTAGTCACAGCGTAAACCATTAACCAATTCTATAGAAAAGGGCACTGAGCACACACCACACACCTAGGAGCTTCAGAGGCAGCTTACTATGCTCACAAAGCATGAAGGCTGGGCTGGGGGGGGGGGCAGTGTTCAGGCAATACGGTTTACAACCTAGAAAAACTGCTCAGATTTCAAAGCAGGTTCTTAACACCTATTGTCCCCTTGACCAAGCAATCCTGCAGTTCAGGAAAGGCCCTTCCTGAGGATGGAAAAATCCAGTACCAGCCAGTCTCCTCTGTCCCCAGTGGCTTTGCTTTCCTTTAAGGTGACTGCCTTATCCTGTCTTTGTGCTAATTATCAACCAGCATTAGGTATCACCTGGCAGGATAGAAATGGTCCAAGCACGTCACTGCCCTCCTCCTGTTGCTAGGTAATGACTCCTTCACCTGAGATGGACAAAATGGGTCAGGAGAGATTCCAGAAAGAAGCCTCCATTTGAGGTCAGTGCAGTGGCCCCTGGGAAGGAGACAGGACAGGGGAGCCTCTCTTGGGACCACCCACTCAAATGACTTCATTGTTCTTTCTTCTCCCTAGTCCCCAGTTCAATGTGCTTGACAGTGACAAGCCTAGGTGTGGCTCAGTGTGTGTTACCTAGCACTGTCCCCTGAGAGAAATCCTGTCCCATCTACTTGCTCTTCATTCAGCCTTCACCTCATTATGATAGGTGACTGTTCAGACTGTTCAATTCTATGCTCCCAGCCTCAGTGACAATAACTTTCAGATGTTTACGTTCAATCTTACATGCTTCTTCTGAGGCACAGAGGCCAACATCTTACACTATGCAAGAGACTCAGAGTGGGCAGGTGGCAGGAAACTACAGTCAGCCTTCTGTTACACAAGCCTTGTTTGAAAGTCAGTCCTGCTGTTTACTGACCTTGTCATGGTGCGCACTTAAATCTTGTTAGAGTCTTTGTTTTCTTTTTTTTAAAAGAGTAGGCACTTTCTGGTAGGAAACGGCCCGACAAAAATATGAGCTGCATAACAAGGGTGCTTACATGGTCTGTAACTAAAGCAACAAAAAGAAACAATAAAACATGAATACTGTTGATGGGAGAATGGGAACCTGCAAGATGTTTCAGCAAGTAAGGGTGCTCACTGTGCTAGCCTGATAGATGGAGTTTAAACCTCAGATTCAGCATGGGAATACACAAAAAGTAAAGGTAATAAAGTTTTGAAAAGATGAATGGTATTATTCTGGCATATATGTACAGTGAAAAGCCACACAGGCATTTAAAAAAAAAAAAGCAAAGCAGGGCTGGAGAGATGACTCAGTGGTTAAGAGTGTGTGTGACTCTTCCAGAGGACCTGCATTAAATTCCCAGGTCCCACACAGGGCAACTCATAAACACACACACACACACACACACACACACACACACACACACACACCATTATTTTAACTATTAAAAAAAAAAAAGAACAAGGCAGAGCTTGTGTGTGGACACAGGAAGAAAGCAAGTCTTTTCTGAGATGAGTGGACTGGCCCAGTAGGAGCATGGGGCTCCTTATTCTGTGTGGCTAGGCATCTGTGGATGCTGCTCAGGAGACATGTAGACTGTCAGCATTGTACACACTTCAGACAGTCACAGTTAAACTGACCAGGGTTCAGTAGCTGCCTATTCCATGCTTGATGATAAGATCTGAAAGATGACACCAAGTAAGAGCTTCAGTACTGTTCATGAAAAGCATATGGGAGACACACCCTTATTATTTTGTTTGGAGTCTGGGGGTGTATCTCATTTGGTAGAATGTTTGGTTAGTATGTGCAAAGCCCTAGGTTTGATGCTTAGCACCACACAAAACTGGGTATAGTGATTCACACCTGTACTCCCAGGACTTAGGAAGGTGGATCTGTGCTTGGGGTTATGCATAGAAAATTCAAAGCCAAGTTAGGTTGCATGAGGTCCTGTCTTAACAAAATGTTGCATATTATTTTGATTTTTCTTTTTTGAGACAGTTTCTCCTACAGCCTAGTTTGGCTTCCAACTTGTGAAAAACCTTGAATTCCTAATCCTTCTTCATCACCTCCCAAGTGCTGGAAGTACAGGCATGTATCACCCACAAGTCCATTTAAATTTAACAAATTTCTCCTTGAATGTCCTTTATTTGTTGCAGAAAAGTAACCATTGTCCTGTGGAGCTTCTCACATGCTGGGTTTGCCATTTGTATTGAGTTGGAACTTCCTCTAGTTTAATTTTCTGTTCAAGATGAGCCCTAGATACTGACTCAATGCAGCCTCAGTTCTGAGGAATGTACTGCCCATCAGGAAGTATGGTACTTCTGGCTGGCAAGCTCTGAACAAGCTTCTCCTGAACAAGCCATTAGTCCCACATGTAAACCACTGTATGCTCTGCCCTGATATGGCTTCAGAGCTCTCAAAGCTCACCAGACACCTTCAACTTATGTCTTTAAGGGTAGCAGCCTCCAGCCTGATGTGCTGAGCACAGAGGCTTTGGGTCAGAGCTTATCTGACACCTTGCTATATTCTTGACCTTGAGAAGGTCCCTGGAATGGATATGATGGATGCATGATCTGGTGGTATCCTATTCAGATCTGTGCTTATAACACCATATGTGTCACCCTCTGACACTTTTCTGAATATGAGTACTTGATAACCCTCTTCTCTGAAAGTGTGAACAGGACACACTTATGGAGGGGACAGTTGCCTGCTGTGTCCCAAGTGTCTGGTCTAGTATGTTGTCTCCTGCAGTAGAGTTGGGTTTCCCCTTGGTTGTCTTGGTGGGATGTTTTAGGTTCCATATGGTCCTTGTAGAGGTCAGAGAATTAAAACATGGTGCTACAGAGGCTGCATCTACATCTTTTAGGTTGTCAGAGTGGCATAGGTTTCTGCACTCTCCCAGGGTGTGTTGCAAGTGTCCTAGGAAATGGGAAACATGCTTGTGTTTGTAGAAAGTAGGTTTACCTGCATGTTACTTTGTAACTGAAGAACCTGAGCCAGGGCTGGGGATGCAGCTCAGTTGGTAGAGTGCTTGTCTGGCACGTATAAAGCCCAGAACCACGCATAAACCAGGCATAGTGTTGCATGCTTGCAGTCCAAGCACTTAGGAGTTGGAGGCAAGAAGATCAGAAACTCAGAGTCATCCTTGGTTACATGGCCAGTTTAAGGCCAGCCTGAGCTACATGAGACCTTGACTTTAAAAAAAGAAAAAGAAAAAGAAAAAGAAAAAGAAAAAGAAAAAGAAAAAGAAAAAGAAAAAGAAAAAGAAAAAGAATTTGAGTAACAAACAAGAAAGAATGATACTTTGCGCGCCGCCGCCGCCTCTTCCTTCTTCCTTGGCGCTGCCTACGAGGTGGCTGCCATCTGTTTTGCGGCATCATGGCTGCCCTCCGCCCTCTGGTGAAGCCCAAGATCGTCAAAAAGAGGACCAAGAAGTTCATCAGACACCAGTCAGACNGATATGTGAAAATTAAGCGAAACTGGCGGAAACCCAGAGGCATTGACAACAGGGTGCGGAGAAGGTTCAAGGGCCAGATCCTGATGCTCAACATCGGTTATGGGAGCAACAAGAAAACCAAGCACATGCTGCCCAGCGGCTTCTGCAAGTTCCTGGTCCACATTGTCAAGGAGCTGGAGGTGCTGCTGATGTGCAACAAATCTTACTGTGCTGAGATTGCTCACAAGGTGTCCTCTAAGAACCAAAAAGCCATCGTAGAAAGAGCAGCACAGCTGGCCATCAGAGTAACGAATCCCAACGCCAGGCTACACAGCGAAGAAAATGAGTAGATGGCTTGTATGTGTGATTTGTGTTAAATAAAGTCACAAAAACAACAAAAAAAAAAAAAAAAAAAAAAAAAAAAAAAAAAAAAAAAAAAAAAAAAAAAAAAACAAGAAAGAACAAAGCAGAAAGAGAAAGTAAGAAGGAAAGGAGTCCTAGGTTACTAAGTGAGGGGTATTGTTTCCTCCACAAGTGGTGGCAGTGGCTCACTCTCACAGGACCTGTAGGGCTTAGGTAGGACATCACCCATCCTTTAATAACTAGCTTCCAAAATTCCTGAGAATTTCATAATCCCTTCTTGCTCACAGACAAGGCAGTTCCCACTGGCTGGCACAGCCCAGGCAGAACCTGTCAGCTGTGATCACTTTGCCCTGGGGAGTCTGTGTCCTGAGAGTTGTTTGTAGTTACCCTTCACACACAAAGAGCTGGCTCCTGCCCAGACCCCACACCACTTGTTTCCTTATCTCCCAGGGCTTATGGCTTTACTGTGTTGATCTCACTATGGTTTTGAATTTTTGTTTATTTATATTATTAGTGTGTGTGTGTGTGTGTGTGTGTGTGTATATAATATGTAGACATCAGAGGACAACTTTGTGAAGGAATCAAACATGGATCACAGGCCTTTCTCATATCCCAGTCTCTACCCTATCTTCATTTGCCATTGTGTCCTGGAGATGACTCTGCAATGCATTGTAAGAGAGCTATCCTTGGGCTCTGCCTAGGTACATAGCCCAGTTTTGGAGTACCTACCTATCGTGTGCAAGAAAACAGGGTCCATCCCTAGCACCACAAAACACAAGTAATAAAGAAACATGTAGCCATGAAGCCAGTCTGCTGAAGACCAGCTGCTTCCATTCCTAGCACCACACAGTGAGAAGATTTGCTAGATGGTGTCATTTGATAATTCTGCCAGCACGTCTTTGGGGAAAATATCAGGGTTTCTTTGCTGATTTGCTCTTTGCCTGGGGGTTCAGATGGATGATGGGTGTGTGATTTAAGTAGACTTCATCTAGACCCAAGTGCTGGTGAGTTTCCATAAGTAGTACAGGAGAGTGCCTGGCTTCGACTACTCCACAATTGCAGCAATTGCCCAGATGAGCGCTCTGGGTGAGAAGGGCGTGGGTCCCATGCAAGGGTTCTAGGGAGCTTGCCTTACAGCAAGAATGACAGGCCTAGTTGTGAACTAGTGGGTTTAAGGTGACCTGACTCAAGCTGGGGGTACCCTTGTGCTTCCTGTGAAACAGGAAGTGTGATGGTTGATATTGACTGTCAACATGACAGGATCTAGAACCACCTAGGACATAAACCTCTGGGTATGCCTATGAGGGATTGTCTAGATTGAGTTAACTGAGGTGGGAAGACACACTCTAAATGTGGGCAGTACCATGCCATGGGCTGGTCTCTCAGACTGAGAGAAAAGTAATAAAGCAAAGGACTGCCAGAACTCATCTCTCTCTCTCTCTCTCTCTCTCTCTCTCTCTCTCTCTGCTTCCTGACTGGATACAAAGTGACCAAAATCTCTCTCTGCTTCCTGACTGTGGATACAAAATGACCAACAGCCTCAAACCCTGCCTTCTCCAATTTAACCTGGGAGACAGATTATACTCTTTCTCCCCCCCCCCACAGGGTTTCTCTGTGTAGCCCTGGCTGTCCTGGAGCTCACTTTGTAGACCAGGCTGGCCTCGAACTCAGAAATCTGCCTGCTTCTGCCTCCCGAGTGCTGGGATTAAAGGTGTGAGCCACCACACCCAGCTTGATTATAATCTTTCTTAAGTTTCTTCTATCAGATATTTTGTCACAGTTACGGGATAGTAATTAAGATGGGAAGGAAAGCAAAGCAGTTCCCTCATAGGAACAAAACACAACTAGCAGCCCAAGCTGAAGTCGAAGTCACCAGGACTCTTCCCTCCCTTCCCCATCCATGAATGGCAGGTGATTTCAGCTAGGGAGGGGCTGGGTAGCCCCAGAACAGCAGAATTCCCAGTGGAAGCAGAGAAACCCAATTAAAGAGGCAGAAGCTAAGCCCTCCCCACTCTACCTGTGCTGCCTAACTCCTTGGCCCACTCCTTACTGCCCTACCACTTGGTACACTCTATAGAACTCAAGGCTGCCCCATGAATGCTCCACAAACTCCAAGCCAAGCCTAGGTTCCCCACAAGTTGTGACCATTTACCAGCAACTTATAGAAATCTAGACTAGCCTGAATGTCACAACAACACAACACAATTGACTCATAAAATAACAAGTTGCATAGTGGACCTCCTAGGGCTGTGAGAGGAGTCAATTCCATCAGGGATCTTTGGTCTTTTCCTCTGCTTTGCCATAGCTTGTATCTTCATTTCTTGGAATATTGCTTCATGGTCATAAAATGGCTGCTGCAGATCCAGACATACTTCTATGCCTCAAGGGGAAAGACAAAATGGGAGAAAGAAAACAGTGTAGGTCTTAGGAAAGCAGAACGTTCTCCCAAACTTTGTCAGAAATATCCTGTGACTACTCCTATATGAGTATTTTTAGCCAGGCCTACTATCTACCTCTGCGAATAGCAGAGCACCCAAGATGTCAAGCCCAGTGGGAACTGGGAGCTGCTTGGCAGGCAGGAACAGCTAGCCCTTGGCTCTAAGTGACCAGGCTCTACTTTTCGTGTCTTAGAGCAGGTTGGTCAAGGCTGGGTGGCTGCAGGTAGCTTTTGACATCTTTTTGCACTTGCCTTGCGAGCCTGACATCTTTAACTGCTGCTGCTCTGCTATTCCTTCCTAGTGCCCATTGATGGCTCATCTTGCTTGATGTCACTTGCCATGGAAGAGCCTTCTTGGACTTCAGCCACCCAGCTTCATCATTCTGGACATCCACTTGGCTGACCCTACATAAGGACAACTCACTGCATTGTCTGGGTTTCCAAACCAAGGCACAAATGCACAAACCCATGGTCACGCATGGTGGGGGGAAGAGGGGGGCTGTTCCCAAAATGCCTGCTGCTGAGGAAGCCATAGGCAGGTACCACATTACTGTTTCCTTGCACAGAAAGTATGCACAGGACTCTGGCTTGGGCAGGCCAGCTAAGAAACTGCAGCCTCCCTTGGGCACTGGGAAAGAAGAAGCCAGGAGCCTGCCCCCATAGAAGGTTCCAGGTTCAAAAACACCACAGAAGGTAGTGTGCTTGACACCCTTTGTTCTGATACATAAGCTGCTGGGAGCACATGCAGACCTTGCTCCTAACATGCCCTCTACCCCAGGTGCCTCCTGCATCATTACTCTGCTCCTGGGAAAGCCAGGATGCACAAAGCCAGGGCATCCAGCCTCTGCCTCAGCATTTTAAAAATTATGTCTGCGACTATATGGCAGACCCATTAGAGAGGACCAGAAGATGTGTTTAATGCTCTGTGACCCTATTCTGCACATCCCAGTGCTATGTATGTATGTATGTATGTATGTAGAGTAGTGACTCCATATAAAGAATCGAGCTGACTTTGCAAGTTCTGAGCCTTCCAGAAAAGCATCAGCTGTTGAAGTATATGTGTCATAATCATTGTCCACAGGGTAAGGCTCTCAGAACTGCATCACAAATAAATCTTGGGCATGGTGAGAAGCACTGATTACAAGTGACATGCCTGGCTCTGTGATTTGGTAAGGGAGGGGCACTTTGCCTACTCTCTTGAGCCTGCTGGGTTCTCACTCCCTCCTTGTCTACAGAAAACATGGTTGTTTTGTGTATATCACTGCCCAGAAGCTGGAACTCTGTACTAGTGGAGATGCTTAGCCTCCCTTCTCACTCTCCTGAGCATTGCTGCTCTGTGAATACCGGAAGTAGTGCTGGCTGCCCCCTTTCTCAAACAGAAAATCAGTGCCACTCTTTACTCCTACCTTTCCCCAAGCCTCTGCCCATACAAAGCTCTAGTTCAGACCCCTTTCCTTTATAGTCACCAGGGCAGGGTGTTATACCCACTGTGCAAACATTCTACACCCTGGGGAACATCCCCACCTCTTTTTTTTTTTTTTTTTGGGTTTTTCAAGACAAGGTTTCTCTATACAGCCCTGGCTGTCCTGGAACTCACTTTGTAGACCAGGCTGGCCTTGAACTCAGAAATCCACCTGCCTCTGCCTCCCAAGTGCTAGGATTAAAGGCGTGCGCCACCACGCCCGGCTCACACATCCCCACCTCCTAACAAGCCTTTCCTTCTTTCTTTTTTATTTTTANNNNAAAAAAAAAAAAAAAAGGTTCATGTAAAGCACCTGATGGTCCCAGTTTGGAACTGTGGTCTTGTTCTAAGAACTGTCATCCAACAACTAGATCCAATGGCTTTTGTGAAGGTCTCAGTGGGTGACTCCAGCAGGGAAGCTGGATGGGAAGGATGTGCAGGGACAGAGGGAGTTGCAACAAGGCCACTAAACTGCTCAGAACTGACCAGGTTCTGCTTTGCTGCAGCCCTATCATCCCACCATAAAGTCCCAGTTTTCCTGTTCTTCACCTCTTTACTGCCTTGGTTTATGGACCCTAGTTTATTTCCCTATGCCGAATGGACAGAGAGCTGATGTCACACTGTTCCATGCCACAAAACTGCCCTCCCTCTAAAGCAGCCGTTCTCACCTGTGGGTTGTGACCCCTTTGGGGTTAAATGGGCCTTTCACAGGGGTCACCTAGGACCATTGGAAAACACTGATATTTACGTTAGGATGTTAGTAGCAAAATAACAGTTATGAAGTAACAATGAAAATAATGTTATGGATCGGGTCATCACAACATGAGGAGCTGCATTAGGACATTTGAGAGCCATTGCCCTAACAGTGTCCTGCATGGATGAATGCACTCTGACAGCACAGTTGGAAGTGCTCACTCAGCTTTGCACATTGTGACTTTAACCATGCCTGGGGACATAAAGGAGGTATGAATGGAGCCAGTGTGCATTTTGTGTGGGTGAAGAGAAAAGAGACAAGGGTAGAGATTTGACTGGAGAGGATTGGTGTGGGTCTGCCTCTGAATTGAAGTTCACAGGGAAAAAAAAAGCTGCACCTGTGTGGGTGATTCTCCAAGCCAGATGGACTGGTTGGAGCTTGTGGTTGTGGAGAGTTGCAATGTTGCAGAGCCAGAGAAAATTACCTTGGGCTATTTTCAACTCTCTTAGTAGCCATTCCTAGCCCACTTCTGTGTCTTATCCGACATCCCTTTGTTAGCAGCCACTGTTTTTCACCAACCGCAAAGCTCATCATGTCCTCAGCAAGGACCTGGGGCCTACAGCTAATGTTCCTCTGGTCTGGTGTAATCTGCCTGCCTGTGGTTCCAACCAATGTGTTTGAAAAGTGCCTTGATTATGACTGTTTGTTCTGTAACTATGAAAAAGTATGAAACCAATTCTACATTGGACCATGGAGTTTGGGGTCACCTGAATCCCTATTCCCAGGCCATGGTTGCTTAGATTTGGCCCAGAATAAAGTATTTCTCTTACCATTTGAGGCAGGCGCTGTGTTTTGCATAGACATGTCTCATTCTTCTCACAAATCACTCCCAGCCCTCTCTTTCCACTCCCCTCAGCTCTGGCAAACATCATCCACTCCACACTGATCAGGAAAGCCCCACAGGGCCCACATCAAAGTGGCAGTTTGAGCATGGGCTTACCTTCTGAACCCTGGTTTAGGCTCTGAGCTGAGTCCCACCTGAGCAGACTCAGATACAGCTTCGGGTCCAGCACACCTGTCTTGCGTTTTTATTGTTGGGACTGAATAGCCCCACTTCCTCTTATTTGGATACAGGCCTGTTATGGGCCGTCGTCTAGAATGGCAGGTAAGTTATGCAAACAGAGGACATAATGATCACTTTGGTCCTTGAGTTTATTAAAGCCAATGGTGATGGGTTGTAAACCGAGATAGAGATGTTTGAAGGAGGATTACTCTTTGGCAGAGACTTGGGGGATCGTATTAATGAGAAACAAGCACCTGAGAGTACCTCTTTATTCGTCGAAGCTCTAAAGATTCCCACTTCTGGCTGTTTGGATCAACAGTCCCAATGAGAACAAATGTAAACCCAGATAAGATGTCTCTTAAGCCTGCGGAATGGAATTGGAGCCCTAACTAGGCAATAAATCATGTAGATCAAGAAGAACGCAGAAATCCAGACAAGCATGCCAGCTGGGTTCTGTCTTCATCTTTGTGGGTCTGCTGATTTGGGGTGAAGAAGCTGGGGATGACTTTGACCACACTGAGAGGCAGGAGGCCAAGATCAGGTTTCAGGGCTGTCAGATCATTGCCCTCATAACTTCCCAAAATAAACAGGAAGTCTAGTGGATCACATCCTACCAATAAAGAGGACCTTGAAACAAAGCAAATACTACTACAGCATAGCTCCCAGTGTCCCTAAAAGTATCTACCAATATTATGGCATCAAGGTGACCCCAGATTGACCACACCTCCAGGTACCTGGCTGAAACAGAAGGATCATCTCTGGATAAAGATATCCCACTGGGCCTCAAAGTATTCACAAGTTCACTTCTTCAATACAAGTGGTCTGCCTTTCATCAAAATCATCAGAAATACAAGCAGACATGCGAATACAACTCAGAAGAAGCAGAACAAACAGATGATAGAGGCATACAGGGCTTTAGAAAAGAATTATCAGGGCCCACAAGAGGGTTCAGTGAATAAGAGCATGTATCCACCATGCCTAACTGCCTGTGTTCAGTCCTTGGGACCCACAAAGTAGAAGGCTAGAGCAAGTTGTCTTCTGACCTCTACATGTGTGCACCCTTCCAGATACCTTGCAAATAAATAAAACATTAAAAAATTTATAGTCTTTAAAAGAATTAATCATATACTATTCAAGAATGTAAAAGAAAAAAATTAAATTTCAATAGATAACTGGAAATTTACAAAAATTGTAGCAGCTCTAAAAAAATAGACATTATAGAACTGAAAAATCTAATAGTAAATTAGAAACACGTTGAGTGTCTTACCAGATGTTAGAAACAGCTGAAGAGAGAATTAATAAACTGGAAGACAGATCAGAGGAAAATACACATTATGAAGAGAGTAGAGATAAAATCTAAGGAAGATGAGAATGGGCAGTAGGCACAAAGAATGCAGTAGATGGACCACAGTTTCAGATGAAAAAAGAGACAGGCTGTTCTGTTCAATGGAGAACAACAGAAAAGTAAACTGGGACAGAGTAGCCCATGTATCTCAAACTGATTCTCCTGCCTCCAAGTCAAGAGTGATGGAATTCAGCTGTCTGCCATGTTTCTGGATAGATACAGGTGAGGTTTTTCTTGTTTGTTTGTTTTAAATTACATTATTCATTTGTGTGTGTTTATGTATGGGGATATGGATGCAAAAGCTCATATGTGGAGGTCAGAGAAAGATTTGTGGAGTCAGTTCTCTTCTTCCACTGTGGGAGTGCTGAAGTGCCTGATGTTGAACTTAGGTCATTAGGCTTTACTTGGTGAGATACTTCAAAGGAGTAAACTCTCTCCAACCCCCATACTGGTTTGAACTCAGGTTATTTGGCTTTGTAGAAGGCCTCTTCAACCTTTGAGTCACTCAGCAGCCCTAGACACAGGTGCTTAACAGGCTTTGTGCCAGTTAGGTATCCTGTATCACACATCGCCCCATTTCTTGGGGGTGCTCCAGCAATTGCTATGCATACAGCTGAAGATTCTGCAGGAACCAGTTTGGGCCAGGCTCTTCACTGAATCTCTTTGGCCCTGGGCTCCCTGGTGCATCTGTAAATCAGGCATGGTGATACACACCTTTAGTCCTAGCACTCAGAAGGCATTGTATTATTCATTCTATTCTTTTTTAAACAAAAGTTTATTACAATACACATCAGGCTCCAGGATAACACCGCATCCTAGCTATTAGGTGGCCATGATGTTATGCCAGGGAACCCAGATGTTTAAGTAGGAATGGAAGAGAGTCACCATCACCTCAGATATGAGGAACAGTTAAGTTTTTTTTTGCCATATTTCTTAATTCTACCTGTGGTCAGGGGCCCCTTCCCTGTGGCCTTGGATTTTAGCTCCTCCTTTAGTTTCTTTTGTTTCTCCTTTTGTTCCTGCCTGAAAGCCTTACCTTCCTCATCCATCTCCTTGGCCTGCTTCTTGGGCTGTTTCAGGGTCTCTTTTTGCCACCTTTGCAGCCTGACATGGCACCTCTATCCTCTTCACTAAACTAAATCCTTGAGTTGTAGCAGGTTTTAATGTTTCTGAGATATGAGGCTGGAAGAGATGGCTATGAGTTTATGAGCACTGGCTGCTCTTGCAGAGGACCCTAGTTTTATTCCCAGCACCTACATGACAGCTCACTACCATCTATCTGTAACTCCACCCCAGGGGTTCTGACACTCTCTTCTAGCCTCTGTCACTGCTCACAAGTGGTGTACAGACATGCATCCAGGCAAAAACACCCATACATGTAAAATAAAAAGGAAAAAGGAAAAAATATTTATGAATGAAGTCCTTTACCATAGATATATGTTTACATATGACATAAGTATATATATATATATATATATATATATATATATATATATATATATATATATATGTTATACACTTTAAATTATGTTATATATAATATAACCATTTTCTCCTGGTTTGTGCTACCAGTTGATTTTCTTGGTAAGTTTTAACTTTAGTGAAGACTAGTGTTCTTTGTGTCCTATATTATTTTTTTTTCCCTGAATAGAAGAATTTTGAACTTTAATTATTGCTTTTAATGCAATCATCCATGGTAATGTTGCACCTGGAATGGGCATAAGACTCACTTTTTGTTATTTTTGCAGTTCAGAGCACCTTTTCTTTCTCCATTGAAGTGCTTTGCCATCCTTGTCAGAGTTGAGCAGGTGAGTGAGGGACATTTGTGGGGTCCTTTCTTGGATCCCTTGGTCTATGCCATCTTTCCCCAAAAGGATGACCTACAGTGCTCCTATTCAGGAATTTCTTATTTTATAAGTCCAGGTATTGCTAAGTAGCTTATTCTGTGGCTTGCAGCACCAGGCCTGACTTTTCTCTTTAGGTTTTTAAACACTCTCCTCAATGTTGATATGTAATTTTCAGTGTAGCAATTTTAGACCCACTTAGATAAGTCTGCAATAGTGACTTTTTCCTTGATATTGCTTAAACAACAATTTAAAAGTTCTTTTCTCACGTAAAGCAAAGCTAACTCTTTATAGCCTTCCTAGCTTCCTGCAGCCTCCCATACTCATTCACATCTGGTTATTTGTTTGCTTATATTTGCAGGATTTCTAACATGCATCCACACAGACTCACAAGGCCTGGGAGAAACATGTGACTTCACATCTTGCTTTCCTTTCCTCACTCCTGACTGGTCATCAGGTTGTCCTTCATTTTTCTTTCTCCTTTGATGCTCTGAAATGTCTTCTGCTGCCTTTAGATGTGATGCTTTCTTTTATCTACATCATACCACCCTCAGCTCCCAATCCATTTCCTGAGTCTAGGATTTGAGTTTTCTTAACAGTCTAGAAAGTTCCCAGTCATCAAATTTCCCCACAGCCTCTAGGATTCTGTCCCCATGGTGGATGTCAGATGTCCTCCCTCCATATCACTCAGTTGTGTGTTTTCTTCCTGTTGTCTCAATTGGCTGCATTCTAGACAAGACTCATCCTTAATTCCAAGTTTTCTTCACTGTTTTTATCTTTTAAAAGAAAGATGTGTTTTTATTTTATGTGCATGTGTGTTTGGGTTCACTATGTGTATGCAGTGCGCATGAAGGCCAGAAGAGGGTTCAGGATCCCCTGGAACTGCAGTTACAGTGGTGGTGAGTTGCTGGTAGTGTGGGTGCTGAGAACTGAACCCATGTCCTTTGCAAGAGCAGCATCAGCATGTTCTCTTAACCTCTGAGTAAGCTCTCCAGGCCCCTTAATGTCTTACCTTTTAATTTTTAAATGCAGCCTGACTAAGGGTTGTGGTAGCATTCTTAGCTTTGATTCCCTCAAGGTAGCATTTCCATGGCCTCTGGGCACCATCAAAAACTAGAAATGAGCATAGTGGGTGATACCATGTCACCTGCAGACTGTGTCCAAGGTTCATCCATTCCTCAGCATGCTTTATTTGGTCCAGCTTCTAAGCTGTGCTTGGTTGCAATGCTGTTCCACCCCTTGAGGATGGAACAATATCTGATTGAGCCTCTTTGGAGGGAAACTGTGTTGTGAGTGGTAAGAGGCCCTTGGATTTGAGTCACCTGCTGTTTCCAGGTGATGCGTATTTTGTAGAAGAGCTGCATAAGTGATGATGTCACCCTCTGGCTCTGGCTCTGGCTCTTTCCCACATGCTGGGATTTTTAGCTGTCATGGGCTTACAGATGGCTTACAGTCTCAGACTGTTTGGAACCAAATGTTTATATTTCAAATACACTGTAAGACAGTGGGACAAAGGTCAAGTCACTGGCCTGAAAGAGTATCTGCTCCTCTGTTCCAGAATGTTTCCAGAATCAAGGGGACTTGGGATGGCAGTGGCCTGAAGAGACTGGTCCTATGAGGAAAACTTACTAGACCCATAAAGCATCCAGGGAATAGGACACTGGAGGACAGATCATACCTCCTGCTAACTCCCAGTTACATCCTGGTTCTCAGACAATAACCACATTGTGGCAGTTGTGTGAGTGACTTATGACACTATCTAATAGTCTCTTAGCCTTTGTAATAAGGGACTTCTCCAGCTACAGGGGTACTTTGGAGCAGAGTGGACTATTGGCATTTATTAAACCTCTTCAGGCCCTATTTATGCCTGGTTGGGAACCTGCCCATGCTGTCTGTCCTGGGGGAGAGGGAGGGTCTAGGCGGGTGTTAATCTTATAGTCAAGCCTGCTTTCTTCTGGAAGTTCTTCTCTTTATAGCTCTTTTGTACCAGCTTGCTTCTTTATACTCATAACCCAGGAAGGGTGGATCCAGGAAGACTATAAATTAGACAAAGATTCTATTCAGAGGCCTTTTCTACCCTTCTGATACTTTAAACCCTTTCAATCTTAGGAAGCCAATGGCTCCTCCCCTCTTCTTTCTATATAACCAGAATTTAGGAGAATAGGCTCTAAGTTACATTAATTCTCACTCATGTAAAAGACTGGCCAGGATCATAGTTGTTCATATCTTATGAGAAAATTCCACTGAGCAAAGACACTAGAATCTGTAATTGGTGCCAAACCACACCAGACTGGATAAAACTCCATTCTTCTACCTTGGAATTGAAGATAGGGGTTGGAGGAGGCTAGCTGAAGGGCCACAGTTTGAAGGAAGTCAGCCAAAGCTGCTACTGTTTAAAAACTAGAAAGCTTCCAGCTCCGTGATTAAGGCTCAGCTTGTATGAGTATTGGACCTAGGACAGCATTCAGTCTCCTCAAGCTTCCATTTCTGTTTATGACACAGGATCCAGGTAGGGCTTCCCAAGATACAAGTGTAGACTCTTTCAGTAAACCTGCAGGTACTTAGGGTGCTGAGTAGCTCCTTTTGTGTGTTCCATGCCTGGCTCATCTGGGCAGAGGCAGGATGGCAGAGCAGACTCCAGGTAGATATAGGCTAGAGCAATATAGCAGCTGCAAAAAGTATGTTGCTGTGTGCCATGTCCTGGAG
This sequence comes from Mus pahari, assembly GCF_900095145.1. Classification (NCBI taxonomy): domain Eukaryota; kingdom Metazoa; phylum Chordata; class Mammalia; order Rodentia; family Muridae; genus Mus; species Mus pahari. The sequence continues at coordinate 88,629,353 of NC_034601.1, read as the reverse complement.
GATCTTCACCTTTAGGAGACTGGGAAAAAGTGGATCTCCTAGAATAGAGGCAAAGGAATTCAGAGCAATAACTAGGTAGAGAGGAATCAAGGGTAGAATGGTGGGCTAGTCTAGTCATGGAGCCCAGCCAGTGGAAGGCTAGCAGGGGTCCCCATTGGCCTCTTGCTTCTTCTAACTAAACTCAGAGGCTCTAACCCAGGATAGGCTCGGGTACCTGGGTTCTTCCTCTCACCATGCCTGCATTTGTTAGATCAGAATTCCATTTAAAATTAATATTTCCTCCTTAGTTCTTCAGGGGATGGGCCAGTTCGTTGTGCTGTGTTGTTGATAATGTCTCTAAGGTTCAGAATCAGTAAATGGCTTCCTGCCAGAGCATACACAGTCCTTCATGGGATGGGCCAGTTCATTGTGCTGTTATGCTAATGACATCTCTAAGGTCCGGGTACAGTAAATGCCTCCCTTCCAGAAGCAATACTGTTTTCCATATGGTTTAAAGAGGACCAGGTAGCAAGAGGGACCTTATGCTGATTCTAAACACAGCCTTAGGTGGGAACAGCTAAGGTGACAAGCTGGAGGGCAACAGAGATGCTGTGAAAGGCCACCTTTCCTTTTAGTTTAAGGACAGGGAAAGTCTTGTCTTAATACTGACGTTTGAAAAATATTGTCAGAGAGCCAGAACAACACTCTGGGAGAAGAAGGCAAGGGAGCTATGTGCAGCCCAGATGGAGAGCACTTGCCCAGCATGATCTTGGCCGCATCCCCAGCAATTATAGACAAAAGTAGGGAAGCAGGGCTGGAGAGATGGCTCAGCAGTTAAGAGCATCATTGGCTGCTCTTCCAGAGGTCTAGAGTTCAGTTCCCAGCAACCACATGGTGGTTCACAACCATCTGTAGTAAGATCTAATGCCCTCTTCTGGCATGTAGGTGTACATGCAGATAGACCACATATACATAAAATGAATCATTAAAAAATAGTTTTTAAAACATAGGAAAGAAAAGGAATGGGGAGTGGAGGAGGTAGAGAGAGGGGGAAGACAGAGGTTGAATAGATAAGTGGATAGGTAGGTTGAAGTGCCCCATATGGAAAAAATGAACACTAGAAGAGGGTTCTGTACTGACTCAGAAATTTGGGGATGTCAGGAAATCCAGATGGCTTATTTCCCAGCTGTTGGAGATGGGGACACATGAGAGAAGGTAGGGTATCAGCCGAGGGACAAGCCAGGAAGTATGCCCTACACTAAAGAGCCTCCAGTTGTTTGAAAAGAAAGCTATATAAAAAAAAAATCAATAAAGGTTTAGAAACAAGGAAACAGCCAGGCCTTTGGGAGCGTCCCTTTGTTCTGTGTTCCAGGAACAAGTGGCTCACTGCTTGCCAGACACCACAAGAAACAAGTTTTGTTAAATATGGTGGAACACAGAAGGTAGAGTATAGGCCTCTCAGACAGGGCAGGAATAATTGTAGTCTTTCCCTGCCACCTGGAAACTATGGTCCTAAGGGAAATCTGTCACTGAGGAAGTCAAGTGACAGGGCCACACTTTGGTGAAGAGCCAACCTCATAGCTTCTCCCTACCCTGTATGCTTAAAACTGTCCTAGACAGGCTACAAAGATGCAAATGTTTCAGGTTTCCCCAGAGGATATAATCCCTGAGCTCAAAGTACACATCAGATAGTAAGTAAAAAGACTGAAGTCGCTTTTTGTTGTTGTGGTTATTTTTTTTGTTTGTTTAGTTGGTTTTAATTTTTGCTTTTGCTTTTCCTGTTCCTGGATATTCAAAGTGGAGGGACAAAACTTGGCACTATCTCCACCCTTCCACCATTTCCTGACCTCGTGTCTTTGAGTATGGAGGTAGAGATGCCTTCAGTTAGTCTCCACCCAGCTCTTGGGCTGCCTAGGGCATCCCTGGAGAATCTCGGGCCCATATCTTTCATTTCCCTACCTCAGAGAAATATGCCAGTTACCTGTGAGACCTGCCACCCCAGGTCCTTCTTTGCTGTGACCCCTCTGTTTCCCTAACCCCCTTCACAAGTGTGTCCCTCTCTCCAATTCCCAAAGGCCTTCTTTCCTACATTTCCTGTCAAATATTTCTTGATAGCATCTGGCACCTGCAGCTCCTCTGTAACCATCCTCTTGCTCCTTCTCTCCCCATGCCCATCTTCTTCTTCCTTCCCCTCCTCCTTCCTCCCCTGCCCTCCTCCCCCTTCCCTTCCTTTCTTTCCTTTTCTTCCTTACCTTTGGATCTTGTCCTCTAGGACCCACTTTGGGATCATGGAGATTTCTAGACTGTAAAAAAAGAGTCAGGAAGTTTACCTTCCTCTAGAACCCACACCCTCTTCCACCAACTGTTGTCCCTGCTACCCATCAGGGGCTTTGAAACATTAGGTCTGAGGATTTACCAACCTCCTTGCTTTAGAAAGAGGCAAAAATAAAGGGCCAGTGACCACTTCCCAAGTTCACCTTCAGGGCCCTAACATGAAGTCTAGGTTTAAATAGAGGGCAAGAGTTATAAAGAGCAGGCCTGGTCAAGGTGTAGTCCTGCCCTTCCCTGACCCATCTAGGTTGCAAATCTGTCTCCAGTCTTTTCTCCTCTGTAGTATTGTGCCCATTATCAGTACTGGAGGAATATTCTTCCAGGCAGACAAGTTCTTCTCTTTTCCTTCTCCCAGCACGACACTGGGGAAATCTCAATTCCTTGGGGTCCCATCACAACATTCTTAGACTAGAAAGGAGGGGAACTAGGGTCTTTGTGTGAAATGTCCTTACTTCTGCCAGGATCAGCCTAGGTGATGGCCACACTAGAGTTCACTGGGCCACCGGTGCAGAGCAGGGTGGGCTCCTTCACAAGGGCTATTGCTGGAACTTTCTAGGTTGTCACTCACCTACCTGCTGCTGGCCTAGAGAGACAAAGGGTTCTGAAACAATGTCTTGATGAACAGAGGTTTATGGGCCACTTCTTTTGTTCTTCTGAGCAGGTGTTTACTTTGTTATAATTTGTATTTTTTAAAGGTAGGTTTGTGTGTGTGTGTGTGTGTGTGCGCGCGCATATGTATTTGTATGTGTGCAGGTGCACATCTGTGTGAGTATGTGTCATTCTTCAGGTGCCACCCACCTTGTTTTGTAGGGGTGAGGTCTCTGAGTGACTTGGAGCTCACTAATTAGGCAGGGCAGGCTGGCCCGTGAGCCCCAGGAATCCTTCTGTCTTCATCTCCCCAGAGCAGGGACTATATGCTTCAACCCCAACACCCATTATCTTTTTTGAATGGGTTCTGAGATGAAAGTCAGATCTTCCTGCTGTAAGGACAAGTGTTTTACTGGTTGAGCTATTTCCTCTGCCCCATTTGAATTGGTTCTTATATGCTGGTTCCTGGGCCTTGCCTCATACTCACTAACTCTGGGTCTCGTGGGCCAGGCCCACAGACCTGGCCTTAGTAGTGTCAGAAACCCTCACTCTAAGAATAACTGTAATGTTACCTTTGAGCAAGCCTTGGCTAGCTCATCCTGGGTTTGTCTCTGTTAGGGCATAGGGCCCCTACCATGATTGTGTTCCTTGTAAATGCTTATGAGATGGTCTAAGGTCACTATGCTCTCAAGGAAGTTGGGAACAATCACCTTATCTCGAATAACCAACCAGCACAGGGCCCAGTGCTGACTATTGAACCACTTTATAACCGGCCCACATATAGGATGGGTTGGGTTTTCCCACTCTCCCTTCAAGGAAATGATACCACAACATCTTAGACTGATTTGTTCAAAGTCCTCCAAGTAAAAGCACCATGATTAGATTGCTTAGCCATTGATGTCGTTTGGTGAGTGGTCAGATCTTGGCATGGACAGTAGAAATACACTAAGAAGTACAAACAAGCACATCTTTCTGAAGCCATCTTCTCTAGATGCCCCAGTCTGTCTAGAGGGTTTTAATTTGGTGAAAACATGAATCCCTTATCTAATGGTGAAAATAAGCCATAATCACAACTTCAAAAGTTCCCAGCAGACGATAATTTCTAGAACTTCCTCTTTCTTTGTTTCCTTTGGTTCTCTGATCCCCAGAAATCCGCATTCAGTGGTCCTCAGGCTTAATGCTGCTGAGGGGGTTTAAAAGCTCCTATAAATAAATGAAGGTGTCTGCCTCTGGCCTCAGTGAGGGGCTTGAGGCATGAATCCCTAAACAACAATTCTTCCTCAGGGGATGGGGAGATGGCTCAGTGAGTAGCTAAAGCAATTGATGCACAGTATGAGTACATGAGTTTGAACCCCAGCACCCACATAAAAGCTGGGTAGGCATGGCAGCCACTTGTAATCCTATGATTGAAAAGTTGGAGAATAAAATGCAATCTGGGAAGCCTGACTATCTGAAATGTCAGGCAAGCACATGTGCTTCCAGCTTAGCCAGACACCCTGCTCTGATATATAATAAGGTGGAGAGCAAGGGGAAGAAGACACCCCCAGTCTCAATGCAATCATATACGTGCCTGCTGTATGTGTATGTTTCCCTTTCCCTAATAAAATTCCTTCTCTGTGACTCTGCTGCTACTGTTTGCTGTGTTCGAAAATTTTCCCGTGGCTACCAGTCATGTCCCAGATTTTTCCTAACTTTTAATCCTTTGACTGATAGAGAAAAACGATCCAGATCTTGAGCCCTAGATGGTAACAATCTCACGAACAACATGAGATGATGAAGTTTATTATGTGGTTGCTCTTAGTAACCACCCCTGGATTCAACTCTCTGCTGGGGTAATTAAGATTTCAGCCCCGGATGAACACTGGAATTTCTGAGATAAAAAGGAACAGGTGCCTGGATTAGGTGTGGCCTAGGCTTTGGGAAGTTTTTCACATTTTCTGGTAGATTTTCTGGGTTCCTGTTTGAGAAACACTGCTTTTGTAATTCTTCCATCAAAGTTTGTATGAGCTTGACGATTCTGATACTCAGGAGGCTGAGGCAGGAGGATCACAAGTTCTAACCTTAGCTGGGCTACATAATGAGTCTCTCACACCCTCTTGGAGACAGGTTCTCACTGTGTAGTTCTGACTGGCCTGAAACTTGTATATCAGGCTGATCTCAAACCCACAGAGTTCTGCTTCTCCTTCCTGAGTGCTGGGATATAGGTGGTGGTGCCACCTAACCTGTTGAAGTCTTTCTTCTTTTCTTCTTCTTCTTCTTCTTCTTCTTCTTCTTCTTCTTCTTCTTCTTCTTCTT
>NC_034601.1:88614990-88623956 GCF_900095145.1 Mus pahari | reverse complement strand
TCCTCTTCCTCCTCCTCCTTCTTCTCCTCCTCCTTCTCCTCCTTCTCCTCCTCCTTCTCCTCCTTCTTCTTCTCCTTCTCTGTCTTCTTCTCTCATTTCACTGTTGGAAGTGTTTACAGTCAAAGCCCATTTCCTCTGCCTTGGAGAGGCTTTCTCTTTCTACCCCACACTTTCCCTGTTGAGATGTCAGCTTCCCATTCATCACTGCTGTGTGTCTGTCTGCCTTTTTCTTATGGGGATCTTTAGATTTTCTCCTGGTCCCTGGTGACCTCCATCTTCACTATAAAGAATCTGTGTATTTATTTCTATTTACCTTTTGGATTCTTTAGTGTTACCCTTCCACTTGAAAAAGCATGTCCTTCATTTTTGGGATGCTGACAGGCCTGACATGGCTGCTTCTGTGTTACTACTGAGCTTTTCCAATTCTAGAATTCCTGTTAAGACTCTGTTGAGTATTATTTTATTCTCCACATTATTCAAGTTTCTTATATATTTTCTACTTCTTTTAGTGTTCTACTAGCATTACTTCCTTTGTAGAATTTTCTGTTTCACTAATTCTTTAACTGTGTCCACTTTAAAGTTTATGAAATTTATTGGGTTATCTTCATTTTTAGAGTTTTGGGATTTTGTTCCCAGATTCTCCATCAGTCATTCTTATGGGAGTATTTCTTTTTATCTACTTGAGTTACTTCAGAGCATCCCATTCTTTTTTTCTTACCATGATCTCCCCCCACCCCTTCTGCGGCTTTCAAGACTACCCACAGGCAAGTCCTTTGCTATTTACTTTGTCATTTAGGTTTCCTCAGGAAAATTTCTCTATTTTTTGCACCTGTTTGTGTTATTGCACTTGTTATTTTTTCAAGGCATCATTTTTTTCTTCTCTCAGCCTCTGAATGACATTTTCCACACGTGCCTAGATCTCTTTGTTCTTCTCTTAACCCGCTGTGGTTGGCAGGCTTGCGGTTAACTCCATTCTGAAGTCTCTTCTTCCATAGCTAAGCAAACAGGCCTTATTCAGATCAGTGCAGCCTGGCATACATCCCCAGCCTTCATAGGAAGAATAGTCTCCAGGCTTTGGCACACATGAGTGCTATACACATGCAACACAATCATATTTGGCTGGTGGCTTGAGGATGTGCCACCTGTTTCCCTTTGTCCATGTAGCCTACTCCTAGCCTTCTGTTCCCCAGAATGTGACTTTGTCTCCCATGAAGACAACCCACAACAACTGGAGAGGAAGCTGGCTAGGTGAACACAGCCTTGTGACTGTCGCTTCCTACCCTGTCAGCCCATGATTCAGATGATAACATTCCAAAGGACGATGGAAGCGTAGGGATGGCTCTTGAGGGACCATGTAGACCGCCAAATGTCAAGTAACCCCTCCTTCTCTTCATGTGAATCTGAATTCAGAGGAAGTTCCTATTCATGACTCACCATTTCAGTGATTTTCTTCATGAGAAGAGAAGTTCTAGGAGTCATTTTCCAGATCATTCTGGACAATCATAAAAGGATGTTTATACAATGAAGTTTATAGAATGTTTATGTAATGATTCATCACCTCTCTTCCTTTTTGCTTTCATCCCTTCCATCATCAGCATATTCAAGCTGCTTGGTCTCCCCTGGAGAATCCTGGCTTAAAAGAATAGAATTGTTGAAAGGAAACACAAGCTGACAGGTGTGCCTGAGGTGTCTCTCTCTCTCTCTCTCTCTCTCTCTCTCTCTCTCTCTCTCTCTACTTATTTGCATTCTATATGAATGTTTTATATAGAATATGAAAATAAATTCATGTTTGACACAAATACTTGTGAGTGGAGTGTGTACATGTGAATTTATATATATGTGTATGTGCATGCAGGTGCACACTTGCAAGCACTTCAGAGTGCATTTATCTCTAGAGCCCACTGAGCTGAAGGTAGGATGGCATTTGGAGATCATCTCAGTCATAACTGTTCTGACCACAATGAACTAAGAGCAACAGACCCAGAGGTCAGTCAGTGGTGAGATCTGTTCCATTCTGCAGGATAGGAGAACACAGTGAGACCAGCAGCTGAGTAAGAGGAATGAGGGCCCACCAACTTGGGAGACAAGGCCCAACAATTACTGAAACAATGAGAGCACCATATACAGCACAACTCACTCAATGGTTCTCACTCACAGGCATCCTGATCTTGGCAGAGGCATGTGGTGCCCACCAAATTCTGTCATATGTTAATAACTTTCTCACTGCCATAACCAAATGTCTGATAAGAATAAACTTCAGGAAGGAAGGGTTTCTTTTGGGCTTATAGTGTGACAGGATCCAATCCATCATGGTGGGGCAGGCGCAGCAGCAGACAGCTTCATGGTGACAGAAGCATGAGGTCACATTTCATCTGCACTCAGGAAGCAGAGATAAGATGGGAAGTGGGGCCTGTCTATAAACCCTCAAGCTCTCCCCTGACCCCTCCAGTGACCTACTTCCTCAGGTGAACCTCCTAAGGTTTCCACTGCTTTCCCAAACAGCATCACCAGCTAGAGACCAAGCATTCAAAGACCTGAGCTTGTGGGTGACACTTCGTATGCAAACCACAGCACTTGGTTAGGCCTCACCCACACACATTTATCTGGAAGGACTTGGGGGCACATATAAACTGTAAAGTTATGGGCTTCTGGTTTAGTTATTAGAAAGTTCTAGAGCAATGACTGAAGAAATGGCTCAGCAGTTGATTAAGCATGCTTGCTGTCATTGCAGAAGACCCATACTCAGTTATCAGCACCCATATTGGGAGGCTCATAACTGCCTGTTAACTCCAGCTCCAAGGGAGCCAGTGTTCTCTTCTGGACTCTGTAGGTACTGCGCTCATACATATACATACATACTCACAATGTGGTGGTTTGAATATGCTTGGCCCAGGATGTGGCACTATTAGGCAGATCTTAATACCTTGTTGGAGTAGGTATGACCTTGTTTGAAGAAGTGTGTCACTGTTGGAGTGGGCTTTGAGATCCTCCTCTTAGCTGCCTGGAAGTTAGTCTTCTAGTGGCCTTCAGATCAAGATGTAGAATAACTCTCAGCTTCTCCAGCACCATGCTTGCATGGACACTGCCATGCTCCTACCTTGATGATAATGGACTGAACCTCTGAACTTGCAAGCAAGCCCTAATTAAATGTTGCCCTTTATAAGAGTTGCCTTGATCATGGTGTCTCTTCACAGAAATGGGAACCCTAACTAAGACACACACATAGGTGGTGCTTCTTCAGGTAAAAAGAGCTTCAAAGCAAGACCCTACCTGTCTCAAAACAAATAAGCCAAAGAACAATTCCCAAACAGATCTGGCTCTTTCCCCCTCTTCCTCCATCCCAGTCTCTCAGGCCCTGTTTTAAGATGGAATAAAAGCTAGGGTAAGATGTTCCCACTTCTCCAGCATAAGTTCTGGGAGTGGGTTGGATTATGACAAAAGCAGAAAAAGGAAACACTTTGGGTCTCAGACCTGGGCTCACTTAACAACAGCAGTAATAGTTTGTTCTCATTAAGGTACATGTTGACAGAACTCAAGCCAAACCCTGCTCAGTGGTGGCTGCCTTCTTTTTGGAGGGAAGGAGGATATCCACCTGGTCACTCAGAAGCTTAGCATCCTCCTGAGGCTGTAATCCTTCCCCTAGGAGTCAAACCTAAGTAGCTCAGAATGTGGCTCTAGGGTGGGCATCCTGTTTGTACCTGCCACTCCAGAGCAGAAATGACCTGAAGCTGGCCACAAGGCAATCTAGTCTCCTTTATCACTGGTCAGCCTGGCCTCTCAAAGCCAGGGCCTCCTTTTCCATCTTGCCCATACTCCTGCAGCACAAATTCCACCAGCATGTGGCTTGGTCCCTTGTATCCCTGCTTTATCCCTGGCCCCTTGTTCTGTGAAAGCAGTGCTGCACTGATGTTCAACTCACTTTTTGGTGTCTCAGAAGCCAGTTCTCCTCCTTCACTCTTCCTCATTAATGGCTCTGAACTTCAGTTCCCTGTGTGAATTTTGGGATTAGTTTGGTACAACTCTTAGAAAGCCCTCAGGAATTTTACTCAGTGACATTAAATGTGTTTGGAAGAAGGGAATTGGTGTGGTGTCTTCACCAGTCGTCTGATTATTGGCTCAATGCAGCTTTACTTGGCCAGTGTGAGATCTACATTTGATAGGTTTTTTTTTTTTTCCCAGCTTTTTATTAGATCTGCGGAGCCAACCATGTTACTATTGCTCTGGTTTTTTTTTTTTTTTTTTTTTTTTGGAGGGGGGTGTTAAGATGACTGGTGTGTAGTGTGCTACTGACATATCTAAAACCCTGATAAACTTTATTGGTACAATTGGCAATTTTCACCTTCAGATTTTTTTCTGAAGACATCAATGGCATATAAAGATAACTTTCTAGAATACTATACATTTTCTTCCTTTCTCTCCAATCCCCCTTCTTACTTTCCTTTCCCTCCCTCTCTCTTCTACCTTCTTTCTTTCCTCTGTCCCTCTCCTCTCCTCTTTTTTCTTCCCCATTCCCCATCTTTTTTTATTTTTCTTTATCACATTGGCTAGAATCACAGCACAGAATTTCCTAAAAGTATTCATAGATGACACCTCTAAGAATTGTTTATATTTTGGGGTAATTTTAAAATTATAAATTAGACCTTTGCAATTCTGTGATAAATGCAATTTAATCAGCATATGGTCGCACTGGCCTGGAATTACACCTAGCTCTTGAGAGGCTAGGCAGAGAGTATTGAGAGTTCAAGGCAATGACACCTGTCATGCCCCACCTCCCAAAACACACACACACACACACACACACACACAAACTAGTTAACAAGCTACCAATATCCTAAGTCGAGAAAATCATTTCAGTTGTTTTTATTAATTTTGCAATATTTTGTAATGCTAACTGCCTAGTCAGATGGGGTAGATGGTCAGAGTGGACTGGGTCCCTGTTGACATAGGAAAGACGAGTTTAAAGGAAACAGTGCCTGAAAATCCAGGTATTCCCCACTCCCAACCCCCTTTCCTGTTGACTGTGGCCTTGTGCTTTGTTCTGTAGTTGCTTTGGGCTTTCTTCCTTTCTTCCACTGTTCCCTGTGCTCATTGAAACAGAGCCCTGAGGGGGTCAGGTAGCCACCAACCCCCTCCTCTGCCTGGCTAGGACCATGGCCAAGGCTCACTTGTTGGCAACAGCCACTTCCTTGGAAAGGAATCCCAGTATCCTGGGGTTCACACACATGGCCACTGAGGAATGGAACCTGACAGTCCAGAGACAGCCAGGATGTGTCTGGGGAACATTCTCTCTCTCCCGAGGCACAGGGTTTTATTGGCTCTGCAGGTGTTCCTTGTCCAACTGGAAAAACCAGAGATGCTGCCAGGGTCTGGGTAACCACTGGGCAAAAAGTGCCTCCAGGTGCAGGTAGTGCACAGAGAGGCTGGATGGCTCAATAAACAGAGCAGACCTGCTGCATTCCTCAGTGGGTAGAAGGACAGGAAGATCCCTTGGAAGGGGAGGGAGCTCAGACCTTACAGCCTCCCCTATACTCTCCCAGATGCCTCTGGGCCTGGAAGAATCATTCTCCACTACCCATCCCCACCCAACCCACCGCCTCCTATTCATGCCAGCTGCCCTTCTTAGGTTCCAAGCTATCTTCTTGTAAACTTATCCCTGGTCAGCACTTTCTCTGGAGCCTAGAACTAATGTCAAAAATATGGACTTCCAACAGTTCCTAACAGAGTTATCTGGAGACATGTAGGTGCCTGTCAGGCATCAGCTTACTGGTCCATCTCCATGTATGGAGGGGCCATCCTGGCCTCTACATTCACACCTGGACAGCATGATCCCCTGTTCACCTGGTGTGCGGTTTAACTACACTGAAGGAGATACAGTGGGCACGGGCTGACCAAGATGGGGTAGCTACTCTGATACAACATTCAGCTCAAGCCTCCTCTGGACCATAGTGATGTCAACATCTACATCCATTGCTGTTTCAAGAATCTAAATTGGGGTAATGAGCATGTGGCTCAGTTGGTAGAGTGTTACCTAGAATGCCTGAAGCCTTGGGTTTTATCCCTAGTATCACATAAACCAAGTGCAGTGGCACAGAGCTATAATCCCAGCACTTGGGAGATCAAAGGCAGGAGGAGTTCAAGGTTATTCCTAGGTAGATAGCAAATTTGAAGTCACCTTGGGCTATGTGAGAGAGAAGGTGGAGAACTGACTCCATAGAATTGTCCTCTGACCTCAACACATGTGTATACATCTTAAACACACTGAGAATAATAAATTAAATACAAACATACACATACCCTCAACTCCCCCTTCTAATATATTTTCCCCATTTCTTTTGTTATCTTTCGTGTATGAGGCTGAAAAGAACCAGCATGGCCTGGTGACATTTATTCATCCTCTGAACTCCACCCTGGTAAAATGGAGCTTAGATAACATTCCTGGGAAATTGCATTATCCTGGTGTCTTTGTTACTTTTGTATTGCTGTGACAAAACACCATGATCAAGAAAACCTATAAAAGAAAGCATTTAATTTGGGGGCTCAGGGTTCCAGAGTGCTAAGCAGTTCTACCCAATGAAGATGAAGTATTCAAATATATGAGCCTATGGAGTCCCTTCTCATTCAAACCACTGCAAATTAGGCCAATGTGATGGAGGCAGTTCCTCAATCAAGGTTCCCTCTTCCCAGATGATTCTAGCTTGTGTCAAGTTGACAAAAAATACAGCACAGACTCTGACAAAAGCAACATAAGAGGAAATGTTTATTTGTCTCATGATTCCAAATTACAGCTCGTCATTGTAGGGAAGTCAAAACACCAGGAGCTCGAAGCAGCTATTCACATCTATGGTCAAGAGCAGAAAGACTGAATGCATACCTTTTCATTTTCAGCTTGATTTCCTCTTTTAACTAAATTAATTTTTCTTGAGACAGGGTCTCTCTATGTAGTGTTGGAAGGCCTCAAACTCACAGAGATTTATCTGCCTCTGCCCCCCAAGTGCTAGTATTAAAGGCATGCACCAACACCACACCTAGTCCTTTTTTTAAAAAAAAATAGCTAAGAGTATTTTAATGTGTATGTCTGTGCACCACATGTAACCCTAGTGCCTACAGAGGTAAGAAGAGGGCATTGGATCCCTAGAAATTGGAATTATGAATGCTTGTAAACTACCATGTAGGTGCTGGGAATCCAACCCAAATCCTCTGTAAGAGCAACTTCTCTTAACTGCAGAGACATGTCTCCATCCCTTCCCTACAGCAGGTTGCTTCCCATAATGGGTGGGTCTTCCCACCTCACTTAATATAATCAAGAAAATCCCCACATTCATGCCTACAGGTCTGGCTGATCTAGGCAATCCCTCACTGAGACTTTCTTCTAGGGACTCCAGATTGTGTCAATTTGACAATTAAACTAACCATCACCCTCTCTGTGTGTGAGGTGGGTGTAAGTGTGCACATGCCATAATATTTGTATAGTGGTCAGAGGATGATCTACACGCTGATCTTGCTTTCCACCTTATCTGAGACTGGATCGATCTCTCTCTCTCTTTTATTTTCAACTTTTTTTATTAGATATTTTCTTTATTTACATTTCAAATGCTATCCCAAAAGTTCCCTATACCCTCCCCCCCTGCCCTGCTCCCCTACTCACCCACTCCCACTTCTTGGCCCTGGCATTCCCCTTTATTGGGGCATATAACGTTTGCAAGACCTAGGGGCCTCTCTTCCCAATGATGGTCAGCTATGCCATCTTCTGCTACATATGCAGCTAGAGACACGAGCTCTGGGGATACTGGTTAGTTCATATTGTTGTTCCATCTATAGGGTTGCTGACCCCTTTAGCACTTTGGGTTCTTTCTCTAGCTCCTCCATTGGGGGCCCTTTGTTCCATCCTATAGATGACTGTGAGCATCCACTTCTGTGTTTGCTAGGCACTGGCATAGCCTCATATGAGGCAGCTATATAAGGGTCCCTTCAGCAAAATCTTGCTGACATATGCAATAGTGTCTGCGTTTGGTGGCTGATGATGGGATGGATCCCCGGTGGGGTAGTCTCTGGATAGAGACTGGGTCTCTTTTTGTTACACTTTAAACACCATGCTGGCTAGCTGGTGAGCTTATAGGGATTCCACTATCTCTTCCTCCCATCTCAGAATAGGAATGTTGGAATTAAAGATATGTACTATCATGTTTGACTTTATGTGGGGTTTGTGGATCTAAATTTAGGTTGTCAATGCTTTGATGAGCACACAGCCCAGAGGTGACTTCTTCTTCTTTTTTTTTTTTTAATATCTCCAGTCTCTAAACACTTTTTAAAAATTTATTTTATTTTTTATTAGATATTTTCTTTATTTACATTTCAAATGTTATCCCCTTTCCTGGTTTCCCCTCTGAAAAACCCTGGTCCCCTCCCCCCCCCCTGCTCACCAACCCACCCACTCCTGCTTCCTGGCTCTGGCATTCCCCTATACTGGGGCATAAAACCTTCATAGGACCAAGGGCCTCTCCTCCCATTGATGACCGACTAGGCCATCCTCTGCTTCATATGCAGCTGGAGCCATGACTCCCATCATGTGTTTTCTTTGGTTGGTGGTTTAGTCCCAGGGAGCTCTGGAGATACTGGTTAGTTCATATTGTTGTTCCTCCTATGGGACTGCAAATCCCTTCAACTCCTTGGGTACCTTTTCTAGCTCCTTCATTGGGGACCCTGTGCTCTGTCCAATGGATGGCTGTGAGCATCCACTTTTGTATTTGTCAGGCACAGGCAGAGCCCCTCAGGAGCCAGCTATATCAGGCTCCTGTCAGCAGGTTCTTGTTGGCATCTGCCATAGTGTNTNGGTTTGGTGGTTGTTTATGGGATGCATCCCCAAGTGGGGCAGTCTCTGGATGGTCATGACTTCAGTCTCTGCTCCTATGTTTGTCTCTGTAACTCCTTCCATGGGTATTTTGTTCCCCTTTCTAAGAAGGATCGAA
>NC_034601.1:88601049-88613588 GCF_900095145.1 Mus pahari | reverse complement strand
TGCCAAAAGCAATCTACAGATTCAATGCAATCCCCATCAAAATTCCAACTCAATTCTTCACAGAGTTAGAAAGGGCAATTTGCAAATTCATCTGGAATAACAAAAAACCTAGGATAGCAAAAACTATTCTCAACAATAAAAGAATCCCTGGTGGAATCACCATCCCTGACCTCAAACTGTACTACAGAGCAATTGTGATAAAAACTGCATGGTACTGGTACAGTGACAGGCAGGTAGATCAATGGAATAGAATTGAAGATCTAGAAATTAACCCACACATCTACAGTCACTTGATCTTTGACAAAGGAGCTAAAACCATCTAGTGGAAAAAAGACAGCATTTTCAACAAATGGTTCTGGCTCAACTGGCAGAGGTGACTTTTATGGGGACTTGTATTGAACTCAAGTGGCTCAAAAAGAAAAAAAAAATGGCATCACACAACCTCTTCTTTAGTCTCAGGCTTGTACCAGGCACCTTCTCATGGAGGACAGGGACTACCCTGGGGGAGTCACAATGCTGAGTTGGCCCTTGCCTTCCAAGCTGAGATCTGACTTCTCAGCCTATATGGGGCCAGATGTTCCTTGGGGACACCTCACATTCTCCAAGCCTGGACATTACTGAGAGAGTACATAGGTGTACTCAGGGCCACTAGCCTTAGTTTCCCATAGGCTCAGAGCACCACTGTCTCTGGAGGCAAAGTCTAGTGATTTTCAAATTTCTAGGTGACCCCAATATAGAGTGGGATGTGAGAATTACTGAACATATTATACACACCTCTTATGTGCATACTTACACACACACACATGCATATACATAGCATACTTCCTACATACATGTACATACACATATACATATACACATATCCTTCCCACATGCTTCTACATATACATTCGTGCTCCTCCTACATGCATATATGCATACACATACCCTCTTCTATACGTACACACACACATATATGTATATATATGTATATATACATATATACATATATATACATGTACATATATATTCATGTTCTCAGCATTTGTACAAGCATGTATACAAATACCTACCTACCTACATACATACATACACACGTACACACACCTCCCCCACAAATGTATATACACACATGCCCCTGGAAGACCATCTCATTCAGCACTACCAGGAATCTTTACCTTTCTCTGTACAAAAGGCAACACAGAGGGGTTTCTCTAGGTATACTCTGAAGATGGCCTCACATTCTTTTGAGAAGTATATGGGAGAAAATATGTCTTTGACTGCAGACGCTCTGGATCTGAAGCTAGGTTGAGAGGCCTGCATCTCCTGCATTGGGATCTAGTTAATTTATCTTTGTTTACAGTGAAGTGACTGAGACTGACTGGAGGCATTTCACACACATACGCATGAATATGCAGGCATGCATATGCATAGCACACCACTTACATACCACATACTTTCATACCCATCCAAACTTGTATGTAACTTTGAGTAGAATAGTCCTGGGATTATGAGATAGCTACCTCCCTCTGTTTTTTAGAAGATGTGCTGGTCAGGATGGGCTTTAGTTTTTCTCTGCAAGTCAACTTTTTTCATGTGTTAACCCTGAGTTTCATTCTTCATGTCCCCACTCTGCAGCCACATTAGCAAAGGCCCAAGTAGGCCAGGCCTCCTTTAATAGTTTATACAGAAAACCCTCCACTCTTGAGACAGCCTAAAGCCTGTTATCTCCAGAGGGGAGGCAAGGGTCATCTCCAGTTTTTCCTCTTTGGATTCCCCAACAGAAGGCTTCTGTGCTCAGGATTCTGAAGATCACTTTCACTGCTGGGGTCATCATCTCTTCTTCATCCTAGGGGTTCCAGGTCCTCATTGGTCCTTCTGGGTTCTTTGGGTGAGTAAAACCTTCTCTTCTCTCTCCTCACCCACCTTTCTAGAGTGCTGCTGTCCAGAGCCTTTCCTGCATCAATGAACCCTTCTTTCTTAGCCTCCTGTCCTGAGATTCCTGCCAATCTTCCCTCACAGGTATCCCTGAGCTCTATCCATGGCTGCAGCCCTCCCTAGTGGCTTATTCAAGGCCCAGCTTTATGTAACATGATTTGCTGATGACTTTCAGCCCCTTTCTCCATTCTTAAACTCAACACAAGCCCAGAAATCCCCATGGTAAATTTAACGTGTCCAAGAAAAAGGCCTGATCTTTCTTCATCTGTGTTCCCGTTTGTTTTGTCAAAGTCAAACAAAGATGCAGAGACAAGATGGGTCTCTATCTCAGTTAGGCTTTTTTATTGCTGTGATGAAACATCATCACAAATTGCAAATTGGGGAGGAAATGCAAATTGGGGAGGAAAGGGTTTATTTGGCTTACACTTCTATATTATTGTTCATAATCGAAGGAAGTCAGGACAAGAACAGGTTAGGAACCTAGAGCCAGGAGCCGATGCAGAGACCATGAAGGAGTACGGCTTATTGACTTTCCCATCATGGCTCGTCCAGCCTGCTTTCTTATAGAACTCAGGACCACCATTCCAGGGTTGTTCATGCCCACAGTGGACTGGACCCTCCCCTATTAATCACTAATTAAGAAAATGCCAACAGGTTTGCTTATGAGGTATTGTCATTTGAGGTTTCCTCCTCTCCAATGACTCTAGCTTGGGTCAAGTTGACATAAAACTAGCCGGCACAACGTCCTGAATGAATGAGCATTCATTTGGAAATGAAGGACAGTATTGCAGGCCTAAACATTTATTTCCAGGTGGGCAGCTGCTCAGGTGTCCCCCAAACAAAGGAAAGATTGGGAGCTTTATTGGCAAGTGTTTGAGGAGTTTGAGGGGTTCTGACTGGTTAGCATATGCATGTGTGCAGAGTGTTTAGGCCACCCACAACTCTATGGAGTCAGACAGGTGTGTAGTCCACAGGCCAGCTAACAACTCCATGGACAAATGTTCAGAGGGAGATGGCTTTACAAATAAAGCAGGTTGCTTCACAGCTTGACCTGGGGGACAGTTCCTGGAAGGATCATTACTTATCTGAGCATTTGTCTCTGTGGGATCCCTTTCCCCAGACCATCCCTTTCAGAAGGAATAGCAAGAATGGTTGATGAATTTCTCCAGTCAACTGAAAATCCCATCTTCCAGCTGTGCAATTGCCCAAGGCTTTCCCTTTCCTTTTTGGCAGTGTGCCCCAGCAGTCCACCCCAATCCACTGTGTTTTGGGTGCTCTGGGAAGTGAGGAAAGTACATGACTGGATCTCTCTGGTTCTCTACAATTTAGTCTTTAAATATAAAAATTGCATTTATTCATTTATTTATTATTTATTTAAAGTGTGTGTGTGTGTGTGTGTGTGTGCACATGTGCACAGACTTGTGTGCAGTTATAGGAAAACTTGCAGAAATTTGTTATCTCCTTTGATATTGTGGGTCCTGAGGATTGAATTCAGGTCATTAGTCTTGAAAGAAAGCACTTTTACCCATTGAGGTAGTGAGCAACTTTACCCACTGAGCAATCTTGCCAGCCTCTCACAGTTTGTTCTTAATAGGACAGAGTTCCTGAGTGCATGGGATTTAACAGTTCTCATCCAATTAAACATAATCCAAAATATTCCTGGCTATCTTCATGGATCTCCCTACTCCTGTGGGCTAATTCTTTCCCAGAAAGGTACCTATTGCTTCCCTGACCTATACCTAATCCGTGTTTCTTTTGTTTTTCAACACTTAGGCACTCTCTGGCTCATGTGATTGGTGATTGTTGTTTGTTTCTGCTGTCTTTGTTGCAACAGGAGAAAGGAGATGTTTGTCCTCTCTGAATTGGAAGTACAGGTGGTCAAAGCTGGTATAGATGTAGGGATGCGTGGTCCTTGCCATCATCTTCTCAATGACTCTGAGCTAAGGAAATGAGGAGGTACCACAGGAAAGCAGAGATGTCTCACTTGTTCTTTGTTTGTTTGCCTTGAAAGCTGACCCTTTTATTTCTGAACCTTCAGAAATACCTTTAATACCTTCAATTCCAGCCCTCAGGAGGCCGAGGCAGAAAAATATTGTATGTTCAAAGACAGCCTGAGCTACACAGTGAAACTGTCTAACAAGGTAAAGCAAACAAAAAAGTAGATCAAATATTACAACCCAGATTGACAAGAGCACAGTAGACCAAATATTACAACCCAGATTGACAAGAGCACAGTAGACCAAATATTACAACCCAGATTGACAAGAGCACAGCTGTGAGGTTCAAACTCTCCCAGCTAGAGACCTACATGCACACAGAACCTCACCAAAGTTTTCCTGAAATTTTTGTATGATCTAGAACAAATCATCAATTGCACGAGGCATCTAATGGCATCTACTGGGAACTGTCACACTGAGTGTACACACCTCTCTTGACTACTAATTCGAGTGATGCTTCTTCTGGCTGTACACAAGCTATTCCACCCTGTTGTGTTTTATTAAAAAAAGAAAAAAGGAGCTGGTGAGATGGCTCAGCGGGTAAGAACACTGACTGCTCTTCTGAAGGTCCTGAGTTCAAATTCCAGCAACCACATGGTGGCTCACAACCACCCGTAATGAGATCTGATGCTCTCATCTGGTGTGTCTGAAGACAGCTACAGCGTACTTATGTGTAATAATAAATAAATCTTTGGGTTAGAGCTAACAGGTACTGAACGAGCGAGACCGACCGGTGAGAGCGAGGCTGACCAGAGCAAGCAGAGGTCCTAAATTCAATATCCAACAACTACATGAAGGCTCACAACCATCTGTACAATTACAGCGTATTAACATGTATAAAATAAATAAATAAATCTTAAAAAAATAGTTTTTGTTTAAAAAAAAAAAGTAGGAGAAAAAGAAGCCAGGGATGTGTTTGATGGAGGTGCAGTATGGTGTGGGGGAAGGGGGTGTAGCTGCGGGGCCCATGCTGGGGCATCCCTTCTCCATGAAGTACCAGCCACACAACTAAAATGGTATAGAATAGAGTTTATTTAGGGCATATTTGGGGAGAGAAGTTGAGGGGGTAGTAGAGACAAGGAGAGAGAGAGAGAGAGAGAGAGAGAGAGAGAGAGAGAGAGAGAGAGAGAGAGGAGGGGAATGGGGAGAGGAGGGACAGAAAAGGAAGAGGGAAAGAGGGGAAGGGGGAAGAGCGGAAGAGAGTGAGGAGGGGCAAGTATCCCCTTTTATAGTGAGCCAGGCTGTTGCCAGGTAACTGTGGGGTGGAGACTAGAAGAAATGCTAACACTCCCACCTGTCAACCCCAGCCCCACAGCACTTAGCTGCTTGGTTTCTCTAGGAAATATGCTTTGAATGTGCTGTGGAGTTTGCAAGTCTTTTCCTTATCACAGGGTCACTCATTCCTTTGTCCAGACTCACATTTTATTGTGCCTGTTTGGTGACTACAGAAAGTTACTGTCACTAACTTCCCTATAAAGCAAGCACAAGGAGTAAATTTCAGTGGCCTGGAGCTCAGAGATGCACTGGTGATATGTCCCCAGCATCTTCCACTGCATCGTTTGGGAGGTGGCATCCTCACCCCTGCCCAGAGCCCCCAGGTCTTAGCTCTATTCCTTTCAGGACACTGCATCACTGGGATGCCCTGGAGCGAATGCTCTTTCTTCAAGGTGCTCCCACCTGTACCCCAAGCTGCACACAGACAACTTCTGACATGTCCTCAGTGCACTGAAGCTGTCACAGTGGCACCAGGGCTGCTCATTAGGTGCACTTGCTTGTCCAAATCTCTGCAAGTCCTTTAGTGTAATGTACTACTGTAGTGCATTAGTATAATGCACACCGTGCAGCTGACTGGCTGCATTTTCTCAAGGATCCCAGACGTTCTAGCCCTGATTTCCACACAGCTGTTTTTTTTCCAAGGAGTCACAAGAGACCTCTGAAGGACATTTGGGCAAAGGAAGGGAGCAGCTTTTACTTTTTTGATCTTCTCCTTTAAAGCAGAACCACATTTGTGTTTTAGAAGACTATTTGCACCCAGGACCAAAGATCTTCATGACTGAGAATGAAAGCGCTATTTTATTTTATTAGTTTTATTGGGCAATAATAACAGTGTGCAAACACCATTGTCTATTTACATACAGTTATTCTAGTCTCAGCTGAATGTAGCCTCACTACCATCTTCTCAACGCCATCCCAAGGAACAGTCAGGTTCACTGGTCAATAGGACTTGAGTCTAACGAAGAGCTGAAAGTTGGAAGACTACTGAGCGCTGCGTGTGGGCTGAAGTCTTGGGACACATGGTAGAGAGAATCAGCTCCCACATGCTGTCTTCTGACTGCCTGTGCCATGCATGCACACTATGCATGAAACACTATGCATGAATTATAACAGAACACGGTAAAGGGGATCACAGGGGAGACAGAAGGCACCATTAGCCTGGGCCTCTCTTGTTCTTCTTATTACCTGGGGTCCTACCTCATGACCTCATGAACTCTTAAGAGCCCCCAAAAGATCCCTTCTCAAAGATCATTAACAAATGAATTGGAGGACTGTGTTTCCAATGCATGAATTTGGAGAGATGCAGCCAAACCACAGCAGAGGATTGTTCTAGAGGTTTGTGTAAGAAATTTTCAAGTCAGCTGACTGAACTCAAGTCTCCACCATGATCTTTCTAGGCGCTAGAAAGTAGACAACATCCCTAAGGTAGATGGACAGGGTTGGTGTAGACGGACAGGGTTGGTGTAGACAGACAGGGTTGGGGGACAAGTGTTCGGTAGGACTACTCAGAACAGCAGGGTAGGGTAATGGAAATGTTATATATTGTTTCTCCTTGCCTGGTAGATCTTCATTGCAGTGAATTAATCTCCCCTCCAACCTTGAACCTGTGTTGAGAAAACTTGTTCCTAGTTACACTGACAGTCAGACTGGAACCTCCTTCTCTCAGTGAGAAAACTGTGCCATGAGCAGCAAGGGACATCTAGTGTGGCTTTCTCTTTCACTATCACCAATGCTTCCTTTGTCTTCACAAAAATCCTTTCCCTGCACTTGTTTCCTGTTTGACTCTGGAGTAGAAGGGATCTGGAAGACTTAGGGTTCCTGGGAACAGAGCAAACACATCAACAAGGGACCCTTCTCATGTCCTGGCAGGAATCTCAGACCCTGGCTCCTAGCTGGTAGCCTCAGCTGTGTTCTTGGCTACATCTAGTGCCTGTTGTATGATGCAATCAAGTTCTGTGCCTTCTTTGAACCCCAACTCTCTTGATGGGCAATGTAGAAGTCAATACACCTATCTCACCATGAAGTAATATAAACCTCAATGTGCTATCTGGCACAGTGGATGTTCAATAAAAGGTAATTACTTTTACAGTGAACACACTGAGCCTTGGCAATGAACTTATGGCTGGCTTTAATTACAGGACAACAAATATTAACAGTAAAACTCCCTCACTTTTTGGAACTTCTAGGACCTGTATGTGTCTTCATTTTTCTAAGCAATACTGCATATATTTGGGACCTCACCCACTTTGGGGGGGGGGATGAAAGCCTACAAATACCAGAAGTTACCACCATATTTCTTAGGACATGCAAATTGCTCTACTGGAGTGACTTCAGTCATTTCCTGGACCTCAGCTCTCTTGAATGGTCCTAAACACCATGAGTACTCCTGTGGGAGTTCAGGGGCTGCTTAACATCAAATTCAAAGTGCAAAATTTTTCATCTTAGCAAGGTTCGGCTAGATATACTTTTTAAGATTTTTATTTTTAATTATACAGATACATGTGTGTCTGCATATAGGCTTGTGCACATGAGTGGAGTGTCCATGGTATCAGAGTTTCTGGAACTGGAGTTACAGATGGCTGTGAGCCACCTGACATGGGTGCTGGAAATTGGATCCTCTGTAAGAGGAATACTCAGTTCTGGTTAGATTTTTTTGGCAACTTGTCAGAAGCAAGAGTTATCTGTGAAGAGGGAATACACTCGAAACACCTCCATAAGATTGGTCTGTAGGTAAACCAGTGAGACATTTTCTTAATTAGTGATTGAGGTTGGAAAGCCCAGCCCATTGTGGGTAGGTCCATCCCTGAGTTGGTGATGCTGGGTGCTATAACAAAGCAACCTGAGTTCCATGGGGAACAAGCCAATAGTATTCCTCCACGCCATTAGCTCCGGCCTCCAAGTTCATGCATTGAGTTCTTATCTTGATTCCTTGAATGATGGACTATAAACTGTTAACTGAAATAAACACTTTCCTCCTGGAGTTGCTTTTGGTTATGGTCATTTATCAGAGCAACAGAAAACCTAACTGAGACACACTCTTAATCACTGAGCTATTCCTCCCAGCCCCAGATGATATTTTACTATTGACATACCATGAGTGATCACATTATCCACACCAAGATACTTTTCTGGGGGCACACATGTTTTAAAGTAAGTTAATGAGCAAGGAATGATGGCACACACCTTTTAATCTCAACAGTTGGGAAGCAGAGGCCAGTGAATCTCTGAGTTTGAGGTCACCCTGGACTACAAAGACTACAGAGTGAGTTCCAGGACAGCCAGGGCTACACAGAGAAACCCTGTCTTGTTAAAACGAACAAAACAAACGAGTTAGCTTAGATCAAGTATCCTTCTAGCCTAAGAAACAGATGATTCCCTGCATCTTCTTGTCCAGTGTCCCCAACTTGTGGCTCCCACTCCTATTGCTCCCCAACCAGCTCCCTCCAGGGAAAATCCTGTCTTTGTGTGTGAAACCTTTTTTTCAGATCATTTTATTTTAGGGAGGCTGAAATCTCCTCTAATCCCTGGTTTGTCCTTTTCCCCACTGAATTCTGTGTTTCAACCACTATAGCATTTGTAATTTCAGTAGATTTTGGAAAAATCTCAACCATGTTTTAAAGGCAGGGTCTTACTATGCAGCCCTGGTTGACCTGGAACTTCCTATGCAGACTAGGCTGGTCTAGAACTGATAGGCATCTACCTGCTGCTGCAGGCTCAGCCCTGGGCAAGATGATGTTGGGAATAGTCTGTATCTTAGTCTATATGGCTACTTGATCCTTTTTTCTTTGTATCTTGTTTTGTATTATATGTATTCTCTTGTACATATGGAATATTTTATAATCGGAGAAGTTACACATATAAAATCATTAATCTTATATAAGGGTGTGTTTGTCATCTTAAGTTCTCAGGAGAGGTTTCTGCCACCCCACTGAGAGCTGACTAAGGCAGGCAAGTGCAGATAATCACTCTTCCTAGGGCAGGCATGACTGTTCATGTCCTGGCTTGGGGTGCTAGGGTCCCAGCCAACTTCCTACTTTGCTGAATCTTGGACTCTGTCTGGCACCTCCTAAGGACAAACTCCACCCTACCAGAGATGCTCTGTGACTTCCAGATGCCACCTCTACTCTTTCTTCCCTTTTCAGCATATGCTCACAAGCCACCTTCACAGATGCAGTTTTCTTGCAAAGTCAGTTGTAATTTTCACCCCCACCCCAGGAAAACCCATGATGTTCCATTTGAGGTAGTATCTTGTTTAGTAACTTTTGGGAACTTCTTTTTAGGTGATACTACAGTTTCAGATAATTATGCTTTCTTCCTTTTGAGCCTGTTTGAGATTCGTTGTGGTTCTGTAAACTCAGAACACCACATTATACACCTGATTCAGCCTGTCAGGCTATTTTTGTAACATGATAACTTCTTTGGTATGGTCCGTCTACCATATTGTTAGGATCATGACTGTGGTTTATTTTTCTTGTGCTGGGGATCAAACCCAAGGCCTTATGTATACTCAACTATCTGTTACTGGTTTGTTTTCACTGCATCACAGCTACTGGCTTGGTACAAACTTCTGATTTTCCATTTTTAATTATAGAAATAAGAGGGAAGGCTGTTTAACACCAGGACTGATTTGACTTAGTGGCTCCGTGATTTCCTTAGCAAATAAGGCCTGCCTAACTCTTGATTCACTGTGGTGGTTACATTTTGTGAAAAAGAAGTAACATCTATATTTGTTGATGTGTCAGAGCCTGGGAAACAACCAACTAACTCTCTCCAATACTCCCAAAACCTCAGTGAAATGTTTAGAGGTTCAGTGGTGTGGAGCATGTTGAGATACTCCTTCTAAGGCAAAGGACAAGTTGCAATAGCAGGTTCTCTCAAGCAAAACAGAGGTTCAGTACCTAGAAGATCTCTCTGGATTCTAGAGGTAATAAATTCCTCATTTAGGTGTGGCATTCTGGCTCTTTTATTGAGTCGCACAAAGCTTTCAGTTTTGAGTCAGGTTAAGCCAGGAGAGTCTGCAACAGAACCAGGCTACTGTGTGGGTAGATCTGTCAGCACTAGAGACAGCAGCAGCAGGAAGGGACTGTGTGGAACCTCTCAAAGGTTCCTTCTTGGCTGGCCCACAGAAATATCCTTAGAATCTTGTCCTTTTGGACCATAGTTCTTGGCCTGTTGCTAGGCCTCAGTGGAAACTGAAGGGCCACCAAGTGTCTACGACCTATGACCTGCCCTGCCCTTCATGAACTGGGTCTTATCTGAGCTGTGAATCAAGAAAACATGATGCTCGGGAGTAATTCATCATTACATAGAAGTAGGAAATGTACAGTCAGGGAAGAACAGGTCATGTTGGCACAAGTTACATAGAAATGACCCTAATGACCAGGCCTCTGGCCCTGATATACTGCCTGTTCTATCCCAGCATGCACCCATGATGCCATAAAAGATTCCTAACCAGTCACTGACAGAGGAAGACAGAATCAAGAGAAAGCTTCCACAGGGAGCTCTGAGCTAAGTACCTCATCTTCTCTTAGCAATGTCCGGACAGGACAGGCCTTCAATGTCTCAGGGGTTAAACTGTTTGCTGTGAAAGCAAGAAGACTAGAATCTGAATCCTCAGAATTCATGTAAATGGCAGGCAGGCATGGCAGTTCTACCTGTAATTCCAGCCTTGGAAGGCAGAGACAGTGAATCCTCTATGCAAGCTGGCCATATGAATGAGCTCTAGGTTTAGGTGAAAGACCCTAGCTCAATGAATAAGGTGGAAGAGTATACACAAAGCATGAGACACACAAGGAAAAGAAGGGGGAGGATGAAGATCTGGCCAGATCTGATTGTATACTAATTCATGGCCTGCAGCCAGTGTTTTGGTCAATGATAAGGCACTTAGCTAAAAGATGAATGATATGAAACTTTGGGGAAGAGGTATGTGACTAGAACTCTACAAAGTGGCAAAAAACAACCAACCAATGCAAAACACCCCAAAACAACAATACATAGTATGTTCACCAAAGGTGACTTCATCAGGGGAAAATTTTCATAACCAAAATTAGGAAAGTCTATCCTGTGGACACCGGCCTGCTGCTTCTCTCAGTCATTTTGGTGGGTTTATGAACAAATGGGTCATGGTGACAGGAATTAAGTTTATAGGAGGGGTCAGTGACCTAGGCTAACCTGGCTATAACCCACCTCTTTATACCCAATTTGCCAGCAGTAGATTCACTGAGGTGACAGTATTCCCCAGAGAGGTCAGCCAGTGATCTGGTGGCAGTTTAATTATGTTGGCCCATTTCAACCATGGAAAGGCCAGTGCCTTGTTCTTACCGGAACGGACACTCTGGCTGCAGATTACCTTCGATGCATGCAACATTTCTGCTGGAACTGATGACTTCTTGAGACTTACAGAGTGTCTTGCCTATCACCATAGCATTCCACATAGTTCTGAATTCATTCAGGAGCCAAAGGAATGAAGCACTGGGCCCAGGTTCATGAAATTCACTGGCTGTACCACATTCCTGCCATCCTCAGGCAGCCAGCAGGGCAGAGCAGTTGACTGACCTTTTGAAGATGCAGTTACAGCTATAGCCATGTGACAATAATTTGTAAGACTGTGGCAGGGCTCTCCAAGAGGCTTATGGGTGATCTGGAGATCAGAATGCGCTACGCTACACAGTGCTATTTCTCTCACAGCTAGGACTCACTGATTGAAGAATTGGGGGTGGAAACAGAGGTAGCACAAGCCACTATTATTATATCCACTCAAAAAATCCTTGCTTTCTGATCTGTCCACTTTATGCTGTGCCAGACCAGAGAACCTCGTTCCAGAGGGCTGATGCTTCCACTGGGAGACACACAATTTCCATTCGGCTGTAAGTGAAAAGGGTCACTTGACCACCTTGGGTAGACAGGCTAAAAAGAGAGTTGCAGTCCTATTGGAGATGGGTAACTTGGGCCAGTAAGAGGAAAGAATACTGCTACTTCACAATGCACCACGCACTATGCACTATGCAGTGTGGCCCAGACCCTTGTCTGGAATGCAGGCCATTCCTTAGGGAATCACTTCAGTTTATCATGCTTGTAATTAAGGGGCACTTTAACAACCCAATTCAGGACCACTGCTAACAGTCCAGACCCTTCTGGAATGAAGGCATGTGTCACACCACCAGCCAGCTCAGGTACTTGAAGAAGGCATAATGAACACAGTGAGTAATGACAAAAGGTAGTTATTAATGCCAGTTAGGTCCATTTAACCTGTATAAAAAGGGACACTATTGTCATGAATATGCACACCTTATTTTGTTTTGAATTCTTTTGTGTAAATGCCTTTCTTTCTTTTTCTTTCTTTCTTTCTTT
>NC_034601.1:88590743-88601024 GCF_900095145.1 Mus pahari | reverse complement strand
TCTTTCTTTCTTTCTTTCTTTCTTTCTTTCTTTCTTTCTTTCTTTCTTTCTTTTCCTTCCTTCCTTCCTTCCTTCCTTCCTTCCTTCCTTCCTTCTTTCCTTCCTTCCTTCCCTTATATACATAAGATGTACTGGCTTTAGGATTGGGGAGATGGCTCATGTAGTTAAGAGCTTGCTTTCAAGCATGAGGAGTTAAGTTTAGTACTCAGACTATGTAATAAAAGCCAGGCATGGTGGTGCATACTTGCAGTCCCAGTACTGGGGTAGACAGATGGATCCTGAGGGGTTGCTGACCAGCCCCCTAGACTACCTGATGAGTTTTAAGCCAGCAAGAGACCCTGTTTCAAAATAAAAAATTCAAAAAGGTAATGGTTTTCCTCTGGCCTCTATATGCGTATACATCCATGTGGCACATACACAAAGATGAATTGACTTCATATCATTGCACTCATAAGCACTGTAATTTGGCATCATGGTCTGTAAGCTATGGGGAGAATCAGGGAGGAACAGAGATACCATGCAGGACCCTATGCTCTCTGGAAAAGGAATCAGCATCTTTCCAGTTGTGTGCAGGTTAGTTTTGTTTGTTTGTTTGTTTGTTTGTTCTTAGAGTTTCTGTAGAGTTACAGCCTCACACAGTCTTTATTCAGGGATTTGATATGGCTGAGGGAGACCAACTTGGGTGTGTTGTTGGTATGGGAAGACTTATGATGGCTAACTTCACACTATAAGTTGGCAGGACTGCAATATGTCCAGGTGGTGGCTAGCACTCATTTTTGGAAGAGGTTAGCATTAACACTGAATGAAGTAGAGCAGATTTGTCCTCATGGTTGTGTAGTTTGTCCATATTCTGGGTAGAAAAACCAAAGGTGGAGGAGGCTTGAGTTGGACAATTATTAGTCTCCATTCCTGAGTGTGTCTGGTTCTCTCTCCATCAGATGTGGACTGACCTTTGGTCCCAGGCCTCTGCGCTATGATACAAGGTTCCTCTCTCTCTAGTTTACAGACTATGATACTCTTCTCATCTCCAAAATCTTGAGCCAATTCTTGATAAATAAGTCTCTTAAATATTTCCTTCTGGTTCTGTTTCCCTGAAGAAGTGAACATCTTCCACAAGAGAGCTGAGTGTACATGCTAGCTGTGTGCAGATAGACATTAGGGGGTCATGACTGGAAGCCTTCAACACAGTGTCAAAACACAAGTGAGTTGTCACCAAAGACCTAACTTATGTGGAGGAGAATAGGCCCACTGGAGCCCACTTAGACAGCAGTGACACACCTGGGAAAGTCCCCTCTATATTTGATGGCACTGATGAGGGTGCCTGTTTTACTCAGTTTGTCAGCGGCAGTGTAGTCCAGACAGTTACACATTTACATAGCCCCAATGGTGTAGCCTACAGCAGCCTGATGTTGTTGTTGTTGTTATTTGTAGTTGTTTGTGTTTGTTTGTTGTATTGTTCATGTGGAGGTCAGAGGACAACTTTCAGGAGTCAGGTCTCTCCTTCCACAATGTGGCTTCTAGGAATCAAGGCCCAGGTCTTGGTCTTGGCAGCAAGTGCTCAGAGACGTCCACTCAGTTGAAACCAGGGGTCTTGCTTGACTTTGCCATTGGGAAGACTTTCAGGATGAGCCTATATGAAGTAAAGTTGGAGTTTTTTATAAGAGACCTTTTTAGGGCAGGTGGTTAGGGAGGTTTCTTGTCTAACATGTATGTAAATGAAGCCCTGGAACCCTCAGCAACACATTATAAAAGGGTAAGGTGGCGGTACATATCTAGAACACCTGTAAGGAGGTACAGGCAGGAAGATAAGAAGGCCAAGGTCACGGCCAGGCATGGTAGCCCATGCCTTTAATCCCAGCACTAGAGAGGCAGAAATAGGTGGACCTCTGAGTTTGAGGCCAGTCTGGCCTATAGAGTAAGTTCTTCCACTTTGGTTGTGTGAGACCCTAACTGAGGCACAGGGGTTAAGGATGACAGAAGGGAGCACAATTAAGGAAAAGGACAATAAAGCACTCAAGAATTGGTGTGGCTTCTTGGAGAGAGTCAAGCTTAAGAATTTTTACAATAGCTATAATAGACAATATTAGTGACTTCTGGAGTTACACCTCAAAGGGTTGTTAAGGAAGTTCAGTGAGATTAGTTGACTTCTGAGGTGTCTATGGATTGAAGCTCATGGTAAAACTCTTGGTCACAGGTTGCACAGAAGTCAAGATATTTTAACAAGAAAACTAAAGTTTATAGTTTGCGAGATTACCAGAAAAGGTGTGTGTGGGGGGAAGATCAGGTTTACATCTGGGAAAGAAATAAGGCAACCCCACAAGTTCAGACCTTAATCATGGTGGGTTGCTATGTACACATTCTTATTTGAAACACCTTCCAGTCAAAAGGCCATCAGCTACACCGGCATATCCACAGATGCCGGTCAAGTGTGCTGAAATTCTTGACTGGCTGGACAGAGACTTCAGTTCGCTGTACCTCAAAGGAAGGGGCTTCTTTGTCTTCTATTTTCTCTTTATCCTGCCTCAAGTTCACCAGGTCTAGGGCTGATCTCTTCCAGATATAACCTTGCAAACATGCATGTTAAGCATTTTCCCAGACAGGACCGATGAAGAATGGGAGGAGAAAAGAGTCTCAGGGAAGACAGGAAAGGCTCACAGGGTTAGCAGCCACGGCGCATTAGCAGGTTCCCAGTGTTCTTCTTCTGCCCCTATTTTGAGTTAAAACAACTGGTGTTGACTTGTGTGTAGTCTGGATGTAACGAGAGTTTTAGGGCAACAATACTTCATAAGTGCCTGTTACTAAAGTGGGAAAATGCTCTTGAATCATGGGTAATCTATTCTTTAAAATGACACAACAGTTCACCAGAAGAAAAATTATTTTAATTCATGTGGGCATGGAGGGAGGTCCTGCAAAACTCCATAAAACTCTCAGCTTCGCCGGGCGTGGTGGCGCACGCCTTTAATCCCAGCACTCGGGAGGCAGGGGCAGGCAGATTTCTGAGTTCGAGGCCAGCCTGGTCTACAAAGTGAGTTCCAGGACAGCCAGGGCTACACAGAGAAACCGTCTCAAAAAAAAAAAAAAAAAAAAAAAAAACCTTTCAGCTTCGAATGCCCTTCTTGCTCTGAACACCTTTGAGTCCAGCACATGGGAGGCAGAGGTAGGCCAGTCTGGTCTACAGAGTAAATTCCAGGACAGCCAGGGCTACACAGTAAGACCTTGTCTCAAAATATAAAAATTGATCTGAGACTGTGAAATTGTCCAAGGACCTAGGCTTAGCACTCCACCAGGTGATAAAGAGAAAAAGAGATTTACTTCTTCTTCAGTGGACTGTGAAGGTAAACGATGGGGCTCCATGGAAGCAAACGGGGAGGGGTTAGAGAGGAAAACCTGGGGAGATAAAAGTTCCTATCAAGCAGCTGTATTCCTGGTGCAGACACCTTTACAAAGAGGACTTTTTTCTCTTTCTCTTCTAGTTTTGTTGTTCTGTTTTTGTAGTTGCAGCTGCCCCAGACAAAAGGGGCAGCTTTAATCGAAAAATCATCAGCTCAGTGCTCGCTGGCAGAGAGCGCTGCTTAGGAAGACTACTCTGGCGTCTTAGAGCCTTATTTTGGCAGGATGTCTCTGGAGTCTATCAAGTAGCAGAAGACCAGGTCTTAAAGACTTCAGAGTTTCTCTGTCGTCTCACTTCTGCCCCACCCTCAGTACAAGTAACATCTCAGTCTTTGGGAGCTGGAGGCTGGGAATGGGGACTTCTGACCCAAGGGATTTTCTTCAATAGAAAAGCCTGGGCTCACAGGGGAGGGCCCAGGAGCTGAAACACCTCTGCTTAAAAGATGTTCTCTCTTGGTGTCCACAGCTCAGAGCCTGTTGGGGCTGAGAATGTAGCCACTCCCGGACTTTCAAGGGGCCGGGTTAGCGCTCCCTTGGGGCTTCCTACTTCTTTCATAGTGCAGTCCAAAGACCCGTCGTCGCAGCAGGACCCAGGAGTTCCCATGGGTCTGGGCTTCAAGGGTCCGCTGGTCCGGAGGCGGGTCGCTGCTAGGTGAATGCCTTGAGTCCAGTCTGGTCTCTCGGTGCTAGGGGAGGAGCGCTCCTTGTGCTTCCCTCGGGGAAACTCCTCCTTCTCCTCCTCCCTCCTGGATAGCCTTTCCTGGCAGTTCCCTCCTCCTGGCCGAGGTGACCGGGCACCTGCGTTTAGGGGTGTCACCCTGGCTCCTGGGACACCGCCTCCGGAGATTTAAGCGAGAACTGGAGTTGGTCCTGTACTTGGAGCCGACAAGGAAGCCACGAGCTCGGACAGAGGCTGCAAGGGGCGGGAAGCGCAACAGGTGAGCAGCGAGCCAGACAAGCTCCGGGTCCCGGCACAGAAAAGGAAATGGGGGTGACCCGGGTCCGTCCAGCGGTGCCCGGCCTGGGCGTCTAGGGTAGAGGTGAGTTAGGAGAGGCCAGGGCGCTACAGGTGCGACCATCTGACTGACTGATTCGCCCGGGTATATGTCCTGGGGACTGGGAAGGGGTCCCAAGGACCCCGATCTCGTGACGCGCGGCGGAGATCCCAGGTCGACTCTATAGATTTGCGCGACTTGGCTTGTGGTCTTGTGGGTCCCTGTCTAATGGCTTGGAGAAGAGAGTTCCTAGGGGTGGGGGTCCTTCGGTGGAGCAAGCCCTTGTCTCGCGTCACGTGCTGAAATCCTTTCCTAGAGCGCAGAGCTAGAGTTTTGTCCGCAGTTCTCTTTGTTTCGGGAAAATCTCGGCAGTCGGGCTGGTTACCTGAACTCCTTCCGCTCCTTGGTCCCTACTGAGGTGGAGAGAAACTGAAAACTGGCTGAGATGCCAAGGACCGATACAGGCGGCGCTGCTGGGCCCTTGGGACCTTGGCAAGACGGGAATCGTCCATCACCTGTGGGAAGGGAGTGCTCCAGCAAACGCGTGCGGTGACCCAGGGCGATGGTGCGGGCCAGACAGCCTTGGGTTTGAGAATTCACTGGAACCGACCTTGGAGGAGCTGGCTCTGGGACAGCAGACCGGGCTGCCATGGGCAAACTGTCTACTGGGAAAAAGGCTGACCACCTGGGCATCTAATTGGGTGGGACTTGGGGCGGTGGCAGGGTGTCCCAACGTACTAGGCTGGAAGTGGACGCAGTGTGCCAGTCCAGTTGAAGAGATTAACTGTCCCATGGCCTGAAAGTTTTGTGTCCATGCTCCAGAGGATGTGGGTGGCTTGTGGCTGGGCTTTGGTTGCTAGGAGCCCAGGCACCTTCACAACGGGCCCCTAATTCAGTTCAGAGCATTCAAAGGCCTCTAGTAGCTTATTTAAGGGAGAAGAACGCCAGCCCTAAATATACTAAGAAAGCAGGGGTCCCCACAAGGGTTGGGCTTGCAGACCTTTCATGCAAATGCTTACCTTAGTCCTGGGGCTAAGATAAGCCATCTAGAACTGGCTCCTTCAACTCCCAGCCGGCAAGAGCCAGGCATTGTGGAAAGTTCCAAAGGGCAGGCCACTTACAAGGTGTAAAATACAAAGTGAGGTGGGGGTTGTTTACCTGGTTTAGGAGGAGGGGAGAGGTTCTCCTGCTGGTGAGGTTAAGGACAGCTTCCTTCCTGGTAGGAAGGCTAGGGCCGGGGCAGTTTCAGGAGGACACAGGGACTGAAAGATCCCAGGCTACTAACCTACTGCAGAGGTAGGTGGTGAAGGACCTCCAGGCAGGCAAGGTGGCCCACTCCCCATCTTTACCTGCCTCTACTGAAGAGGTGTTTGGGATCTTTCTCAAGTGACCTGACCGGTCATATGATGTTAGAATGAAAACTCAAAAGCCACAGGTGTGGTGAGATTTATCTTTAATTCCAGAACTTGGGAGGCAGAGGCAGACACATCTGGCACTCTGTGAGTTCAAGGCCATCCAGGCTACCCAGTGAGACCCTGTATAAAGAGAGAAGGAAAAAAGAGGAAAGAAGTTGAAGAGTGTCACCAAAGCATGAGACTAAGCGCCAGAATTGAGAGGTGTTCTTGTGGCTTGGACTCACTCACACCTCAGTCTTTGGTCTTTTTAGGCATCTCTGGCCAATGTTCTCAGCTCGTACCCAGGTTTGGTCTTACACATACATGTGCACACACACACACACACACACACACACACACACAAACATGTGCACACGTACATTCACACCTTTATCGTCAGCTTTCTGGCAACAAGGTCTTGGAGTCCAGTGCAGAGATCCTTGCCTGTGGCAGTGTAGTCATTGGAGGAGGAAGTTTGACCATACTGTAGAATAGCTACATACTCTTCATTTCTTCTAGCTGGACAACATAGTGAGTTCTTTATAACCTATTTGCCTCAGCTACAGGGAGGCTGATGCAAAGGCTAGGTAGTATTAGGGTCCAAGAATTGCTGAAGGAAGACCCCAGACTCAAATAATATGCAAAGGCAAAGAGTGTTTATTCTGCAGAAATTACCAGCAAGTGGGGTGGAGGTGGGGATGGGAGGAGTCAAAAAAGTGATGACTTGAGGGACTCACAGGCCCCTTTTTATGCAGGGCTAGAGGAATTTTCCAAAAGGGTTAGGTTACCTCTGATTGGTAGGGGCAAAACAGTGACATTAGTACAATTTTGATTGATTGCTAAGTTTCTCTTTATTTGGTAAGGGCATGAAGAATTTTGGAAACCAGCTCAGTTCTGGCTTTGTTGCCTCCTCTAGTCAGGTGTCCTAGGAGCTGTCTCAGCTCCAGACTTATTCTCCCTAAGTCAGGGCTGTCATTAACTAAAGGCCCATTGTCAGTGGCTCCTTCTGAGGAGCCAACATGCTTCCCAAGGAACTGACATTTTTATTCCCAAGGTTTTTGGACCTCTCAGTAGCTTGTCTGGTGCCTCTATGGGATGAAAGGGGCAGAATCCGGGCAGAACACAGGGTAGCTGCCTTAGTAGGTCAGTGCTATAGCATTGGGCACTCAGGCAGAGGTGTGCACAAGGCGGTTTGTTGACCATAGCTGGACCTAGGGCTGTGCAGTCTCAATTCTTTTTCCTCCTGTTAGTCCTGAGGTCACAGTGTGGCAACAAGTCAAAAGAAGAGGAGATGGAAACTGAGGATGAAGTGTAGGGAATCTAGATACCTCAGGTGCTCTAGGACCAGGCTGCCATGCTGCTTAATGTCATAGCCTATCTCATCTGCAGCCCCACAGTGGCCAGGACCTGGAATTACTGAATGAACCAGAAGGTTGCCTCTCTGGGCTACAAGGTCTCTCTGACTGACAGACACTTGCCCAACTATCCTGCAGGCGATGAAGTGTGAATATGTGAAGTATGGATTTCCAATACCATCTTCTTTATTGCCTAAGCAGATGGCTCCCCATGATGAGCCCAGCCTGGGACCAGGACTTACCAAGAAATGCAAGCTAAGAATCTAGTTGACTATATCACTCTTTACATTTAAGTATTAAGGGAGCCTAGAATGTCTTGGGGGAGGGGGTTTTCCTTAATGTGAGGTCATTGTCCTCATCCCAAGTATTATTCAAGCCCTGAAAGTGGGGACCAGGAGTTTTTGTAAGCTCTGCAGAAAGTTCCATGTCTGGGAACTCCTAGTCATCCCAAGTGCAGGGCATGAAGAAAGAAAGGAAAGATGGCTGGTTCGTTGAGTGGCTGAGCAGTTTAGGTTCCTGAAAGACTGGAAACTGGCCCTGTTGGTGGGGAGGGCAAAGGAGACATCTGGGGATGGGCAGGATAGCTCCCAGGGAGTTACACAACTTGTCAGAGGTTTTTCTGTCCACTATCCTCTCTGAATTGGTCACTTAGCTGCCCTTAAGGTTGAAACTGCTAAGCCTTGCTTGTTCAGGCTCCTCCTTACTTTCTGGAATACTCCCCAGGGACCCTCCTAAGCTGCCCCCAGGACCAGATCAGGGACCTTTAAGAATCGCAATTCATGAATTCTGCAGTATCCTGATCCTAAAAGCTGAGACCTGCAAAGGCTGTCATGGGAAGTCTTTATGTGCAGTTCCTAGGTATAGTGGACCTGGTAATGAAGGAGGGTAGTTCAAGTGTACCTCATTCCAGGGGCAGCTGTGGTCTAAACCTATCTGTGGGTTCTTGGGAAGGGACAGGGTTACTTATGTCTCATCTGTTCACAGTGGCCATTCTAAAGGATGATCCCTGGAGTAAACCTGGGATTCTGGAAGGGAGTGGAGCTGAACCTAGAGCTGCTTCTCCCAGCAGGTGGTTAGCAGGAGAAAGAAATAGGAATGCATAGGGGTGGGTATCTTGAGCAATGGCAGCTCTTGAAGGAGAATCCATGTGGGATACTGGAGGGTATGTATATCGTCAGTGACCTACACTGTGCACAGGGTGGACTTTGAAGAGGTCAGGTGGCCCAGAGACTCTCTCTGTTCTCAGCGGAGGCAGTGGGGGAAGGGAGGAGGTCTTCGTGCCTTATGTACACAGGTGAGTCATCAGGCATGGGAGCATGGGCTCAAGAGGCAGGGAACTATAACAAAGCACCTAGTGTGTGAAGGCCACCCATGGCTTGTGGCCGTGGAAATTCACACAAGGACAATGGGTAGACAGAAGGCTTAGCTAACTCAATGCTGACTGAAGAGTGAGGCTGACACTGCAGTACTTTCAAGTTAGTTGAATGGGCAGATGAAACAAGTCTGGCTTTGTTATTGTTTGTTTGACTAAGGTACAACACAAAGAGTTGATTTCCCTTTAGTTTATGGCCCTTGCTTTCCATGGGGCATCCAGGCAGGTGGCTGTGAGCTCCTACCTGGTCAGAATGATCTGACCTCCAGACACAGGAAATGGATTCCTAGAGACCACAAATTTGGAGGGCATTCTACACAGAACTCTGAGAGTTGTTCAAATTCACTACATTATAATGCTTGGCAGTGACTTTTCACCACCTCGGGCCTTGGAGCAAGTGTTTAGACATTTGTGGTCTAGAATGGGCTGGACCTTGTGCTCTGAGGACTTTGCACTTTCCTAGTAGCTCACACAACTCAGCTAAACTTTTAATTGTGGGAAACTTGGTTTTCCTGTGCTCAGTCAAAGCCTGCCTTCTGACTGTTTCTGATCCTTAATCCCGAGGCCAGTCTTTGGGTTTACAAGGCCTGAATCAGGTCCATTCTCCACATAGCAGTAGCATAAATACTGGAAGGCAAAACCTGTTCCTGTCACATTGAGCTCAGAGCTGGAACTCATACTTTTACTCAATCTTTATAACACCTCCTTTATTACTCATTATCCTCATTAGACAGATTGGCCTGGGTAAGGCCTGTAACCAGAGCCAGGAGCATGAACATGCGCTGGAGGTTTTCTGCCATGACCTGCCTTTCTGCTTGTATCAGTGTTAGCTCTAGGTACCTGAACTCTGAGGTGACACCCACTGTGCCCAACTTGTGAAGCTGGTAATGTCCTGGCGTGAGCTTCCCATTCCTGGCTGTTCAATTTCATCTTATTCACGTAGCCTCTGGAACTAAGACCAAAATATTTGTGTGCATGTGTATGTACATCTGTGTGTCTGATGCATGTGTATGTTTCTATGTGTCTGTGTGTATGTGTTTATGACTGTATGCAAGTCTCTGTGTGTATGTGTGTATGTTTGTATATGTCTCTATGGTCTGTCTGTATCTGTATGTGTGTGTGTGTGTATGCATGTCTCTGTGTGCAGGTGTATGTGTATCTGTATGCATATGTTTCTGCATGCATATGTATGTCTTAGTATGTGTCTCTGCATATGTGTGTTAACATCTGTGTGCATGTCTCTGTGTCTGTATGTGCATTTGTGTATCTCTCTGTGTGTGTTTATATGTGCATATGTATCTGTGTTTGTACACATGTGTTTCTTCCTAGTTTGCTTCTGTATTGCTGTGATTAAACAAATAAAAAATACCAGGACCAAAATGACTCCAGGATAAAAGAGTTTATTTCAGTTTATAGTTTACAGTCCCTCATCCAGGGAATTTAGGGCAGGAACATGGAGGCAGGAACTGAAGTAGAGACCATCAAGGAACTTTGTTTTGTGGGTTGTTCTATATGGCTTGCTCAATCTGCATTGACTACCTTTCCAGGGTGACATTGCCCATGGTGGGCTTCAATCCTCAGACAAGAGAATTGCCCCATGGACTTGCCTCCAGGACAGTCTGATGGAGGCATCTTCTCACCTGAGGTTCCCTTTTCCAGGATGCCCTGAGCTTGTATCAAGTTCACAGACAGACAGACAGACAGACACACACATACACACACACACACACACACACACACACACACACACACACACAGAGAGAGAGAGAGAGAGA
>NC_034601.1:88543328-88590686 GCF_900095145.1 Mus pahari | reverse complement strand
AGAGAGAGAGAGAGAGAGAGAGAGAGAGAGAGAGAGAGAGAGAGAGAGAGAGAGAGAGATTTTGGTATGGTACAAAGCTTGATTAAAAACAAAACAAACAGACTTAATTTCCACCCTAAAAAGCATGAAGCATGTAATCTCCTTGGGACAAGGAGGCATTCACAGAAAAAGAAATGCAGATGACGAGGGCCTGACTTTGCTGAGGTGTTTTGATTCACTTTCTTTCTCTCCCCCTAGTTTTTGGGAGCTGGCACTACCATCAAGCCAGGCCCAGCCACCCATCTTCAATATACTAGCTAAAGCGACAAGTCATAACAAAGAGCAGACTAAAGTCATTGTGCTGGCTACTCCTGGTTGTTAACTTGACTACATCTGGAATGAACTACAATCCATAAATGGAGGGCACACCTGTGATCCAGATCCTCAGGCTGGAAAACACAGGCTTCTGACCTGGATCTTGGCATGGGATGACACACGCTTTCCAGGCCCAGGCTTTAATCCCAGGAGACAGAGGCAAGCAGATCTCTGACTTCAAGGCCAGCCTGGGACAGAGCAAGTTCCAAAGTGGTGGTATATATCTTTAATCTGGGCCATACCTTCTGCTGGAGGCCTACATAAGGACAATGGAAAATGGAAGGGTTCATTCTTCTTTTGCCTGCTTGCACTTACTTGCCAGTACATCTATTGGAACCTACTTCTTCAGGATTCCAGTTTATACAGAAGACCAGCTGAAACACCTAGTCTTGTGTGACTGCTAGACTCTTAGACTCCCCTTTCACAGCTGCCCATTGTTGGGTTAGTCAGACTGCAGACTGTAAATTATTCCAATAATTCCCTTAATTAGAGATAGCCCATAAATTCTGTGACTCTAGAGAGCCCTGACTAACAGTTGTGCACCACTGTGCCTGCCCATGAGGAACTCTTAATTCTTCCAGGTTCACTGTTTCTATAGTCTGATAGTACAAGTGTCGCTCTTTAAATAATTTCTTCCTTTAAATAACTCCTTCCTATCCCCATGTCCAGTACTTGTCTATGCTGAATGTCTCATACCTCTACCCTATACTACTGTTGACTAGCTTTCTCCTAACAGTGCATTGTGCCCTTAAGAAGAGAGAGTATCTTATAACATGACTTGAGTCATGGTTCTCTTCTGTGTATTTATTGGTTACACAGTGTCTGGTGATGGTTGAAGTGTGGTGACAGAGGTGGAAGGAAAATTCTGGGGTCCCCTCCCACTTCTAGCATCTTGAACAGTACCTGGCACTCTAGGGGTCTTGGGAGGGAGCCAGCACATGTGAGGTGGTGTGTGATGACATTTGTGGACTTCAGTTATTGGGGTTATTCCACACTCTTCAATGAAAGTATCAATGAACTTGTCATCATTTTCAGAGGAAAGGACTACAGGGCAGTTTTTGTTTGGGAAAGAG
The DNA here is from genome assembly GCF_900095145.1 of Mus pahari. Lineage (NCBI taxonomy): Eukaryota > Metazoa > Chordata > Mammalia > Rodentia > Muridae > Mus > Mus pahari. The sequence goes on along the minus strand of NC_034601.1, from coordinate 88,589,259 downwards.
TTTTTTACATCATGGGATGGGACTGGACTCCACAGTGTTGTCTCATTGCGTGACAGCTGGACAGGTGATTCATGAGCTCATACGAGACAGCACCAGGGTGCTGTGTTTCTTTGAGATGGAGTGGATGAGGCTGCCATCCAGGGGCCCTTAGGAAGCTTGTCCTCATTTGCTTTCTTGACCTTTAAAGGACAGTTACCCAAAGTGCTTCCTTACTGTCTGGCTTTCCAGTGTCAAAGGTAAGTATCAGGTTTCTTTAAATGACAGGGTAGCTCTCTTGTCTGGTTATGTCTTGCCCCTTTCAGAAGTCAACACGGAGGAGTCAGAGCTGCATGTGACCATGGAAAATCCTTGTTTAGAAGATGACCAGGATCGAATGTGACTCCCTCGCTCTTTTTGACACCTTTTCTGATCCTACCTAGTGTGGGCATTTCTTCTACCTTCCTTTCTTTCTCTTTCTTTCTTTCTTTCTTTCTTTCTTTCTTTCTTTCTTTCTTTCTTTCTTTCTTTCTTTCTTTCTTTCTTTCTTCCTTCCTNTTCTTTCTTTCTTTCTTTCTTTCTTTCTTTCTTTCTTTCTTTCTTTCTTTCTTTCTTTCTTTCTTCCTTCCTTCCTTCCTTCCTTCCTTCCTTCCTTTCCTTCTCTCTTTCTTTCTTTCTCTCTTTCTTTCTTTCTTTCTTTCTTTCTTTCTTTCTTTCTTTCTTTCTTTCTTTTTTTTGGGGTGGTGGTGGTGGGGGGAGTTTAGGCTGCCTCTCCTTCTCTTCTCAAGTTCATGGTAGCTGAGATGGGTCCCCCTTTTATTTCTGGCTTCTATGTTTTGTGAGTCATGGGATCCCTGGACAAGATTAAGAGTCTCTGCTGGCTTCTGCTTCTGATGGCTTTCCCTTGACAATTCACGGCTATGCTCCTGGCTTCCTCCTTGCATGAATTTCACACACCTAGTCATTGCTCCTTTCAGAGGGCTCCCAAGCTGGGAAGACTGCCAGTGGATCAGATTTTCATTTCCTGAAACTTCAACCAAGCCTGTAATTGGTGAGCCAGATCAACAAGCTAGAAAGAACTCACAGGAGTGAGAGCCAGTGCAGCTGGGCTCTTCTGGAAGGATACTAGACAGGGCCTGGCCAGCCCTGCTTAGTCAGGAGGCACCAGGTAGATGTCCAGGCTTAGAGTCCATTATTTGCAAGGTGGTCATAGAGAAGACACACCAGTAGGTGGCAATTGCATCATTTTAAGAGGTTTAGGTGTTTCCCATACATTTTAAATGGTGATTCCTCTCACTGTATGGTACTCAGTTTCATTCTCATACCCAGAAAGCTGTTGACTTTAATATTAGAAAAACCTAGAATCTCTCAGTATGACTTGGTTCTTCTGTTTGTTTGATCTACAACAGAAGAAATGAAAGACTTGGTGCATTTTTACTGTGATCTGTTCAATGTTCAAAGCTATAACCATCTTTCTTCATTGAAGGTTGTTGGTTTGGGGGGCTTCTTGAGTTTAATGATCCTAGCTTTGCTTAGGAGATGAGCAGGTGGCCTCTTCTGCTCCCTTCAGAGACACTGAGCTTTAAGAGTATTAAGGGTATTTTACTGAGCCAGGAGTTTACTGAATGGCGAAGAGTATCCATGAATGTGTTAGGGTTCCTCCTGGCTCTGCCTCCCTAGCACTAGGATTGCAAGTGGGCACTTCCATGTCTAAACTTTTAAGGGGATCTGGGATTCAAACTCAGGTTGCCATGCTTGCGTAGCAAGCACTTTGCCCACTGATCATCTCCTCAGCACTAGAGTGTCTGATTTTTATAGATGAAGAGGGCTTATCCTGGCTTCTGGACTCCTTCCAGCCCTCTTGGGTATATTATCTGAATAGATGACTCCCCAGAATGGTTTCTTAGAATATTCTTGGTTCGTTTCATGTCCAGCATGGAGGAGTGAACCAAAGTCCTTATAGAGAGGGTATCAATGAAAAAAATAATGCAACAACCCCCATTAAAGCAAGGTGAGGACTAATGGATTCAGGAACACCTCAGCAGATGGATGGACCAGGCAGGGAGGCAGTGGTAAAGAAACTGCTTGGATTCTCAATGGAGCAAGAGAGAATGGGAACTTACAACCATGGAGCAGAGTGTCTGCAAATAGAAAATCATTAAGAAATGAGATGGGTGGGAGGGATCTGGCTAGCCTGACTTGACAGAGTTCCTCCTGAAGGCAGGCCAGACTTACCAGGTATTCTTTGAGAATGGTAGAGGACTGAGAATCTGATCAGGTATTGAAGTTGAGATTCTTAGCAAACTGATTCTTCAAGGTTTCATTAAACTAGATGTCACGTGGGAGTGCACAGAGATTCAGAAGCTTGATGAGGCTGTCACTAGAGGACAATGATGGGAAAGATGGCTCACTTAAGAAAGGAACTTTATGCTGATGGCATCTCTGGTTGTTGCTGACATTTCACACATGGCTACATATGCAATGATCCAAGGACTTCTTTTCATAACTACAAATCATCGAGTTGGTCTACCAGGACCAGCTCTTTTCTGCAGTAGTGGGAGTATGAAGTGACTTGTTGACATCCTACTACATCAGGAAGCAGTACCTCTATCCAGTAGCAGAGCCTTGGAGTAAAGCTGGCCTGCAGATCTACATCCAAAAGGTTCTATGCCTTCCCCAAGCACCACAAACTATCTTGGGTGCTGTTTCACATTCGAACCATAACAATGTGTCATAAGGACACATTATTTACTAAAGCTTGGGTAATCCTGTGAGGCTTATGTAGAAGAGTCAAATGCAGCCTGTCTCTGGTGTTCAGTTGTGGGCCACCAGTTCCATGCAGTTGTCTGCATGGACACACCTGAAAGGAGGCCGGGTCTGCCCCTGTCAGTTGCTCCTCTACTGTTCATTCTCTGAAAACCCCCTTCTGTGTACATTTGCAATGAACCTCATCTTAAATGTGTCAACAGTGATATCCACTTTGAAGAGATGAAGCTGAGTTGTCAGGCTGGTTCAGATATTTGTCTAAGAATGCTTTTGGGAAAGGGTACAGGCAGACGGTGTTTGCCTTCCAGGCTTGCTGATGCCCTCTATGGAGCAAGATGGTGAGTCTTCTGTGGTTTTCTCCCACAAATCTTCCTCTTGGTGAATGTAACTGAGAGTAGCCAACACTAAACCATATAAGTGTGGAAGGGCTTGGAGTCCCAGGCTCAACCCTGGGTGCTCCTCTGTAGGCAGGGTTCTCTGCCTGTCCCCATTACTTCAAGGTTAGGCAGGCTCTCCTGGCCACAGTAGTTCAAATTGTACCCCAGGCTCACTCATGAGTTTCTCTGTACCCCAGAGGAGGACATTAGGTTGCATGACATAAACACTCCATATGCAATGACCCAGGTAATGAAGACATGGGTGAAGTGAAGGCTGAAGGCCAGGGGCATAACTGCAGCTTGCTGTGGTACAATGTGACTTTCACCCAGAGTCTTCTAAAGCTAAACTACATTAAATATTACTGTGTGTGTTTCTTCCTTCAGGTCACCTGGAGGAAGCATCATACTGACCTCCTCATGCTGCTGACACAGGCAGAATGGCATTGAACTCAGTAAGTGGTTAATTCTTACGTCTCTGGCCTTTTCCTTGTTCCTTTGTCCCTCTGGTATCTTCCACAGGTGTCGATCAGTAATTTTCAGAACAGTGTGTGGGAGCAGGTAGCCCTTTGGACATTGTTCAAGGTGTTTGTATTAGTCACTGTTCTGTTGCTGTGAAGAGACACTGTGACTAAGGCAACTCTTATCAGGTTCAGAGGTTTAGTCTGTCATCTTGGTAGGGGCTATGGTAGCACATAGGCAGTTTCTGGAGCAGTACCTGAAAGTTCTATAGGAACCATGGGCTTTTTAAAGAGGTCCACTCCCTAGTGACTAAGTATTTAAATATATGAGCCTATGGGGACATTCTTACTCAAACCACCAGTTATGTTGGAAAGGCTGAGACAGGGAGGGAAGCTACCACTGCTGGGCATAAGCTGGGACTGGTACACTGTATTTACTTCCTTCCTCCTTCAAGGGCAGCAGGTGTGTATACAGGAGAGGCAGAGAGCATCAGTTTAGGGAAGAGAGTCTGTGACAGAGCTGTCAGTGTCTATCAACAACTGGGGACCAGCCACATCTGAATGAGGCACTGGGTAGTCTATTCCTGCTGGAAGCCCTCTCCTTAGGGCAATAAAAGCAGTTGTCTCTGTCATCCTAAAGCCTGACCAGGTCACTGTACACTTTCCACATTTATGAATACTTACTGGCTAATAAGAGTATTTCCCTAGGTTCTGTAAAATATATGCCAGTGTTCCATTTCATGAGTCTCTGCTACTTATTATTGTTTTTTTACTGGATCCTTTTATAATTTTAAGAGCATCATCCAGGACAAAGTGCTAGGTGTATCTTGGTCTTTCCTGCTGGAGAGAGGAAAACATTCTTAGATGGTTTGGTTTTGGGCCAGACACTCACCTGGTTTCTCAATCTGGAGTGCTCTGTTAAGATGGGGATAGCTTTCACTGTCCCACCCTGAGGTTTCAAGTTATAATTTTTGGACTTTTGAAAGACAGTGCTAGTGAGTTATTAAGCACAGATTATTAACCCTGGAGTGTTTGTATTGCCTTAACATTTTCAACCTTTAGGTCAGCAAGACAGCTCTATAAGGTAAGAGATGACCTGCATTCAATCTTTGTGGCCACAGGGTGGAAGGAGACAACTGATTGAGGTTGTCCTCTGATCTCTGCTTTCACACACATGCAACACACACAGTAAATAAATTAGTTTTTAAAAGTCTGAACATCCCGGGGCCCCTGCTGAGGATATCTGCTTCCCGAAGATGATTTCTCTGTCATTCCTGAGGCCTGTGAGAGAACCTGGACAGAAAGAGAGCTGGAGAGGTTTGGGGTAAGAGCCATTAGGCATGCATAGGTTAACCGGGGCCTCTGGGAGAGGCCCAGCTACTGAGAGTGGGGAGAGTGGAAATCACAGTGCCAAGCTGTGAAACCCTGACAACTGCTAGGTTATTCTAGGAGTGCAGCCTGGGGAAGATCATGTGAATGGACTGCATGAAAGGATTGATACTTGAGCAGTGGATCCTGTCCTTTTTACATTTACACAGCACACACCCTAACCCTGATGACAGAGTGGTTGGTAATCTGCTGACTCTCTCCCTGTTTTCTGTGAATGATAACTTTCCAAACCTTTAGAGTGAGTGAGAGATGTAACTGATTTATCTCCTTTACCATTGTTTAGGGGTCTCCCCCAGGAATCGGACCTTGCTATGAGAACCATGGGTATCTGTCTGAGCACATCTGTCCTCCGAGGCCACCAGTGGCTCCCAATGGCTACAACTTGTATCCAGCCCAGTGCTACCCACATCCAGTGCCCCAGTATGCTCCGAGGATTACAACGCAAACCTCAACATCCGTCATCCACACACATCCCAAATCCTCAGGAACACTGTGCACCTCAAGTAAGACTCTTGAGCATTGTATCACAAGGGACTACAGTTTCTGGATCTGCCTTCTCTTGTGGTCTCTTCTCCTACCTTGTCAATAACACTGCACTGCCAACAGGGCCAATCTTTTCCTACCTGCCTCCCACTTTGGCTGGTCAGAGCCATGGGCGCTGCCTCACCTCTCTTTGGCAGGGAGAGACCTTCCTCTCCCCTTGGTCTTTGGTGCAGCACCACTGTGTGCTTGCCCAGCTCAGCTGGACTGTTAGGGCATGGTTTCTCAGTCCCTTCTTGCCTCTGTGCTTATGGATGTGTCGTCTTGAATCAACAATAAGCACTCAAGGTTGGGAGTGAACTGTCTTATATGTTATTGATATGCTCAGAACACAGAGGGCTTAGGGTTAAGATACCTCCTGTGACTAGCCAGAGCTGTTGAAGCTCTCACCTCTGCCAGTACTTGCCCTAGAAGAAGGGTCTTCCCCACAAGGGGGATTTCTTCCCTTCCAGGGCCTGCCCATATACTTTCTAGAGGAGCCAGACTGTCTCTCCATGGCACAAATACTCTCCCAGCCTTGGATGTATCATGTCTTCCCCATGGCCCCTTAACCCCCTTATAGCCCCAGAACAGTGTTGAAGGTTGAATATGAAAGCCGAATCTCTTTACCCTCTCCTGTGGCCCTTTCATTCAATGATTACTCTCACAATCCAGATTTCTTACCTCTGTGTCCCTTTACCTTTTAATTCTGGCTGTTCTTAGTGTTGTCTCTCTGGTGTCAAGGACACCAGTGACAATATTGATAAGCTACTTTTTATATTTATTTTTACGAACTGTGTGTGAGAGCATGTGTATGTTACATATGTGCCAGTGCCTATGGAGGCCAGATGTTGGGTCCTCTGGAGCTGAAGTCCAAGGTATTGTCCGTGATTTAAACACTCAACACAAATGCTGGGAACCAAATTTGGATCCTCTGGAAGAGCAGTAGATGTTCCTAACTGAAGGCTATCTCTCCAGCTCCACACCAGCTTTCTAGCAGAGGGTTTCTGATTTATGATATGAGCACCTGCCTGTGTATTTCATGTATAGTTCAAGGTTGATACAAAAGTGAATCCTGTGGGCCACTTATACTTCATCAGTAGTCAGGTCATAGGCCTTAGGCCTCAGGAATCTGTTTGTCCCACTTGGACATCCCTGGCTTTCATGCTGTCCCTCTCTACTTCTGAGTGGCTCTTCTGTCCTTTGCTCTGCTCCACCTCTGTCACTTGCTCTCTTTCCTGTCTGCATGAACTGTTTCGTCTTAGCCCAGCTGAGGTGCAGAAGACCTGGCCTTTCTTCACCGTGCTGGCTAGAAGAAAGCCAGGGCAAGGAACTGTTAGTTATCAGAAGCCAAAGAGCCCCATGTAAGGCTGCACCTCCAAAAAGACTGCCCTGCCCTCAGTGGTCAGCCCAGAAGGCAGAAGCGGCCCAGTGTACCCTACTGAATACTTTTGCATTCCCAGAGAGTAATCAGGAAGTGACAGATGGGGGGTGGGACATGTTAGTTTTCTGTCAATTGCCTGTAAATAGGGAGGATAAACACTGAGGTGCGATTTTCCATTATAAACCTGCATTGTAAAATCACTGTCTGAGAGCTTTCCATTCAGACTACAGTCTTGGGCTTCCCACCGTTAGCCTACAAGAAGTATAGACTGACACCCATGTCCCTTGAACCGGAAAGTATTTTAGTAATTTTATTTTATTATTTTTTGCACTCACTTTGACAATGTTTTTAAAAATCACGGTACTGGGTAACTCTGTAGTAAAGAGCATTAGCTGTTCTCACAGAGCACCTGAGTTCCTCTATAACTTCAACTGGAGGGAATCCAATGTTATCTTCTGGTCTCTGGGGTGTATACAAACACACACACACACACACACACACACACACACACACACACAGAAAAATGAAAAAGAAAAAAAAAAGAACATGTTATTGCTATTAAGGCATCAAAAACTCTACATTTTTGCCAGGATGACATTAAGCTCTGAACCTGTGTCCTGCATTATGTTGGTAGCACAAGTTTAGACGTCAGAAGTTTAAGGACACTCTGCTTTGGGTTTATCTGTTTGCTTTAACAACTGTCATGGAACTTACCCATTCGAGTGGCAGTGCATGCACCTGCAAGAGCCTTTGAAGATCAAAGTCAACACTCCTGTGATGCAGAGATGCCATAGGGCTGAGTCAACAGGCTCTGCTGGGAAGGATGGATATAAATGAACAATGGCACAAGACTGAACCTTGCAAGTCTATGCTGTGCAGACCGTAGCTGGTGACAAATGCCTGTTCAGAGGTGAAATGGGGGTTTCTTGCTGCACACGTGGTCCTGAGCGAACCAGCCAGACTGTGACTCTGCACATGCCCCAACAAGAGGTGAAGGACACTTGATTTAATCTCTCTTACTCACCAGCCAAGTTACTGATTCAGTGTTTGTTTTTTTCCTGCTGAGCTAGGTTCCTGAACATGCTAGGCAAATGTTTACCACCGAGCCACATGGGCAGCTTTAAGCGAGTTATTTTATCTCAGATACAATGGCATGCAGATAAGTTGCCCAAAGAGGAAAATGTGCTCGGTAGTTCATCAGGTGAGCCATAAGGAATTTCTCTTGTGGGTTTCTTGGTGGCTCCACCCTGGTGCCTGAAGGCACTGTCACCCCTCACTGCGTTTTGATAAAATCGCTGCCTTGTGAGGTTTACAGACCCAGGCCTCTTCTGTGAGGCTGCTGAGAGTTCAGGTTGCCCACTTTGCCATAGGAGAACAATCCCTGTTGATGGGGAAGAGAACCGACACCCAGTCATTTTTTAAATACCATTAGCAGGATGTAGGAATCAGGTGAAAGCAAGTCTTTCAGTCCTAAGCAGGCCAGTTTGGGTCTTTTGGCTCCAGAGCCCAACCTGAGCCTGCTTTCCCAACTTCTGGAGGCACAGTGGCACTGCAGCTGGGGTCCCCAGGCCCAAAGGCTCTTTTTAGCCCGGGAGTATCCATTTTAATGATATTTCCTTGCTCTGTATTCTAGCTCTCAGCCTTTCTTCCAAGGAAAGCTCCAGGAACCCCACTCCTTACTCCCCTGTGAGGCTGGAACTTCACCTGGAGAGGGAGTTGCTTGTAGTGACCAGCTCTTCACTGTGAAGAGGCCAAATTTCAGACTCCTCAGGGCCCTTTCTCTGACATCTGGCTCTTTCTTTAAACCTTGATGTTACTTTTGGCTTAAACCACTGTCCAGAAGTGCTACCCCTGTTTGCTATGGATGGAAGAAATCAGGTAGCTATTGGAAATAATTCTCTAAATTAGTTTATTCTTAGCTGAATTTTTATTCTTCTTTATGAGTGCTTGCACATGTGCGCCAAGTGCATGTAGTACCCACAGAGGCCAGCAGAGGGCATTGGACCCCTTGAAACTGGAGCCAAGGTCAGTTGTGAGTCACCAAGTATGTGTGACTTCTGCAAGAGAAACTTAACTACTGAGCCATATCTCCAAACCAAGAGTTCCTTCTTTGTTTTTTTTTTTTTGTTTGCCCATTTTAAACATTTATTTATTTGTGTACCACAGAGTGTGTAGAGCTTAGAGTAGTCTGTTGGATTCAGCACTGTCCTTCTACCATGTAGGTTCTGGGCACCAAACTTAGGTCATCAGACTTGGCAGTCAGTGTCTTTATCTGCCAAACAGACTTGTAAATGCCCCTGTGGCAGGCTGAGTGATTCAATTTATAAACTTTAGTTTAATTCCACTTAACTGTAATTACTGAAAGTGTCAATAGCAGTAAGTGGTTAGTGGCTGTCAAATACCACAGTGTTCTTTCAGCAGCTATGGGATGTAGAGAGAATCTCTTAAGCATCACCTGTCAATAAAAAATCTGATGACCAATGAGCTGTAGCAAGAACTAGAAGGTGGGACATCTGGTAGGGAGAGAGAGAGAGGAATTCTGGGAAATAGTCAGATGGGGGAGATTTGCCTTTAATTCTGGAGGAGACGCTGTATAAACCTGAGGAGAGGTAACTTACCATGTGGAAGACATAGAATAGAATCAGTAAGTTAATTGAGTTATGAGCTAGTTGGGGAGCAAGACAAAGCTTATGGCCTAAGCATTTATTCATAAATAATTTGTATTGGAGCGGTTATTTCTGGGAACAAAGTGGCCAGGAGGAAAAGCTCAAAGTTACCGGGGGAAGGATAGGTGCTTTACCTGGAGACCCCTGGCAGCCCCATGATGTGTTGGGGGATAGTATTATATGATTCATACTTGCAGTTGCTGAAACCAGGCAGCTCTACTCTTTGAGCTGTCTTTTTTTTTTTTTTAATGTGAGCATTGGCCCATTTTCAAACCCTTTCTGAGGTATCCTGACGTTTTAAGGGCTTAGTGTTGTTGGATTTCATTTCAAATTGGAGCTTCAGCTTCCATTTCCCCAAGCACGTATTTTCATGCTGCAGAAGCATCGAGACTCCCAAGTGGTGCCCTTAACGTTCAAGCTAACATCTGCATGTGTGTGGCAATACTGTTTCATAGGGTGGTTGTGTAACTCAGTGGTAGAACACTTGCCTAGCATGAGTGAGACACTGGGTTTGATCCTTAGCAGCACAAAAGCAAATGAATAAATCGGCGCCTTTTCTTCCCTAATGTGGCAACTAAATGGACCCACACACCATAGCTAAGCTAGGACTTCTGGCTGCATGACTATGTGAATGTGTGCTCATAAAATCATTTTGCTTCTTAGGCTCAGTGTGGTATTCCATGAGGAACACGCAGAATCCAGCACCTTATTATGAATAGGTGTCTAACTGGGTGGTTTCCCCAGCCTTAGGTAATGCAAGAGTTCTAAGCAAGTTTAAAGGTGCCCAAGTTAAGCTGGTCTGGTTGCTATGTGTAGCAAGTGAACCTTGGACTTCTGAGATCCTCTCCATCCTGCTTCTCCTCCTCCTCTTTGTTGCATTCCAGGCTGGCCTTAATCTCTTGCCCTTGTCCTCACCTCCTGAGTACTGGGGTTATAGGCAGGCATATGTAATCATGCCCAGCCTGACATATGATATTTTCAACTCAAACGACTCTAAGCATGGCAGAAGGACCATCTTCCTACAGCACTGACCTGGGCATCCCTCTCTTCCGCAGAGTCTAAGAAATCGCTGTGTGTAGCCCTCGCCCTGGGCACTGTCCTCACCGGTACTGCTGTGGCTGCTGTCTTGCTTTGGAGGTTCTGTAAGTTTGGGGCTGGATGCTGCCTGCCACTGTGTGCATGGCTGTGACTGTGACCCTTCTCCCCAGGCTGGAGGAGCCACCTGATGCCTCCCAATTTGGTTCCCATTGAGGGCAAAGCTGCCCTTTCCTCCCTTTTCTCCATGCACCTATTGTTGTATAAACAGTGTATGCATTCTTGCTTCCCCAAATCTGTGGCTTGTGGGAATCTTAAACTAGTTCTCTCATCCAAGTAGCAATAATGTTGTACCCTGCTGAGCTTCTGTTCATTTCCTCCAACAAGGCCACACCTCCTAATAGTGCCATTTCCCATGAGCCAAGCTTATTCAAACCACTACACATGGCAATGGCATGTCCCTTCCTTATGAGGAGGTGGTTTCTCCTGTTCACTGGACTTGAGGGTGAATGACAAGACTCCTAAGGGCTCTGCAGTTCCTTGGATGCTCAGCCTGATGAGTTTTCCTCCCTTTCTCCCAATGCCAGGGGACAGCAAGTGCTCTACATCTGAGATGGAGTGTGGGTCTTCAGGCACATGCATCAGCTCCTCTCTCTGGTGTGACGGGGTATCACACTGTCCCAACGGAGAAGATGAGAACCGGTGTGGTGAGTTGGACCTGGCCCTGGAAGCACTGGGTTCTAAATGTCTGCCACAAAGTGGCAACTGGGGACAGCCAGGAACGGTGCTCAGGATTATGGTTTTGGCCCTGCAGCACACACAGGGATGGGAGCAGGGGACAAAACTGGCATGGACTCAGTAACTCAAACACACATGTTCCCAACTGCTGCTGGATGACAGTTAAAACAAGCAAACTGTTGAAAATAAGTTAGGGTGCACCATGTTGGTTTTTAAATGAGTGCCTTTAAGATTGTGTCCACCGTGACAGCGATGAACAAGTATATTTGCTTTTTTCTTTAAATAACTGACAAGCTAAGCTGTGTTACGTTTGTTTGGTATAGTGTGATGTCTCTCTATACATGTACCCCCACGGATGGGGCAGTCACACTGTTTAACATATATCCCCTGAGCTCTTACATTTATGGAGGGCTTGTGTGGTCTGTCTTTGGATGGACAGTGTGCTGTTTATACTTATCACCATCTTGTACTATAGATCTCTTGAACTCATTCTTCCTGTGTAATTAATACTTTGTGTGTTTTGACAAGCTGTCCCCAACCACTCCCTTACAGCTCCTGGTGAGCATTACTCTGATCTCAGCTGCAGTGAATATGACTTCTGGATCCCATGTCTTTGTGGTGCTTGCCTTTCTGAACTGACTTAGTGCAGAGTTCTTCAAGGTTGTCTGTACTGTCACAAGTGGCAGGGTTCAATTCTTTTTATAACGAATCCTAGCCCATTGTGTGCATGTACCACATTTCTTCATCCATGCACCAGCTGATGGATTCTTAGGTTCCTTTCTAGAAGTTGGATTGCTTGTTCATGTGATAATTCTGTCCTAGTGGTTTCAAGGAGCCTCCATATTGTTTTTCATCACTGGCTAGTCACATTATAATCCTATTGCCAATTTCAGAGGCTCTCTTCTCTCTTTACCCTCACCAGCACTAGTTATGTTCAAAATTTCAATGACAGCCATTCTGTTAAAAAAACAGGCACAAGGTGATATCCCTTTGAAGAAGTTTTAATTTTGTACTTTTAAAATTAAAATATATATTTACTTACTATGTGTATGGCAGGATGCCGTGATGCACGAGTGGAGGTGGAGGACAGCTTATGGAAATTGGGTCTCACCTTTCACCATAAGGATTGTGGAAGATCAAATTCAGCTTGATGGCATGCTTCTTAACTCACTGAGTCTTCTTGAATGGATTTGTCTTTCTTGTGCTGTTAATTTTTGAAGCTGACTTCAAGCACAGTCAGGAGGCTGGAACCAAGAAAGACACCTAAGGGGCAGGGTTGTGCTAATCATGTTCCAGAGTCTGAAGCTAAATCATTTGTCATCCTGGCACTGTGGACAAAGCCTGCTGTCTGGCTGCTCCATGCTTAAGTGGGGATGAGGTGGTGTAGACCCTGTGTTTCCCTGGCTCTGCAGCTGACAGTGAGCTGCTGTCTTCCTGCCTTGCAACAGCCGTCCTGTTCTGCTTTTGTGCCTTTCTTAGAACTCATTCCTCAAGCACTGCCCATGCCCAGGGGCTGAGGCCAGCCATGGCTCCCCTCTGACTTTCTGTTAAATTCAGATGTGTCCCAACCCAGGAGCCATTCTCCTAAATGGGAAGTTCATATTGCTGACCGAGTCTCTACAGGAACCTCCCTAGCTTTGCTGTCTCCACCCAAGTGGACTCCAGTCTTTTTGGAATTTGGGGTAAAAAATAATCCTACAGACCTAGTTGTCCAAGGTGGGTTTTGTTTATTCAGGGCTGACTTTGGGTGGGGCAGCTTTCTGCTGCATACTCACCTTCATGCCCTGTGTGAAATAGATTCTGTAGCATTGGTCTTGTCTCAAAGAAATTCCCAAGAGGCCTGGCTGTTTTCACTTGAGTGGACTGATGCCTGTTCTGTGCCCCTTGGTTCCTCAGCTTGGATGTGTGCTTGGTAGGTACAGTGCCCACAGCTTAGGGTAGCTCTTTCCCTTTCTTTGGGTGACAGCAAATGTCTTAGGAAAAGAGGGCAGTGCCTGCGTTGAGAATGGCTAAGGTGTCATGTGCAGTAGATATCACTCCGTTTCTGTTCTTGTCTATATATGAGCAATAAATTTTCATTTCATTTTATTTCAACACTAGGTGGAAACCAGGACCACATGGAAGGCAGGCATTCTACCACTACCCTGCATTCCCGTGCATACCCTACTTTTTTTTTTTTTTTTTTTTTGAGGCAGGGTCTCATTAAGTTACCCAGGCTGGTCTCAACTCATGATCTTCTGCGGGCTAGATTTCAATGCCCAGGATGCAATGCTTAGATTGTGAGTAGACAGTAGGACTAGCACAACAGGAGCTGCTAGGAAGGCATTTTTGTTTGAGGTTTGGGTTTGTGCAGCTTGTAGTTTTCATATAAAAGGGGCAGATGACCTGGTATGGTGTGTGCTCCATATAGAATGGAATAGCATACTTTCACCCCCTCCTTCATGTCTGCTTTTTAAAATGTGACATGTTTAAGAATGTGCATGGAAACTAGGCATGGTTGTGCATGCCTTTAGACCCAGCACTCACGAGGGAGAGATGAACTGATCTCTGTGAGTTCAAGGTTAGCCTGGTAGCCTGGTCTACAAAGCAGGTTCCAGTACAGCCAAGGCTGTTACACAGAGAAACCCAGCCTCAAAAAGCTAAAAGGGTGGGGGGCAGGTGAGGGAGTGCTGATGTGCATGGCACTTTCTTCCCAAGAGTAGAGCATGAGTGAACACCAGAACCCACCAGTTCCTTATTCATTTTATCGAGCCTTTCTCAAAACTGTCAGAAAACTTGAAGAGCTGTGATGTGACTATGGTCAAAAGCCCTGTGCTAAGACATTGACAGAGCCCGTCCTAAGTGTCCTCACCACAGATAGGAGAAGGGACCCAGCTCAAGGGAAGGAGGCAAGCATGCTCAATTGGTAGTGGAGATGTGTTGTGATGGACACTAACCAAACCATCACCTTGGACGCCACAATCATACATTTTGAGTTATCACTTATAGCTCTGTAAGACTTAGGGAAAAAATCCTAATTCTTAAAATATCTCCTTGGGAGCTGTACATACACCCTGATTGCCCTGCCCTAAGCCCTAAGGGAACAAGAGTTCCCTGCATGTTCTTTTCCCTCTGTGTCCCCTAGCAGTCTCAGATCTTTGACTTAGCTTAACTTTTCCAGAATGTTCTGTGCTGGATGTTGTTTGAAGTGCAGACCTTTTGGATTGAGTTGGTTCTTTTTGCAGTATGTGGTTGGGATTTTTGTATGGCTTTTCATGGCTTTGTGGTTTCTCTTGAGTACCGACTGACATCCTATTGCCCAGCTTGTAGCAGAGTTTTATATATCCACGAAACACACATGCTCTGTGGCTTCACTCATCCCTGAAGCCATAGAAGACAGCTGGGCCCCAAAGTGGTCACCCTCTGAGAGGGGACTCTAAGGTGTCAGGCTATTTGTCCAATGAGTCAGGGCCAGGATGGAAGTGAGAAGTGACCCAAGGCTTGACCAGATCTTATTGTTTTCCCTGGTCACATGGCCCTGTCTTTTGACAGCCAACTCTCTTTGGTATGGTACTGTTTAGAAGATTCTTCTTGCAAACTCCTTGCCTCCTGGGAGACCCACCAGCTACCTAGGAGTCTGCTCTGAGTTGGCCACTCTCTCAAGTCTATCAGATGACAAGTCCTTTGAATGCTGGGATATGCAGATCTCTCTAGAGACCAGAGTTGAGTAAGGAAGAGCCTAGTTGCATCTAAGTATGTTAGTCTTTAAATGGAAGAGCTCATGCTTTTTGAAGCAAAATGCAAATGATCAGTTCATGTACTAATGAACTGATGTACTAATGCTGAGACACTTGTCAGGGACCTGAGTCTTTTGCCAGGGCATGGGATTTGGATGTGAGATCAACTTGTTCAAAATTGAAGCTTGATAGGGACTTTGTGTTGCTCTGTGTTTTATTCTTTTTTTCTTTAAACTAGGCTTTCTCAGGTCCCAAGAAATTACTAATCTCCCCCCCCTTTAAATATTTTATTTTAAAATAAATATTTTATTTTAAAATAAATTTAGAAAAGTATGTGTATGTGTATTTCTCAGTGTGTGTATGCCACACAAGTGCACTGTCCCAGGAGGCCAGAACAAGTAGGCATTGGATTCCCTGAAGTTGCAGTAACAGGTTGTCTTGAGATACCCTGCCCTGACCCTCAGGACAGTCGAACAGGGCCTGAGGATCACCTGTAGAGAGAATGGGGGGACTAGAAACTCAAAGAATGGACAGCAAGTCAGGAGGTATAATCAAGCTGGCAAATTTTTATTATTCCCACACAGGTTATATATTCATAGAAGCAGGATATAGGGTAAGGGAGGTGGAGGGGGGGGTCACTTTGTTTCTGGGGGAAGGCACCTGTTCCCCAAAGCAGGATATTGGCTAGGTAAAAAGTTCAGCAGGAGGAACAGAACAGAATGGGTTGCTAGGTACCTGTCCACAAGATCTATAGCTGTTTGTTCTCAACTGGGGATAGTGAGGCACCTGATCTCAAGATCTATAGCTATTTGTTCTTTACTGGGGGGGCAGTACTTTCCCACAGAGTCCAAGACCTTGTGCCAGTAAGCACTTACGGTTGTTGACAAGGCAGTTAACGTTCAAACAAGGTTGCTCCCAACATCTCTAGGTTGCTCCCAACACTACCCAACATGGGTGCTGGGAACTGAACTTGGGACCTCTACAATATGCTCTTTTAATGACCCAAGTCATCTCTCCAGCCCTTTCTTAGGTTTTCTAGCCTAGACACTTCATGTATTTGAGGTTGCCTAAGCTGTGGTTTTCCTTCACTATGTGTCATGCCTTCAAGGCTCATTCGTATAGTGGCTCCTATCAGAGCCTGGCTCCCATTGACAGCTGAGTGACTTTCCACTATGGCTCTGGCATGTTTCCATTCCTATGGTCACTGACAGTCTGTGGGCCATAGTGAAGAATTTATGTCTGAATATCTGTTTGGAATTCCTTTTCAATCAGAGGAACAGAGATTCATGGTCCCCCTTTGTGTGCAGCCAGGGCCTTAGGAAGAAGCTGTAATGGTGTGCATGGGCAGTGTTGGGGTAGGGCAGCAATTTGAAGATATGGGTTTAGAGTTAAGAACTCATGGAACATCTCTTTCTCCTTGAACAGTTCGCCTCTATGGACAAAACTTCATCCTCCAGGTTTACTCATCTCAGAGGAAAGCCTGGTATCCCGTGTGCCAGGATAATTGGAGTGAGAGCTACGGGAGAGCAGCATGTAAAGACATGGGATACAAGTGAGTATGGCAGCTCAGGAGGACACAAAGCCATCATAATGACACTTAAAGACTCTCTCTCCAGCTCTCTGTATGTGCTAGGGACTGGATGCTGGAGACACTTGTCACCCTCCAAAAGCTGGTCCTATAAGCAGAGGGCAACCTCATCACCTGGCACTGTCAACCTTGCCTCACTGCACCTGTCCTGCATCTTTCCTGGCTACTTGGGAATGCCCACGGTGTGCTGGGTTGCCAGGAGAAAGGGTGTAAAACAAGAAAAATAGGTCACAGTCTGTCAGATGAGCTGAGCCTTTGTTCTGTTCACTGTACGTGGGAGCCACTGAAGACTTTGGGCATGGAAGAGACCTGAGCAGAGTCACACTTAAGAATTCCTTTCTGCTGGGTGATGGTGGTGTACACCTTTAGTCCTTGCACCTAGGAGGCCGAGGCAGGTGGATCTTTGATTTTTGAGGCCAGCCTGGTTTACAGAATGAGTTCCAGAAAAGCCTGGGCTACACAGAGAAATGTGTTCTCAAATAGATAGATAGATAGATAGATAGATAGATAGATAGATAGATAGATAGATAGATAGATAGATAGATAGATAGATAGAAAAAGAAAGAAAGAAAGAAAGAAAGAAAGAAAGAAAGAAAGAAAGAAAGAAAGAAAGAAAGAAAGAAAGAAAGAAAGAAAGAGGAAAGAGGAAAGAGAAAAAAGAATTTCTTCCTATGTGCAGCAACCAGAGACTTTGGACAAGGCTGAGGTGGAATATTGGAATATCTCCTGCCATCACTTCCTGGCCAGGGGCTCCAGCATTGCAAAGTGTCTTCTGCTATAACAAAACACTTGAGGCTGAGTACTTTATAGAGAATGGGGGTTCATTTTAGCCCACTCTTCTGGAGGAAATCAAAGATCACATGCTGGCTTCTGGTAAAGGCCTTGCACTCTTTCACCTCGTGGTAGAAAAATGGGAGAGCTGATGAGCACATGTGGTAGAGAGGATTGAGGGGGCTGAATCTGTGGAACAGTTGTTCTCCAGAGACTTAAAATCAACCCCTTAGAACAGAATTAATCCCTTTGTAGGAGTGGAGTTGCTGCTATACAAATGTTACTTAAAATTCCTGTCACATCTCAACACTGCTGCATCAGAGTTCTCTCAGCAGATGAACCACATCTAGACTAAGCCTGGGAAGAGAGCTGTGGTTTTAATGAGGATTTTTCTTCCATGGGGTCACTGTGAGTTCCTATGCACAGTAGGGTATTCTATTCATCAGCTCTCAAAGGTGACTTGGTCTATGGTGTGAAAGACAGCATCTTAGCTAATGAGACGCTTCAAAATGCCACCTTATAGGGTTGGGGGGGATGGCTTAGTGGGTAAAGTGCTTGCCACAAAAACATGTGAGCCTCAGATTGATCCCCAGCACCCACATAAAAGCTAGCTGTGGAGGCAAGCTGAAATCCGTAATGGGGATGCAGAGACAGGAGGACATTTTGGGCTTGCTGAATAGCCAGCCTAGCTGAACTGATGCTGCCCAGGTTCAATAAGAGACCCAGGCTCAAAGTACAAGGTAGAGGGGACTAGGAAGATTGTTCAGCAGGTAAGAGCATTGGCTCCACCTCCAGAGAAATTGAGGCCAGGCCCTAGCACCCACATAGGGTCTCACAACCATCTGTAACTCCAGTACCAGAGGATCCAGTTCCATTGTCTGGCCTCTGAGAGCAATAGGCACATGTAGGATATATACGCAAGCAGACACATAAAATAACAAATACTTTGTAAAATATAAATATAAGGTGGAGAGCAACTGAGGTAGATGCTCAGTGTTGACTTCAGGTCTCTACACACACAAATATCATGTGTGACTCAGAGTTTTTAGGTACACAGTGATACCCCCATATCTAGAACTAGTGGAAATTTTATAACCAGGTAGACTAACATCAGTACATTTTATTAGACATTGTGTAATTGGGCATCCTTAGCATCCTGTTGTCCTAGCTCATCCTGGGTATGAAACACAGCCGATGGGAGACTCTAACCTTGCAAGGTTTCTGGATTGGACAATGGTTTTCAGATAGCATGGCTGAATTTGGCCTTGGGTTTTGTTTTCTAGAATGTTCATGTGTCCCTTTTATTGCAACCATTATCAAAGGGTGTCTTTGTGATACAGAGTATGCTCTGTGAATTGATATGCCTGAAGTATTATTTCCAGTAAGATTTTCTGTCTTTTTTCCAGGAACAATTTTTATTCTAGCCAAGGGATACCAGACTACAGTGGGGCAACGAGCTTTATGAAGCTGAATGTGAGCGCAGGCAACGTTGACCTCTATAAAAAGCTCTACCACAGGTATGGAGGGCTCCTTTGATTGGCAGAATTTGAGAGGGATGAGGAAATCTCACAGGCACTGCCTTCCCGAGCTGATTTTTCTAGACTATGTTTTGGGTGGAGGTAGGAGGTGAGCTTCACACTGCTGGAGATTAGAAACAGGATTTGCAGTGACCTTGACTTCATTCTTACCAACTTCTGTGACTTACATGGTACTTTGCCATTTTGGTTTCAATCTCTACTGTCTGACCCACTGTTAGTAATAGCTAACATTGTGAAATGAGATTAGACTTTCATTGTTGTTTGATTGGTTTTTATTCTCCAGACACTACGCTAGGGTATATGTTAGTTGGCTTTTAGTTACTATAACGAAATGCCTAAAGCAGACTGCTTTATAAAGAAAAGGGTTTTGTTGTGTTTTTTTATTATATTGACTCATGCTCTTAGAAATAGAAGATCCATATGTCATGGTATGGCTCTAGCAGGGTCCCTGGGCCACATCTCAGCTTGTCAGGAATGACAAGTCCTGTATGGCCTCTCTTCTTGTCCTTATAAAGCCACCAGGGCTCTGTCATAGAGACTCCCGAATTCAGTGACTCAATTTCACAAAGCTCCACCTTTAAGAATCACAGTTACACCAAGTCTCTGCACTCAGTACCATGACTCTGGGGCTTGTTTTCCACCATAAGCTCAGAGGGACAAACTATATGACACTGTAGCATTGGGCACCAGGAATTCAAGAGACTTTCTGGCCCTTGGCTCCAACCCATGACTGTCAGTGCGAGGATGACATAGGGTAATGTTTGGGGCTCTGGTGTGAATGGCTAGTTCAATAAACATTTGCTGTACCCAAACCACAGATAATAGGACTGATGGCTGAACTGTTGTGAGTTTGGAGGGGGATACAGACAACCATCATTTGTGGGTGAGTTTACAGGTCCTTAGCTCTTTTCCGATGGTTTTGATATTGGGGACCCATGATGTCTTCTTTGTGCAGAGATGTCTTCCCACAGAGCCCCATTGCTCTCCTCCAGGTGGCTCAGCTGCCTCTAGGGCCAGCAGTCAGATACTTCATATCAAGGCTGGAGAACTAATCACTCACTCCACATCTCTCCTGAGCAACTTATCTTCTTGGTGGCCACCAGCCAGCATGTCCTGATGTAGGCTGGCTGTCCCTGAGAACGTGGCAGGGCTGGCCTTGCTGGAGAGCAGTACTCTGCCAGGTGTTCACCCAGACAGCAGGGCTTAGCACAGGAGTCAGGGTGCTTTTTGTGAGTTGAATGGCTCTTTGTCTTCCACAAGGACTCAGGCCTAGAAGAGTCAGCAGTTGTAGAAGGGAGGAAATAGGAGGTGCTGGCTTCTGGAGCAGAAGGGAGTACAGCAGAAAGGGGTAGGCTCAGGTCGCCAGCCTAGGTGAGGGCTTTCACAACTCCAGAGGTGGCTGACAGGAAAGCTATTGTCCAGTATTGGGCTTCTTAAAGTTGTGACCCTTTTTCACCCAAGAAAATTTTATGTGAACTCAGGTATATGGAATTATAAGGTAGGTATACAAATCAAATACTTACTGGTAATAAATCATAAAGAACTTTATCTCAATACAATTTTGTATGTATGTATGTATGCATATGTCTGTATGTGTGTGTATATATGATTTAAAGATAAAATCAAATTTGCATACTAAAATAAATGAGATAGATGCATTTGTTTGTGTAGCACAATATAACTTAAAAAGATGTGAATTTACTTACATACACAGGAGTCCCTGTATTCTGCAATTGAACCTGAATAGTTTATACACAGAAATGAGGCATTACAGTAACATTCTACAGCTCATTACACACAGAAGTCTAGACCCTACAGTGAGGCATTTGCAGAGGGATTCATTGGTGCACATGGCCCGACTGTGTGCTCAGTACAGTGTCCATGGTATATGATCAGAGCCAAAGCTTTTGTGAAGTCATGTGATGCAGAAATACCCTCTTTCCATTGTTCCCTTTTTGAGGCTTCCTACCTGGCACCTGGGTAAAAGCACAAGGTAGCCAGGACAGGTGATGGTAGCTCCTTATTTGGGGGTTTGGATAGGCCCCATTCAGTGTGTGTATGGGCCACAGTGACGTGGGCTGGTGCATGTGAGGCTCTATCTGTCCAAGTGGCCTAGTGGGACGCTGATGTGTGGGAAATCAACCATTACCCACAGAATCACAGCTGGCAGCTGATGCCATCAGAACATGCTGTGGCCTCTTCAGTGCACCAGAGACAGTGTCTATAAGACAGAACTCACCGATTCTTTCTTTCTCATGCACAACGTGGGAAGTTGGATTCTCAACTGAGTGACTTATTTTTTTTTCCATCCCTGCCGAAGTGTTGGTTATGTTGTGATCTGTGGTTTACCTGTAAAGCTCTCCAGGGAAATTAGAAGTTTCCAGACAACTTCCTGATGACACTACTGGATGGCTGCTCATTTGTTTGTAACAGGCTCTTGCTGTGTAGCCCAGGCTGGCTCTGAACTGGTGATCCTCCTGCCTCAGACACTCTAGCACTGAAATTTGTCATGACTCCCAAACTAGAGAATATTTTTAAATTATACATGGACAGAAGTAAAAACTGAATTGCCCTTGCCGCCAAGCCAAGATCCTAGTGAGTACCAATATTTGAACGCTCTTTGTCTGAAATGTTGGGGGCAGGAAGAATTTCAGAGTTCAGATTTTTCAATTTAACTTTTTATTAATTCTTTGTGAATTTCACACCACGCATCCTAATCCCACTCATCTCTCCATTCCTTTATACCTATCCTTCTCCCCTGAAAAATCCCCCTACCAAAGAAAAAAGGTCTCATCGAGGAAGCTATAGTGTGTCGCCATGTGTCCCATAGTATACCCTTTTGTCCACACATCTTTACTTACAAATATTTTCAAGTCATCTGGCTTCTGCTACACTATCAGCACTGGATGCTCACTAGGAGTCTTTTCAGGTATACTGTTGTTGCCATGGAGATCCTGCAGCTTTGGTTCTATAGGACTGGTTCCTTCCTGGACTCCAGTAGCTCACTGATGGGGTAGATGTTGGGATGAGCCAACTTAAAGCCCTAGATGTGGGTTTGTATAGTAGCTGAGTTGGTCAGTCAGCCAGCTCTCCTGCACCTACACCACCAGGGTGGGCTCTGCAGCACTGCCCCAGCTAGCTCACCCAGTTCTGCAGCTAGGCAAGGGCAGAGCCAGCTCTCCTGCTCTCGTGCCCTTGGGGCTAGTCCTATTGTTCTGCCCAGGATGCTGGGCCCTCTCTCTAGAATGCTATAACCAGTGAGGGGCAGGGCCAGCTCTCCCACTATTATGACCCCAGGGCCAACTCTCCTGCCTGCAGATGGCAAAGGGCAAGGTGGAGGGGAAGGGTGTCTCCCTTTCACCTACCCACAGGACGGCTGACATGTTGTGGGGTCAGCTTTCCTACACCCGCACCCTTGGGGCCAGCTTACCTGTGCCCCCACAGAGCTTAGATTGTTAAAATAATCATGTATGAGATATCCTTGGGCTAGGAATCAAATCTAAGGACAGAACTCATTTATTTCATGTATTAATAAATGTATTAAAATTTATTTAATCTGTGTATACGGTGGGGTTGCTGTCATGGCACACAGGCAGAGGTCAGAGGAATCAATCCTTTCTATGTGGATTTCAGGGATTAAACTCAGACTTTCAGATTTGGAAGCAAGAACCCTTACTCACTGAGCCAGCTCTCTGGCTCCTGTGTATATCTCATATGCATAAACCGTCACATTCTAGCATGACTGTGACACTTCACATGTGGTTAGGTCATTTGTGGTATTGTGTAGAGGAATTTTGACATAGTGCAGATCAGGGATCAGCTTGGGTTGTTATCTTGTTCTACCTGTTGAGAAGAGGCAGAGAGAGGGTAAGCATCGCACGCAAGGTTGCAGAGCTAGACTCCGAGTCTGGTACTCTGGCTGAATCCAGTCTTCGCCACTGTCTTCATGCAGGTCTAGTCATATCATGAGGGTCATTAGTAGTGGACAGGAGGCAACACTAGGAGAAGACACCAGGGTCTCTCCCTGCCTGTGGTAACCAGAGTCCCTTCTTCTTTCCAGTGACTCATGTTCATCCCGCATGGTGGTTTCTTTGCGCTGTATAGGTGAGTAAGTACTTCCCAATGGTGCTTTTCTATGCTTCTGAGTAGGATCCTGTCTGTGGTTTTGGGAAAATATACCTAGGTCTTGGAATATGGTGAGGGGAGGACTCCAGGAGCCAGCAAGGATGTGCCTTGAGGCCTCTTGCTCATACTAGGATCTCTGATTTGACATTTTGCTGCACTGTAGTGTAGGTGATGGCTGGACACTGACGGGCCTTGCTTTTAGGTGCCACAATGAATAGGGGGCCTTAGTGGATCCTTCTCCATGAAGCAGAAGGATGGTTAGCAAGCTGTATGTGAGCCTGAAGCCTCAGCATCAGTGGCCTGGCCTAGGCCAAAGCCAGAGCAGTATCATTCAGTCTTCCTCTGGACATAGCTTCCTGAGGAGAGCCTGACATCAAGTATGTCTACATGCATTCTACCTTCCCTCAGGAGCTTGCATGGGGGCTAACTGGGGTCTCTCTCTCTCTCTCTCTCTCTCTCTCTCTCTCTCTCTCTCTCTCTCTCTCTGTGTGTGTGTGTGTGTGTGCGCGCGCGTGCACGCGCGTGCAAGCGCACATGTGTGTATGTGTGAATTACTCATGGACCCCACACTAGATAAATATAGATGTCCAGCCTAGGCCTGGGACTTGAAGCCTACACTTTAGCAAAGGAGCTCTGAATCTCCTTAAGGCCCCCTTATTGCACAGCCAGGAGAGCACTGTTGTTAGCACCTTTGTCCACATGTGCTTCATGGGTTCTCACAGTCACTCGCAGAGGTGTAGCTGGCACTTAGGGGATGCTTCCAGAAGTCCTGCTCCATACTGTGCTGAGGCACATCATGCCTGCTCAGCTAGTACCCCAACACCAGCCACTAGCCTGGGGGCCTTCCAGCACCCCAGGAAGTCTCCATCTACTTCTCATATTACCTTGGCTTCTCCCAACTGAAAACTTGAAGTTTCAAGAGCTCCATCTTCAGGCCAGCAGGAACTGTTCACCCTGAAGTTGATCTCATCCCTGCTCAGCAAAGAACCTCTGTGTCTTATTTCCTGGGGCGTGGGAGGGTGGGGAGGGTCAGCTTTCATCTACCCCAATTGCCCCTCACTTACCTACTGACTCACCTCACACATACTCACCTCTTGGCTCACCTTTATAACACCTGCTGGACCCCTCACTTGCCTCCTCCCTCTCTCTCAGCCTTATCTACTACTCTCTTCTTTGCTCAGAAGTCTGGGGGGTTGGGGTGCTGAATGTGTCAGTCTCCATGAGGAGCCTGTTACCCAGGGCTTTCTTAATCCTGTCAGAGATCTGATGGAATCAGGTAGCAATAAGAATTAGCTTGTGTTCCAGCCAGGGAAGGAGTGGCCCCTTGGGGACCTAGGTGACCATCTACTTGCCACTTGCTTATTCAAACTCCTAATAATAGGAAAACAGAGGCAGCAATGGCCCCACTGCCTGGTGAGGCCTTAGAAAAGAAGCTGGCTGGAGCACACGTGTTTGGCTTTGTGCTGGCCTTGGTGTCTTCTGTTCTGTTGACTGACACCTGACTTATGCTTGTCACCCTCAGAGTGTGGGGTTCGCTCAGTGAAACGCCAGAGCAGGATTGTGGGTGGATCGAATGCCTCACCAGGAGACTGGCCCTGGCAGGTTAGCCTGCACGTCCAAGGCGTCCACGTCTGCGGAGGCTCCATCATCACCCCCGAGTGGATTGTGACGGCCGCCCACTGTGTGGAAGAGTATGTCTACATTCTGCGAAGTCTAGGGTAGTAGAGTGGAGTCACATGGCCCAGACTTTTAGGTTTGGAGTGTGGCTCTGCCACCATGTGACCCACACCAAGATGTGTGGCAGCTCCCATGTCCTGCTGGGGTGACAGTGTTGCTGTGTGAGGGACATGTGCGATACAGGTGCACAGCCTCATCCACTCATTACACAAATGTCCCCATGGTATATCCTGCCTGCTGCTGCATTCCGGCCTGGGGTAGGGATGATTATCAACATCACTGTGACTAGATGTGCTTCATCTATAAGTTCTGAGAGCTCCTGCTCTATCAGTCTCATTTTTCCTGGATGCTAATCTCAGGGCAAAGCCCACTTTGACAACCTCACACTATCCTAGTAGGTTCTCTGGGAGCCTGTATAGATACCCCCTGTCTTGGTACTGCCCTCACAGGTGGGCAGGAAAGGTGGCAACACCATATTGCAGAGTGTAAGCTCTTGCCAAAGACACTGTTCCCATTCTGGTTTTCTTTCTTACTTCTTCCATCCTTCCTCCATCTTTTCTTTCTGCCTCTTCCCTCTCCTCTCTTCATTTACAAAGGTTTTATTATGTAGCTCAGACTGGCCTCAAAAGAACAATTATGCCCCAGGTTCCCTAGTGTACAGGTGCAACCCACTTAGAACAAAATCACATCTTTATTAGATTTGGGGCACTTGCTGCCTTAAGTGAGCCTCAGTCTGGCTCAACTCCTGGCTCAGCCATTCTCTGGCTGTGTGCCCTCGGACAGATGACTCCATGTCTCTTAGCCTGTTACTACCACACAGGAGTGCCCTTCTCTTCTTCCTCCCCGGCACTGCTGGGAAGTTAGGGAAGCTATCTCTCCTGGGAGTGTACCTGGGAGGTTCCTCTGGTGGTTGAAGCTAAAAGCTCCAAAGAAAATCCCCAGATGAAAGAAAAACATGATAGTGATAAGACTCTGAGTATGTCCATCGGTACACATTTATTAAGCACCCCCTGTGTTAGAAAATACTCTGGCATATAAAGATTAGTGAGACCCAGTCTTGTCAGAATGTGATTTCAAGTATCACAGAAAGGTGTCGCTCTAGTTGTAGGCTGATGCAGAAGATGGGAGAAGGAACAGAATCCTTGAAGAGCCATTCAGCTGTGGGGAGGTGGGAGGGAAGTGAGAAGTTCCCTGCCCCAGCCTCACTCTGTGACTCTGTCATCTTACCCCAGGACTCAGCGTATGTGTTTTAAAGACTGTGAAGGGAACACCTCATATCTGTAGTCCTGAGTTTCCATGTCTGTCCTTCTGTCTCTCAGACCCCTCAGCAGCCCAAGGTACTGGACGGCATTTGCGGGAATTCTGAGACAGTCTCTCATGTTCTATGGAAGTAGACACCAGGTAGAAAAAGTAATTTCCCATCCAAATTACGACTCTAAGACCAAGAATAACGACATTGCTCTCATGAAGCTGCAGACACCTTTGGCTTTTAATGGTATGTGAGACTCAGCCCACTAGAGGGCAGTAGCACCCCCTGGTTATGTGGATCAGAACTGGCTTCAAACATCACTTAGTGTCCCTGGGGGACAACATCCTCTCCAGCTGAGGCCATCTGGTTGATAATTTGTAAAGATTACTGGTTTTAAAAATGGTTAAAATTTTTAAACTTATTTTATGTGCATGGGTGTTTTGCCTACAAGTATGTCTGTGTATGTGTGCCTGTTTCCCACAGAGGCCAGAAAAGGGTGTGGGCCACCACATGAGTGTTGGGAATCAAACATGGGTCCTGGTGCTCTTAACTACTAAGCCATCTCTCCCAAGACAACTGTTAACTCAACTTTTGCTCTTCTTTAAACAGATCTAGTGAAGCCAGTGTGTCTGCCGAACCCAGGCATGATGCTGGACCTAGACCAGGAATGCTGGATTTCAGGGTGGGGGGCCACCTATGAGAAAGGTGAGGCTTTGGGTCACACAGGATGGGACATTGATTTCCACTGTGGGACCTCTTCATTTGAATCCCAGTTCGGTTATTCAGTGGTTTCTGGCTTTGGACAATTGACATAAGCTATGTATCTTGCTTTCCCCATTCGATTACAATGTCAAATTAACCCTACCTAGCACATAGGAAGAGGGCTTGGCATTTTGATGGACTGAGGGAGTATACTAGTTACTTCCTCATTCCTGTGACAAAATTCTTGGCAAAAGTAACTCAAGGGAGTTGCTTAGCTGAAGGGAAAAAGGATTTATTGTCCACAGTTTGAAGGTGCCTTCCATCATTGTGGGAAGGCACAGTATCAGGAGCATAAGACGGCAGGTCACATCTATATATTCGGGACTCAGGAAGAGAGAGATGAATGCTGATACTCGTCTCACTTTCTCCTTTTTATTCAGTCTTGGACCCAGCTAAATTTAGAGCATTTTCCCTCCTTGATCTACCCACTCTAGAAATCCCCTCATAGACATGCTCAGAGGTTTGTCTCCTAGGTGATTCTAGATCCTGTCAATCAATGTTAACCATTACAGGGAGGGAGGAGGGGAGAGAGGTATTCGATCATCTGCATGGAGTATGGGCCTCTTGAGGAAGATGTCCACAAGAGCTGCTGGCTGATGCCTCTGTTGTTAGGGAAGACCTCGGACGTGCTGAATGCTGCCATGGTGCCCTTGATCGAGCCCTCCAAGTGTAATAGTAAATACATATACAACAACCTGGTCACACCAGCCATGATCTGTGCCGGCTTCCTCCAGGGCTCGGTCGACTCTTGCCAGGTAATTGTGAGTTTTTATTTAACCTTTGAATATGCAGTTCCCACAGAGCCCCTGGGAGACATGGGGCTCTTCTGGGATCAGAGATACCTCCCAGGGACATGAAACCAGCTGGGAGCAGCTGTGGGGAGGGATGTGGCCACTGGTAACATCTAGACCTCTGGCAGAAACCAGGGCTGTGCACACTATGGTCTCCAGAGAAGCTTTAGCTTGGCACAAGTGTTGGTGTGGTTGAAGCGTGTTCTGCCATGCATTTGCTAACTGCAGCTGCCATGCGCCAATGTCATCTTTTGGATTATGTCTCTGTGACCACTGCCACCTGCAGGGGAGACAGATCCACACCCTCTCTCATATCCAGAGACTCTGTGCCCTCTCTGCATATATCTTTTAGTCTTTTAGTCTTTTTCTTCTCAGTAACTTGCTGTGTTTCCCAGGGAGACAGTGGAGGGCCGCTGGTTACTTTGAAGAATGGGATCTGGTGGCTGATTGGGGACACAAGCTGGGGCTCGGGCTGTGCCAAGGCACTCAGACCTGGAGTGTACGGGAACGTGACAGTATTTAC
Source organism: Mus pahari (assembly GCF_900095145.1). NCBI lineage: Eukaryota > Metazoa > Chordata > Mammalia > Rodentia > Muridae > Mus > Mus pahari. The sequence continues at coordinate 88,561,211 of NC_034601.1, read as the reverse complement.
AGATTGGATCTACCAGCAAATGAGGGTAATTTTCTTGATTCCTGGGCTGTCCGTGTTCTTGAGCTCAAGTCGTGGGTCTGGGAAGAGTGCACCTTGGCAGAAAGCAGATACTTTCATGGCCTGAGCTTCTTCTGGATCACCTTCCACCCCTCTGTTCCCGATCCCCCCATCCCTATGATTTCTCAATCCCTCTATACACCCACTCTAGGCCTGTGGTGCCTGTATATCTGGAGGGAGACACTGTCCTCCTCACTGGCCTTCCAGCTAGCGCTGACAGCAGAGCTGGGTTTATAGAATCCCCTTTGCTCCCCATTTTAGTGCAGGGTCAGCAAAGCCAGGCACCTACCCAGCCTTCACCCACTTAACATACTTGGGTGATGGAATAGTCAGAATGGTACTCTTCCTCAGAGGAGTCTCTTGAGGGGCAGTATGTTCATGTTCAGAGGGAGAGGGGTGACTAGAGATCTCAAGTCCCCAACTTGGGTCCAGGGGAGGTAGCACAGCAAGGAAGAAGCCCAGGAGTTCCTGTGAACCTACCCTCCTGGCTCATCACTACAATCTGTTGGATCTGCAGTACCTTCCATCCCAGGGATCAAAATGATGGTCTGCTTAGACATAAACTCATAGGAGAGTTTCCTAGGGAAAGAGCATCTCTCCTAGTATCTGTCTGATAAAGAAGGAATGGGACTGAGGTATTGTGGTGAAGCCTGATCATGTCAATGCAAGTGACACCTGGGTTCACAGTGTCACATCTCTTGAGGGAAAGTCCTCCTGGCAGAGAAAGAGTTAGAAACAGACAAGTCAGACTATGCTGAGGGACACAAAGAGGAGACTACAGGGAGGGGCAGAATGGAGGGCACTGAGCTTTGTCTGTCTTAGGAGAGTAACCTCATCTCTTCTTCCTGTTTGCACAGGCGAACAGCTAATCCTCGTGGCTTTGTCCCAGACTTCCTTTGTCTTCAACAACCTTCTGCAAGAAAACTGAGGGGCTGATTTTTAACTTCCTGTGCACAATGTACCTTTTGAGATGATTCAAAGGGCCTTTCACTTTTATTAAACAGTGACTTGTCTAACTGTGCTCCCTGGTCCTGTGAGGGCTTCAGTGCCCCACCCCCAGGCCACTTCTGCAGCTCCCACCAGAATGGATGACCGGATCCTGTTGGGTTTGGGCACATAGGGCCAAATGCAGAGGAGGGTGGCACTCCCATGTTGGGACTTCTTTTGGGCTCATGCTCAGGCCTTTTTTGGATGAGTAAGGACTATGACCTCTGAGTAGCCTGATGACCGGAGAAAGAGTAGGGAGGCCAGACAGGGCCTTGGGCCCAGGGACAAGTTCCTTGAGAGTGAGAGCTACCCATTGCCTGTGGCCTAGCTCTGCTGTGCAGTTTGGGCTGGTCATACTGTAATGACTTCATTAACAGCCTGGGTGAACATGGCTGGGAGTAAAAGGCTTGCTCTCCTGCATGTTGACATGATGGCCACTTCCAAGGGTGATGGAGGCTTTCCCAAGCTGAGGGCCTAGGCAGATCCCTCAGAGCAAGAAGCTAATGCCGACATGTCCCTTGGGTGAGCTCTACATGGTGTCATTCAGTCTGGTTCTTGGCTCCCCACCACTGTTTCTCTCAGCCTCTCAGAGCCTGAAACTTACCTCTTAGCTTTGGCTACAGGCATGGTCTAGTACCTGATGGAGCCTGTATAGCTCAGCTAATCAAATGGAGGCTCAGGTCCATCAGAATCAGGGACTTGTGATTCTAGGCACCTTGCTTATGGGTCGTGTTTCTTCTCTTACTACCTCACTGCACCTGGACACCAGTCTGGACGAATGTCTGGAGTTCACCTGCATTTGGACTGTGTGATTGTGCCTCAGACATTAGACCTCTTCCAGATGGTTAGGTTGCTCTGTAGACTGGCAATGGGATTAGAAGTTCCTAGCTTGGGACAAGATAAAAGAGGAGGTCATTGTCTTCTGTCCTCTTCTGGCCCTGGGTTTGTACCAGGAAAGCCATGCCAGAATTACCAAATATGAAGTATGAATGTCTTACCTATGGTGAGGCTCTGCCTCCTTCTCTCTGCCTGGTTCTTCAGAAGTCAGTAAATGGGTCATAACTGGGACTCCATCTTTGCTGGGGAGAGTCTCCCACCCAGGGTAATGGTCACCACTCCATGCAAAGTAAACTCCCTCATGCGTCCTCTGGGAATAACACGCTAGGCACCTTCTTAGATGCCATAAGGTACCTACTTCCAGACTAAATGTGCAAGCACCTTGAAGTGTGAGAACCTGTCCCCTCCTTAGCTCTCCTTGTCTTTGCTGTTGGTTGGTTATTTCCTGCTTTGTGTCTGTTCTGAGCTGTGAGATTCCACTGTGAAATATATGAATAAAGTATATAATTCTTTTCATTACTTGTCGGCTCTGTAGTTGTGCCCCAGGGGCAAGGCCAAGCTACAGTTCCTAGTTCCGAAGGGATGTCGGTGCTGCTGCTAGGTTGGGGACAGATGCTGTCAGAACACTACCCCAGAACTGGCCGGCCCTGGTTGACCCCTGTGCTTGGACATAGTCTTCCAGTGACTCCTGCAAGAGCCTTACTACCAGCTCTCCAACACAGCCTCCCAAAGTCCAACTCCAAGAACCACAATTAACACCACTCCATCCTAGCTCCTCTTTAGGTCTCCCTCATAGCCCCTTGGCCCTGAAAAAGATCAGAGCAGGCACCTAGTAAAGCCTATTTATGTCAGCTGACATGTGGAGGCCCTTAGCTCTGGAGACACATTTCCAGGCTCCCACATCATCAAGCAACCTGACATAGATTAAGTCCAGCATCTGTACCCTGTGACTTCTTCCCAAAATCCCAGATGGTTCATGGTGATAGAGATGCTGCCTCATACAGTATACACTTCTCTTCCCTGTAGTTGGGACTATGAATAGGAAAAGGATGGATGTGGTCTTCTACGTAGGAGCTAAAAGCCACCCTGCTTGGAGTTCTTAGCACACATGTGTTTCTGCTGTGACACCATTCCCCCTTCTTATCTTACCTTCCAGCAGGACCTTATGTGTAAGACCACCAGGATAGTCTCAAGTGCTACATAGATTGAAAGAAAAGAAAGGTGATACAGAGATGCAGAGAGGGTAGCTTTGACCTTATCCTTCTATCTGCAGAGTGCTAGAATCAAAGTCATGTATTTCCACACTCAATTTTATGTGGTACTGGGGATTGAACACAGAGCTTCCTGGGTATTAGGTAAGCACTGCACTAACTGGGCTACATCTCTATCTCTAAACAGTCTATCTAACATACCCTGTAGATTCCTCACCAATTAACCCACATTCGTCAGACTCATATCTCAGCCTGAACAAACCTTGCCTAACATGTTCCCATTAGCTGCTTCTGCCATATGGGGCTGAGAATACATTACAGATATGCAGCACTGTGTTTGGGGCTTGCAACAGCAAACTTATGATGAAAATGCAAACACGCAAAAAAGCTAACTTACGGCAGTGAATTGCTGGGGGAAGGACTTGCCTCAGCATGTGTGCTGGAGGAAGAGGTAAGCAAAATGCTAGCTACTGGCTGTCACTGGGGCATGCCCACTTCGCAGCTGCAGATTCCTGCCTTGGGGTTGCTACAGTCACATTGGGGACAGTGAAGACTGATGCTGGTTTAACGTGCTTCCATGGGCAAACAAGCTGGGATGTTTCATCTTAGGAGGGTTCATTTGTATACAGTGCTGACTTCACTTGAAAGATTAAGCCTAAAGTAACAAGACAAGGAAAACACTGATGTTGGTGTAGTTAAACAGCAATATTAATTTTCTGAGTGTGAATTAACCCAGCCTCTCATTAGAGTAAGAATCAGCATCGGCAGCTCCTCATAGCTGGGCAAGGAGCTGAACCCAGCCTTGAAATGATCACTGGTTAGCTTAATTTGGGAATGACAGTTTTGCCTGAGCTCATGTCTCTGAGATTCTCCTGTGATCTAGGTCCCTGATTTCAAAGCTATTTTCCATTTAGGCCAAGATTGTGGTTCCAGAGCCACACCTGCAGTGCAGTTTTGTCCAGTCACAGTATAGCGTGGTGACTATGTGGCATGACATAACCTAGGCTTACTTGGGTGGGTGCAGTGTCTGACAATAGCGAAGACTTGAGAACTTCCCTCAGGGGGCTTCTGGCTCATCCTAATACATCAGCCTGCAGTGGTGGTATTTGAGGCCCAACAAGCTGGAACACTGAAGCATCCTCGATGGGAACAGAGGGAACACATCACTGACTGGCCTGGATATCATGAGTCTGAGAGGAACACAGCTGGGGTGCTGGCTCATCAGATCCTTTGTCACCTGGTATTGGGTTACACTCACATCAACTTCCTTCCCTTGATACCAGGTTTGCTGTGGGGCTCTGCTGGCTGGCTGGTGGCAAGTATAAGCTCCACTTGAAGAAGATGTATAGGAAGCAGAAGGCTCTCCTCATTGAAAACACCATGTTCACAAGACCTTTGAAACAAAGCTCATATGAATCCCCATCACACATGGGTTGAGCTCCTGAAGCATGCCAGCCCGTGTTCAGTCTACTGCAGTCTGTTAATATCGGTCTAGGCCTTCTAGGCCTCCTCTTAATCCCCTTACTACACCAAATGTCCCCACTCTAATATTCACCAGGGCTCATTCTATAATACTCACCTTCCTGGGTTGAGGGTTCAGAAGATAAGCTACAAATTCTAACATCATGTCAGGCAGATGGTACACAACAGGTGACAATAGCTTGGATGTGACTGTCATCCTGGAGTCACTGATGAGCTTTGGCCTGAACCTAGCCTCTCCTAGTGTTAGAATCTCACAGAGGGGTCCCAGAGCCCTCACTCTGACTTCTGATCATCACAGAGATAGAGTCTGGACACTTTTTCTTTATATCCCCAAAGGATTATGCTCCTGGCTCTTTGTGAGAACCACACCCAGCAGGCTACATAAACTTTCCCTTTATACCACAGTGGTATAGCCACCTGCCCCCTTCACCCTCTATATATCCAGGGAACCAATACAGTCAGGCAAGGTACATCTGATACTTGGGTGCCTCTGACTGTTTCTGGTCCATCAGAATCTAATGTCTCTAAAAGATGGAGCTAGGACTGGATAGGGAAAACTCCTAAGGCAACAGGCTGACAGGATATACACTTGAGTCAGAGATGTTTAAACTCCATGCCCACCATATTCCCCCAGAATCTTCTGTGATGAAAGGCTTGGGTACTTCAAGCTCCAGTAAATAGTCAGCCTCTGGGAGCTCCAGTGACCATAGGAATGACAAGTAGTCAGTCAGTCCTGGAGAGGCTTATTCGTGTCACCCAACCCAGGCTGTGGAATTGCACATGGATAGTGGTCACTGTCTTCCTAGCATCCTTGTAAGAATATTCTAGAACCTCCCAAAGTCAGTGATGGTAAAGTTTCAAAGGTCAGAAGACATGTAGAGTGGCATCTGTTAGGAGGGCACAGGGTGGTTAGTCAACTGCCCAGCCGCCATCAAAGAGTGGGCTATGCAGCTGGTCTCCTCAGAGAGCAAGGCACTCTTGAGGCAGTCAGTTTTTCTGGAAGTCTCACTGTGCCTCATGTTCTTCATCGTGTTTCTTGGAGAATGTCCCTCAGGTCCTTGTTTCTCTCCCTCCCTACCGGGGGCATCTTCTCCTTCCTAGGCCTGGCATTCCTGATGCTCCAGTGCTTCAATGAACCTGGGCATCTGTCCTCAGCTAGTGCTGTGACCTAAGGCTTCTTAAACATGAAGTCAGGAAGTGCTGTGTAGATATGGAGCTGGGTTCTGGGAGAGCCAGTCTGATGGTTAGGCTCATGTACTCATCTCCCAGTCATGGAGGGACTCTGCAGCTCTGCAGGGAGAGTATGGTTCCCTAACTGACCTGGTCCTACCCTGGATGGTTTTCCTACCGCAACTGTGAATGCAGAACCTCCAACAGCTTCTGCTCACAATGAGACTGCTTTGTACTCCCTGCAGACCATTGCCCATGTGCACAAAGCATGCACGTGTTTGATAGTTTGTCTTTCCAAGCTTGTTTTCACTTGCTGCGGTCCCTAGGAAGTAAACCCTCCTTGGTTCCCAATTCCAAGGGGCTTTAGTCATCCTTTTTTTTCTCGATTTGCCCTCCACCCTCTGCAGTCCTGTGCAAACCCTTCCCCCAATTCAAAGTGAGTCAAAGAAAAGTGGTTTATTAAGGAATGCAACAGGCAGAGCCCATTTGTACATCAAATATTTGTTCCTGGCAGAGTGCTAAAAGGTAGAGGACTCGGTGTGCAAGAAAAGTACTCAGGGTGAAGCTGTTGTCTTATCGGCACAGTGGCTTCCTCTACCCATCTACTTGCTGAGCTTTGAGAGCCTCTTTCTCTTCCTCATCTCAGAGTGAGCAGAAAGCTCCTCCAAATCTGAGTGCTAGCACTTATCAGGGGGTAAAGGCTGGTGTTATAGCTACCAGGAAAGCCAGGGGCCCTTCTGTCCCTGAATCGGTATCCAGGAGACACAGGGAAGGGCAGAGCCAGCTTAACCAGGGAATTTGGCTAGCCGGCGCCGAGCCTGGGCCAGCCTTGCCAGCCTCTCCTTCAGGAATTTCCTCTTCTCACTGGTGTCACTCTGCTCCTTCAGGAGCCAGCTGCAGGAATCCTTGTCCTGCAGGAGCTGGAGCATGCCCTTCTGCAGCTGCTCAGCGAACATTTTCAGGATGAAATACTGGATGATCAAGGGAACGTGGCTGGAGATGCGGTTGTGAGCCTCCTAGTAGAGGGAGACACAGAAGGCTTGAGGGAGAGGTGCAGGGAGCCTGAGCTTACCATGGTATCTTTGAGTAGTGAGATCCTGGTCTCCCTCAGGCCCCTCAGTGCCCTGGCAGAGCAGGTTGGAAGTGGCAGCTAGACTTTGGATTCCGTCAGTTTCCCTGACCATCAAATGGATTTTCAATGGAAAAGAGTAGTATGTAGTGGAACACAGTCCACAGAGACACCCCAACTCCATTTCAAACTGGCTGACTGCTCTGCTGAGAGCATTGCTCACCTGTCCTTAAGACCCAAGCTTCTCAATAGACGGGAAGTATGGCTAGGCAGAGTCTAAATGAGCTGCCTGAAGGAAGTCAGCCCCCACCTGCCCCATCCACTGTCCTAGCTAACAGCTCAGTTTTCCCAATCTTGAGACAGTTTGCTCTCCAAGTTATATGTCATCTGCTTCTGTTTTCCCATCTGGTGTCTCCCAGGTACTCATTTTTCTTCTTTAGAATAGAAGTATACCATGACCACGGCTTTCTGGAGATGATTAAATGGATGTCACAAGACACCGGAGTAAGAAGATGCCAGACAAGGGATAAGTACCGGGTCACAGTTGGGGTAGAAACTTCAAGTCATAGCAGGACATAGGACAGATGGCTAGGGTGTGGCCCATGTCATCTCTGAGAAGTAAGATCTGGGCAGATACAGGGACTCTCAGGCCCCTCAGTGTCCTGGTAGAGGGCTGAGGCAATGGGAAAGAGTGAGGTGCAGAAGTGAGGGGCATAGAGAAGGCACAGAGACCCGAGACATTCAGTCATGGGTGCTTTGGGTGGGAATAGGGCCTTGGCCAAAAGGAAGGGATGATGTCTGCAGCTCTGATCCACAGTATGACATGTAGAGACATTGACGACATTATATTCTGAGAAAAAAAGCCAGTCAGGAAGGATAAAACCTCCACTCCACCACTTACTGAGGTCCCTGGAGTTGTCAGAGTCCCACAGACAGATAGCAAACCTGGTTATCTACAGGTGCATGGCCATAGGACCCAGGAACCATGGGCTTGGCCACATGACAAGGCTGGCTTTCTAGCAGCCAGTGATTAGGACAAAGGTCTGTACACGAGAAGGTAACCATGACATCCTCTGTGTGGATGCTTCAAGTCCCTGTGGCTCTTACTGAGTAGGACCTGCTGTTACCTGGGTTACATGCTGTATGCCCCACTAAACAGGTGTCAGGATCTAGCTCCTACTTGATGAGTGCATGGAATCTCAACACTGTTAAGGGCCCTACACTCCATCACTGGTGCTCAGGATGGGGAAACTACATCTTACAGAGAAGAAAGCTGATGTCCTCAGAGTCACAGCCAGGGCCGCACGGACCATAAAAGGCAGCTGTCTATCTCTCTAAGTTACTCGTTCATTTGAAGGAATTAGAACCACTTCCCAGAGGCTCACCTAGGTGCTGTAGGGCAGAGTTGTCCTGAAACCCCTTGCAGACATATACCCTACACAAAGAGACACACAGAAACAAAGGGAACAAGTGGCCTAAAACCCAGTTCCAGTGTGTTCACACACTTACCTGGCGGTAGGCATTCAGATGCTGGAAGATCTCAGCCATGGATGAGTTCTGTAAATCTTGGGACTGAGAGGAACTGATAGTGCCATGCTTTGTCTTCTTCTTCTCATCCTCAGCTTCCTCCTCTCTGACCTTCTGCAAGGCTCCTCTGTAAATTTGGTCCTGGCAGTAGATGATTTGTTCCATCTTGAAGTGAAGTCGGATTGACTTCTCTGCTTCCTTTTCTTGTTCTAATCTGATGTCTTCAAGTTTGGACTGCAAAGAAAGAGAAAAGCAAGCCAATAGTCATCAAGAAATGCTTACCATGGAGGGCATCCAACAGATCCACAAGCATCAAGTCACCAGGCAGAAATAAAAGCAGTCATTACCTGGAAGTAGTCCTTGTTCCTGCCCCCAGCTCAGCTCAGCTATGGGGAGGTCACCTGAGCTGAAGGTGGAAACCAGGGGAAACTGAGCCAGGTATGAGTAGTCCCCTACTACAAGGGTCAATCTTCAGTGTCAACTGAGTGGATTTAAAGATTTGTTTATTTATTTTATATGTGTGTGTGTTGTGTGTGTGTGTGTGTGTTATGTGTGTGTGTGTTCTGTGCGTGTGGTGTGTTTGTGTACCATATTCATGTAAGTGCCTACAAAGGTCAGACAAAGGGTCTGGATCCCCTGGAACTGGAGCTACTGGATGTGGGTGCTGGGAACTGAACCCAAGTCCTCTCTAAGAGCAGCAAGCATTCTTAACTATTGAATCACCTCCCCAGCTCCTCGACTAGATTTAGAATCACACAGGATTTTACATCCGAGCATGTCTAAGAAGGTATTTCCAGAGATGTTTACATGAGATAGAAAACCCAGCCTAATGTGGGCTTTAAGGACAGTCATAGAGGATGGCCTTCACTCAGTATTCTCACTGATGGAATCCAGCCTAGATGGCAACTGTGGCCCCGAGAATTCAGCAGCCCTTCCTTTTCCTCTGCTTCACAGAATATCAGCTATCCTATTAAGCCAATGGGCTTTTAGATGCCTGGATTTCTCATTTGGGGAAGTAAGTTTTCTACGACACATCGCACATGTCAAAGGACATTGGAAGGCTACTGATGGCTCTCTGATGCTTGCCAGTGGTCGCATTTCCCCACCCCTTTCCCTTCTGCCTGCTGGGGTATCAGGGAGCATGGCTACAGGGTTATAAAATGTTCCTCCTTCCTCAGAGACTTACAAGGGACCCCAGTCTGTTCTGTGAGCTTCATTCCTCATCAGATCCCTGTCAGAGTGTCTGGGGCCCTCAGGCCTGACTTTCCTCAGAGCAACTGGTTTACTGTCTGTCTATAACACTAACAACTTTTCTAATAAATGTCTTACTTCCCATAATCCATCTTAATGTCCCCCTTGAGTTCCATATCTGCCACCTTTCACTCAATGGCAGGAGTGTCTTTAAAACATGAGTCTGTGAGTCTCCCTGACAGGGTGCTCATTTGTGAATGTCCGCATTCATCTCTAAATCCTCTCTCCTTCTATTCTTTCCTCCCTTCTCCCTCCTCTCCATGTCCCCATTTTAGTCAGACAGCACCAGTAGCCTCATCACTAAAATTCAAGCAGGAAGTTAATTAAGCACAGAAAAGCAGAAATAATCTCAATCCAAAACACCGATTCTCTACTGTTATATTCATTATGTTTTAAAAATAATACATTTGGTTTTTACCTTGGTAGTTCTGTGAAGGTTAAAAAACTCAGAAAAATTTTTCTCAGAAACACTTGTAAAGGCAGCTCGTACAATTTCTGATTGAAGAGAGAGAAAACCAGTTTAATGTGGTAAGGGGTAACATGTTCACGCTATGCAGATGCAAAACCAGGGCAGAGGTGAGGGATGTGGGCGCTCTCCTGATCTTTCCCTCCATTCTCTTCTCTTTGCCTAACGAAGAGAGAAGTACACCCAGGTTTCAAGAGATAACATATTTGCAGGAGAAGGGTGGCCATCATCTTGCACGAAGGACTCTGGCTGTGCTCTCTTATAGGATTGAGCTAAGGGCCTAGGAGGTTTCGAGATTGTCCTTCGACAGCAAATCTGCCCACAGTGTCAGAATAGATTGGATTCCTGAACACCACAGTAGTATCTGAGATCACAGAAAGCCTGACACTGGCCTAGAACCAATGCTAACAGACAGCTCTGAGGTGCAGCACTGACAATGCCCCCAACCCACAAATAAAATGGCTAAGAGCAACAACAGCATTCTTCAGTGAAACCCTGTGCAGTACTCACCAGTGACCTTGTGCAGCATTTCTATAGCTGGTTCTTCCAGGGTTTTGATTTGTTTTCTTATAATGTTCTCAAATGTTTTGTAATTCACAAACCCCGGCAGTTCTCGGCCACGATACTGCTTTTCAAATGTCCAGACTTCATTATATAAAACAGCATAACCTACAATAGGAGGCAACAGCTACTTGTTTATAAAACCATCTTGCAGATTTTTCTAAACAAACCCATTCTGATCTTTACGAATTTACCAAGATAAAGTGAAACAAATAAATGCCTGCATTTTGAAAAATGCAGGGGGGCTGGAGAGATGGCTCAGCAGTTAAGAACACTGACTGTTCTTTCAGAGTTCCTGAGTTCAACTCCCAGCAACTTTATGGCTCACAGCCATCTGTAGTAGGATTTTATGCCCTCTCCTCGTTTGTCTGAAGAGAGCGAGAGTGTACTTACATACATAAAATAACTAATTAACTAACTAACTAAATAAATCTTTAAAAGAAAAAGGAAAGAAAGAAAAATATTCAGGGTTATAGGGAAGAATACAGTCTCAAGGCTACTTCTCAGTTAAGGCAAAAGGCAGAATCCATCAGGAAACCAGAGGAAAATGCAGCCTCAAAAAAAACCTGAGCATGTGAATTTATGAATCCAACTGGATTTTGACCAAAGAAGAAAGGTCAGAGTACATGGCTCACTAGGCCCTGTGGCCCTTAGACAGCATCATGAGCTGGGTGGGAGGCACCTTCATCAAGGGATGACAGGGGAAATAGGCATCTGATGTCTCCAGTGTGACTTGTTCCCCTGTTCATGACACAAAACACTTAGTCCCTCTCCCCTCTGCTGGAAGTTGGAAGCAGACTCAGATAGCACCAGCTTTCTCTGCGATGAACTGATAATTCATTTTTTGTTTGTTTATGCTTGTTGTTGTTTTGTTTTTTGTTTTTTATCATTTTATATGTTTGGGTATTTTTGCCTGCATATATGTCTATGCCCAGAGTGTATACAGTGCCTCCACAGGCCAGAATAGAGTATCAGATCTCCTGGGATTGGAGTTACAGTTGGTTGTGTGAGTCACCATGTAGGTGCTGAAGAAACCTAAATCCTCTGGAAAAACAGTCACTGAGCCATTGCTCCAGCCTCCAAAGAATATTTGTTAATTAAAAGAAAGCTTACATCATTAAACAAGACATTGACTATATCCAGAGAGTTGTAAGTCAAGCTCTACAGTCTTACCCTTGGTTCTGGGAAGCTTCTGTCCCCTCTGGAACCACTATTCTTACTAGCGGTTTGTATCTCAATCGCTTTATTCTATCTCCAGCTCTGCAGCCTGTGCTCTGCCTCTGTCTATACCATATGTAAACTCTGGGTGTCTTTGAAATGGAATTACAAGACGCAGGCTTGTCACACACCCTGTGACTGGTAGTTTTCACTTAGTATCCTGCCTGCAAGGCTCATCAGCCAAGTACCTTGTGACTCTACTCCTCTTCTGCCTTTCTGTGGGTTAAAACACTCCGCTGAGATACTAAGAGCTGAATTGCCTTCCTCAAAACTCTGGTGCTGTGGTTCTAACCACCCAGCACCTCAAGGTGGCCCCATTTACAGATGAGGTTTTTAAAGGTACTGACTAAGTATAAAGGAGCCTGTTAGGGTGGTCTCTAACCCACTCTGACTTGTGCTCTTATAGGGAGTGATAAGAATGCATAAATACTTAGAGTAGAAGACTTGTAAAAACCTGGGGAGAAATGTCAGGTTTAGAGCAAAAGAATTTGTGTGCTGTCTATTTCCTATAGACTTGTTTTTTTTCACTTCCCCCTGGGAGTGGAAGTGGGAAGCATGTGTTTGCTTCTCTGAGGGGTCACCGCTGTAATCTACAGCAACTGTATCATTTCACATTTCCCATCATTACAGTAGGGTTTCCTTTTTCCCTGCCTCTTCTACAGCATCTTGTAATATCTGCCTTTCTGATTCTACTTTCCCTAGGGCCTGGGACATGAATTATTCCTGTGTTTTCATTCGCATTTCTGATGGTCTCTGGTCATACATCTTTTGAGTGTTTTAATATTCATTTGTCTATCTTCTTTTCAGGATGCCTTTTACACTCCTTTGCCCATTTTCTAATTGGATCTTGTTCTTGTATCTTAGAGTTGTAAAGCTGCTTCATATTCTGTTCTTTAATTGCCCCTCCCCTCATTTATCAGACACAGTGGCTCTCAAGATTTGAAACGGGACAGTGGCTCTTCCCTGGAGTGAAGACACACTGCAGAGCCTATAGTGTTCAGCTTCAGCTATCTGGGCTTAGTAGTGACACCAGAAACTGTGGGCACAGTGAGGACATGGAAAGTTACAGCCTTTAAATAAGTGTCTCATAAAGCTCTCTACAGAGGCACATCACTACCCAAACTGATCACCCATCACATTCTCCACTAGGTTACTAATGGATTCTACATGTGGCCTGCAGGAAATAGAGCATTCCACTTTCTATATCTGACACTCATGCCAAGGGAAGCTCTTTGTCTGAATCTGATTGGTTCAAATCAATTCTATGTCTTCATCAAACAACTTCAAGGAAGGCAAAGACCCTTGGATTTCCTCTTAGGCATGCCAGCACTGATATATGATCAAAGAATAGATTTATAACACTTTTCCCCTGCTTTAGATTCCAAAGATATGAAGATGGAGAAGTGGGGTACCGCAGAGGTAGAGGGCTACAAGCACTTTTATTATCTTCTCATTGCCATAATGAAACACATTGAGACACCCCAGGCTGAAGGTCTTGCACAGGCAGCAGTTTCCTCCAAGATTAAAACTTTCCATTTTGGAGGGATACTCCTAAGGCATGAGATGTTAAAAAGGAGGTGAAAACAAAAAAAGAAAAAGGATGCTCCTAAGGAAACTAAAATACTACAACCTCCCGGGAAGCTCCTTAAACTCAGGAAGTAAACAACTGAATGATTTTAGGAAATCCCTGAAACTGATAAGATTCACTAGGCCCCCTCCTCAAGTGTATATAAACAACTGGGCTGCCTGGCAGAAGCATAGATAAGTCAAGCTGTCTGGCACAGGCTCAGACCAGTTGAGCTACCCAGAAATGAACTCTTTAACCTATTAAGCTGCCTGCAGGCTGTGCAATCACCATGGGCAATCACCTATTCTGGGGTGGGCTTTGAGGGCACAGATGTCTCTGAGTCATTTCTGTGCTTGTAATCACCCATATCCCTGTAAGTAACCTCCCCCCAAAACCCTCTTTATTTCACCAAGTTAGACTTTGGTAGTATCTGTACTTTGGTCTGTTGTCAGGTCCTTATCTTGATGGATTATCCAAGTTCATAAGTAGAACTACATTTCTAGCGTACTGACATTGAAAAGTGAGTCTTTAAGAAGTGACTAGGACATGATTCCCTCATCCTCACAGAGGAGATGTGTGTCCTCAGATCAGAGGACAGAGGAAGCTGATTCTCCTCTTCCTCACACAAAGACCAGGCTAGATCATCTTGGAAGCAGAAATGAAGACCTCACACTAGACACCCCATCTTCTGGGACTTGACCTGGGACTTCTTAGCACACAGAACTGTGAATGATGAACTTCTGGTGTCTATAACAATGGAGTGTAAGACTGTTAAGGATAGCAACACCGACTGAACAAGATACCCACCTTTTTGGAAATTCTTTTCGATCTCCTTACTCCAGGACAAGAACTCTTTTCGGAGCCTGGTAAACAGGCGACATTCTCCCTCTGACACATTCTCTTCCCCTTGTATGAGGGCAGTGATGTCCTGGTTAAAAGCATTGATTTTCTGTCAAGAAGAAAAACATCAGTCTAAGCAGAGATTTTTCAAGTAATGGATAAGTTAGTGAAAGGGCATATGTACCCTGAAGGCAGGAGTGTCACCTTGACCTCGTGGGTGGGCCCAGCAGAACAGTATGGAGAAGGGATTTTTGCAGCAGGAAATAGCTCCCTTACCCCTCTTCCTTTGAGATACTCAGGGAGAACTCTTCTTTCAATGTGGTTAAAAGAAAAATGCCACCCTGCTCCACCCTGGACTCAACCACGGTCTCTGTTTTGACTCCCCTTTTAACACTAAATGGGAAGGATGCATCTCTATCAGCTTTGGAGGCATGAGATCTAAAGAGCATCAGACAGATTCCTGTGTAGAGAGTGATGTAGTCACCATGTCTGGAAACATAGACAATGCTCACTTCGATCAGGAAGAAAGTTTTTTCGCTGTCATCTTCTGGTATGTCCATACCATACTTCTGCAGCTCCTCACTTGCTCTCTGGTGACTTTCCTTTATTTGATTTTCTAACAAAGGAAGAGATTTCTGAAAAGGAAAGAGGTGAATGGAATATAGAAGTTTAGACTGGAATGCAAAGGAGGATCTAAGCCTACTCTACACAGTCATCATGGCACATGGATAACATTCTAAGGTCCTGAGACAATTTTCCTGGTGCAGAGCAGTACTTGAGAAACATCTCTTTCCACCCAGGTTTGCCCACACCTCCATCTGGTACATAACCCTGTCCACTGTATATGGTTGGTTCTTTAAAAAGCCACCCAGGGACAACTCCTTCTGTCAGAGACATAAACTCTCTGAAGGAAAATGCCACAAAGCACCTTCTAGTAGCTTCTAAAACAGAAGATGTTGGAACAACACAAGACTCCTAAACTTATGTGTTGTTTTCAACAGGTCAACAGGTGCCAAGAACTCTTGTTTCCAAGCAGGATCTTTATAGCTTACACAGATGTGTGAGATGAGCTCTGCGGTCAGTCTCTCTGCCAGGCAGGGCACTGTGGCCTTCCCATCCTCCAGAAGAACTCTGAGGGAAAAGGAGAGAGGGTTCCATCAGACCTGGCCAGAAAACAAGTCTGCAGCCTGCTGTGGGTAGGTCAGGGCAGTTTGGGTATTATTAGTGAATGGGATACCTACTCAGAGGTGGGTTTGTGGAATGATGCAGGGGAATCAGCCTGGATAGTTCTACAGTGGGCTACAATGATCCCCCGGGGCTCATGTAATCATCAGAGTAAAATCTGCTTTCCACAAAACACGTGTACACAACTATATATATGTTATCATAGTACACATATCCCTGTCCATGTGTGATACACATGAACACACACACACACCAACATACAACCTTCCATGTGTGGTAAGTGAGTAAACAGACACATTACATGTGTTGGAGTAACCTATCCCCACAGACATTTTATCAACTGGCTATGAAGGTATGTCCCTGTATTCTCTATGGTTAATTGCTGTGCTGGCAGTGCCAGTTGCTGGCAGGATATATGGTACTGTCATTTCTATAGCTCACAATACCTACTTTCTAAATGTAAATGTTTGTCACTTTGTCATCTGCCCAAAAAGATGATTCTCTGAGATTATCATGTTAAAAAAGCAAGCTGCCATGAGGGAGGTCATGTAGCTCTCAATCTGGCCAGCTCTAGACAGACAGCACAGTCTTAGACTACTGACTGTCTCAGAGTAAGCTGTGGAAGCTCTCCCACTATGCTAATAACATTTTTGTATGAGAAAGGAGTGTGGCTCTTGATGAATAAAGAGATGAAGGCTAGAACTGAAGCAGAGGAAAAACAGCAGCAGTACTGGGAGATTCAGCAGAGGGAGCCATGTGACAGAGACACAGAGGTAGGGAAGACAGGTGGAGTCTAGATGGCTAGCTGAGGGACTGCCCCAGAAAACAGGCTAGCAACCTTGTACTGTACAGTGACTTGTACTATACTGTGTTAAACCCCAAGCAGGAACCCCCCCCCAAAACACCTGCAATATGCATGTATAGTACATATTAATATACATACCCTTCCATATGGGCTACACATATGAGTATAAACATGCACATTCACATGCATAATACGCAGAAATATACACAATACATATAGATCCAGGTTTTATACAAATTCACTGACATGTATTTGCATATGTGTGATGAAAAAGTAAAGTGGGGAGACTCACCCTGGCCCAAGACAGGATTTATGCCATGAGCTTTGAAAGGCATGAAGCTATACTAGCCTCATGCTACCAAAATCTGTGTTCATACAGTACACTGTTATGCTTAGGATACAAGGCATAAGGAAGTTAGAACTCTTCCTGCCTGTGACGGCTTACTCTTATTAGGGATCCAATTTCTACACTGGTCATTTATTTAAACAAATTAAAAAAAAATACTAAAATAGAAATGGAATTGAATGGAAGCTTTTGTTTTGCTTTTTTTGAACCAGGGTCTCTCTATGTAGCCCCTGGTTGTCCTAAAACTCACTATGTAGACTAGGCTGGCCTCTAGCTCCTAGAAATCTACCTATCTCTGCCTCTCAAGTGCTGGGATTAAAGACATGCACACAATGGAAACTTTTAAAGCCAGAAAAACTTGGAAAGATGTATTCCAAATTGGTGAAAAAGCACAAATGTCAACCCAGACTATAATACTCAGCAAAGTTATCTATTAAAATTGATGGAGAAATAAAAACTTCCAAGATAAAAACAGATTTAGGGAATTTATGACTGCTAATACAGCTTTACAGAGTATTCTGGAAAAAAAATACTGGGATCTGAAGAGAAGAATAAACATACCCAAGAACTTATGGGGAATAAATAGGCAATACCATAATAGTCTATCAAAAGAGATCAAAGAACACCACAAAATCAACACCAAACCCATGCATGGTAGTGCTCTCTGTGAACCTGGTCTACATAGTGAATTCCAGGACAGCAAGAACTGTATTGTGAGACCCTGTCTCAAACGCAAGATCAAAAACAAACAAAACAAAACCAATGACAGGAATTAGTACATACCCATCAATAATAACTCTAACTATTAAGTCTGAGAACTCTAAGAAAGACAAACTAGCAGACTAGATCTGAATATAGAATCCATCTTTTTTGCTGCCTCCAGAAAACACAGCTTAGTAGACATACCCTCAGGGTAAGGGTAGAAAAGCAAATGAATCTAGGATATGAACAGGATAGATATTCTAATATCTAATAAACCTAAAACTAGACAAAAAAAGATAAGAATGGGCTGGGCATGGTGGTGCATATTTTTAATTCCACCACTGGGGATACAGAGGCATGAGGATCTCTGTGAGTTCAAGGCCGGCTTGGCCAGCCTGGTCCACAGAGTGAGTTCTAGGATTGCCAGGGCTACACAGAGACACCCTGTCTCGAGAAATAAAAATCAAAACTATGAGGGGGTGGGGGACAGAAGGAGGGACACATTATACTTACCAAAGGAATGAAATACCAAAAGGACACTACAATCTTAAACATGTAGACACTAAACACAGGGCTATCTTATCTCAAAAAGAAAAAAAAAA